>NW_012114252.1:7544164-7617681 GCF_000951035.1 Colobus angolensis palliatus | reverse complement strand
CTTGGACACAGGAAGGGAAACATCACACACCAGGGCCTATTGTCAGGAGGATGGAGCAGGGAGGGATAGCATTAGGAGATATACCTAATGTAAATGAGTTAATGGGTGCAGCACACCAACATGGCACATGTATACATATGTAACAAACCTGCATGTTGTGCACATGTACCCCAGAACTTAAAGTATAATAATAATAATAAATAAATAAAATAAAGTATAATAAAAATAAAAAAATTAAAGTTTTTTTTTGGAAAAAAAAAGAAAATTGGAGTAAGGAAACAGTCTCAGTGGATCCTTTTGCTTCAGACTAGCCTGAACCAAAGCCTATCCATTCATTGTTATATTATTTTTATAGATGCTTGTATACATACACACACAACACATCCCTTTTCTTCCTCACTTTTCTTCCATACTCATTTCCCACTGCTCCCTTCCTCCATTTGGATGGACCAAGAACCCCAATATATATACATATCGAGCCTCCACTCTGTGCCAAACACTCTTCTGTGCAAAATAGGAAGCATCAAAGAAGAAAACTCTCTGCCTTCATTGAGCTCTGGAAGAGGTGAAAGAGATGGGAGACTTACAGTTACATGCTGACCTTTTGAGTCATTTGGATGCCTCATGTTCTAGGCTCTTAACTGATAGTGATGAGGCCACCAACAGGTGTGAAATGTGTCCTCTTATTTATGCACTATTCCTTTGAATAGTGTGATTAGGTTTTCATTCTTACAGTTCTATGCTACGACCAATTTGACAACAGATTCTCATTTAACCATACTGTCTTCATATACATAAGCTTCCTTGATATCTAAAGAATGTGAGCTCCTGAGCTAAGTCCAGTGGAAAATTTGCACTCTTTTCTAGGATTAGATGAAGACCCAAGAATTCATCTTGCTACAGTGGGACAAGACTTGTCACAAATAGCTTGGATTTATGGGTGCTTTTCCACAGCAGAAATCGTTTCACCTTTTCAGGTGACCTTTACAGAATCATAAAATCAATCAGTTTTATTTGACATCCAAATCAGAATGCTGCCCTAGATTGCTAGCACTTTACCTGGAGAACAAAAGAGAGGAAATAGGAATGTGCCCAGGGCTAGGTGGAAGACAGCCCAGGAACAAGAGTGCTACTATTTAGAGTCTACGCACAGGACTCAGTGAACAGAGCTCCTTGAGCACTCTGTGGCTGGGGTCACCCTGGTTACCTCTGCTCCACTGCCCATGATCCTGGTGGGTACCACAAAAACAAGTTCTTCACTCTCATCTTGAAATGGATTAATGAAAATAAAGTAGCAGACCTGTATTAGTCCGTTTTCACTCTGCTGATAAAGACATACCCAGGACTGGACAATTTATAAGGAAAAAGAGGTTTAATGGACTCACAGTTCCACGTTGCTGGGAAGGCATCACAGTCATGGTGGAAGGTAAAAGGTACATCTTACATAGCAGCGGGCAAAGAGAGAATGAGTCGAGCAAAAAGAGTTTCCCTTTATGAATCCATCAGATCTCATGTGACTTATTCACTACCATGAGAAAAGATTGGGGCAAACTGCCCCCATAATTCAGTTATCTCCCACCAGGTCCCTCCCACAACACATGGGAATTATGGGAGCTACAATTACCTCTCACTGGGTCCCTCCCACAACACATGGGAATTATGGGAGCTACAATTCGAGTTGAGATTTGGTTGGGGACACAGCCAAACCATATCAGGACCCAAAATGAATTTTACATAGGTCCATCCTCCTTTCTATCCTGTTTGATTTGGTGACCACAGGAATCTAGGTAGACTTGTTGGGTGGGAAAAGGGGCATAATTCTAAATGTATTCTCTGTAGGCAGATGGCATATATTTGGCTTGGTAAGTTTCAACTCTAAATGATTTATATAATGAGGATATCAAGAAAAGTGTATGAAGTATGCCAATGCGTGTGTGTGGTATATTGTATGTACACATGAATATATTTAGGTAGTTTCAAAAATTTTTTTACAGCTCTAATGATTTTGCAAAACTATCTTCAAAGGAATTTAATAAGCTGAGAAGCCAATATAATATAGTAGTTGTCAGCAAGGATTCTGGCACTGTCAGCTTTCAAATTCCAGTTCTATAACTTAC
Organism: Colobus angolensis palliatus; assembly: GCF_000951035.1. Classification (NCBI taxonomy): domain Eukaryota; kingdom Metazoa; phylum Chordata; class Mammalia; order Primates; family Cercopithecidae; genus Colobus; species Colobus angolensis. Next base: position 7,615,564 of record NW_012114252.1, on the reverse strand, counting down.
AAATGGTTTGACTTTTGGCAAGATCCCTAACAACTCTATGCCTCTATAGTTATGTTTCCTTAACAACAATAATAGCACTTGCCTGATGTGTGAGAATTACATGAGATAATATATAAGCTCTAATAATTCTGGCTTATAGGAAGTGTTATCTATTAACTATTATTACACTTAAGTGGGCATAGTTGAACTCTGGAGAAAGAGCTAGGGTTGAAGTGAGGAGACAGTCCTGTGCAAAGCATGAGATCAGACAAACCTACATTTGAATTCCAGTACTTCCACTGTGCAACTCTGGGTGAGTTACTTACTCAGTATAAAACTGCCTTTGCAAAAATTGTGTCAGTGAGAAAATTATGGCAATGGAGGAGATTTGATCCAGCTTATCCCCCTCTTGCCTTTAGCCTTCAATCTGCCAAGATAGCTTTGGGAGACATGTTTATAGTTTAAATAATAAGCCTTCTCAAAAACTTATAGCTTTGGGAGACATGTTTATAGTTTAAATAATAAGCCTTCTCAAAAACTTAACCACCTGTGTAAAGCTAATGAGAGACCACCAGGCTAGGGAGAGGAGAGGAACCTGAATTCTGCTGAACTGTAGACATGAACCATAATGCCAGCCATTATTCCAGAGGGCCTGCAGATAACATCACTATTGTAGAACCTGAGATTGGCCTTTTGAGATTTCTTTTCAGATTTTTTGCATGTCTGATACCCATGGCTCCACCAGGACCCACCAACCAATGGCTTCTGTGCCCCCACCCAGAAGCAACTGAGTGCAAGAGAACAGCTTCAGCTACCTATGATTTCACCTCTAGCCCAACCAATCAGCAGCAAGCACCACTGCCTAGGTACCCCCACACTTTCTTTGTAAAATCCCTAACCTACAAGATTTCCATGAGATTGATTTGAGAAATAAGTCTATCTCCCACATAGTATAGCAGGACTCACGTCAATTAAACTCTCTCTACAGCAATGCTGTCATCTTTGTTTGTTCAACTGGCAGGAGAACTCACTGGGCAGTTACAAGTATGGGATAATTATGTTCCATAATTATTACTAGGAGTTTTAAATGAGATAGCACATGTGAAGCACTTAGCAAAATGACTGGTTCGCAGTTGATAATAAATGGGAGTGATAATTATTAGTATCATTCACACATATACCCATGCTTTAAATATAATCACAAGCTTACATATAATTCTTGTCTTTCAGCATGCAGAATTTAAGATGAACTCAGGCAAGTAAGGAAATTGACATTCTAGTCACAAACAACTGTCCTAAATGAAAGGGGTCAGTGTAATCTATGAAGTGCAGTGTCAGAATGACCAGAATGACTACTGTTAAGATGATAATAATTTCAGTCATGCAGTAAGGATGAAGTCACAATGTAAGTAAAGGATGATGAGATCCTTTTTTATTAGCAACTGGATCTTTTCCCCAAAACGCACAAAATTGAAGCCATCACATTTGTATTAAAGTCAAGAAATCAAATGCACCATTGTGAGTTCCATGCCGAAGGGCCACATCAAGCAATGTGGCAAATTGTAGGGAAATAACCTCCCAGAAAATCACCTCATCATCAGTTACATAAAATAGAGGAGCTCGTTTTAAGCATACATGTTAGACAAGATTTGGAAAGATTGGCGCAGTCATAAATGGAAAGATAGGCTGCAAGAGTAGTGTATACTTTTCAACTTGACCTTCTCACCCACACAACCATAAGCCCTGGGAAGGAGGATGATCTTCCAACACGAAAGACAATTACATGATCATTTCTGAATTCATGATGCCATTTAGAAACACAAAAAGCTTTCAAAATACAGTAAAACATTTGGCTTCAGCCAGCTTGAGTTTTCTTAGAAAACTATGAGATCAGAGAAATCTTGCTTTTGTGAAATTTCCAACCCAATTTGCCTCTGGTTGAGGACATTTGGAGGAAGTATTCGAACATCGATAGGAAGAAATGAAACCATCCATTTTCCAAGCCCATCTTGTTCACCACTGTATGTCTGGTGTCCAGCAGAGTGTCTGAATCACTATTGCATTATTTGGTTTTCAATCCACTCTTGGGGGATCTGAATGTAAGAAAATGAAACCACCTGAGTTAATTAGCCCCTTCATTTCATTTGACAAAGTAGTGTCCAGTAAGAACTACAGGAACAGAGCAGTCAAGAAAGAGTTACTCCAGATTATGGAGTGTTCAGCAATCTGACTTGGATACAACAATAAGAAGTTATTGGTCCCTAAGATGGCTGTTGACAGGGAGGCTGTGTAGAGGGCATCTCTGGGCACACCCTGTATATTTCTGAAAGAAATCCAGAAATGAGAAGCCATGCAACAAAGGGGAGAGTAGACGACCTTTGCCCTCAGAGGACACAGCTGCAGGCCTAGGCTCCAGCACTTTCTGTCTTTGGTGATTTGGAACACCTTCTTTAACCTGTCTGAATTTCAGATACCTCCTCTGTGACATGGTGAGAATAGAAAAAGGTCCCCAGGAGGCTTCTGAGAGATCAGATGAGACAAGGCATGAGAAAGCACTTTGTAAATTGCTGAAGTGCCACAGAAATGTTATTAAATTTATTGTTTCTGTAAAACATGACTTGGCAGTCCTTGAAAAAAAAAACACTGCACCATATTCTGTTCTATATAAATGCTGATAGAAAATTGGGACCCTGAGTGATTATTTGTTTACATTATATTGGTATCTCTTCATTATGCTTAATCAATTCAACAAATACATAAAGTGCCTATTGTGTGCCAGGCACTATTTAAGCACTGGGGAGATAGTGGAAAATAAAACCATCATCCAGACCTTCCTAGCTGGTTTTCCAACAGAGGCACAGGAAAACAAATCAAGTTAAAAATTATATAGAATATGATAAGCTAGTAAGTTCCAGGGGAAAAAATAAAGCAGAAAAGAGAGGTAAGGATGGGGAGTGCAAAATTTATATAATATTTCTCTTTTATTTGTATAATATCTGTTGTTTCTTCATTGTTCTTCATTTATTGACAGTTTTGGAGAGCCACAAGGGAAATTAAAGTTAATTTAGGAATTAATTAGATTTGGTAAGTTTTGAAGCTGATCTTTTTATACTTCTGGATTACATTTGTTTTTAATTAAAACATAGACAAGTCCAGGCGTGGTGGCTCACACCTGTAATCCCAGCACTTTGGGAGGCTGAGGTGGGTGGATCACCTGAGGTTAGCAGTTCAAGACCAGCCTGACCAACATAGTGAAACCTCATCTCTACTAAAAATACAAAATTAGCTGGGCGTGGTGGCACATGCCTGTAATCCCAGCTACTTGGAAGGCTGAGGCAGGAGAATCACTTGAACCTGGGAGGCGGAGGTTGCGGTGAGTGAAGATTGCGCCCCTGCACTCCAGCCTGAGAAGTAAGAACCAAACTCCATCTCAGAAAAAAATATATATATGCAAACAAAAATTATAGTTTTTCTTTTCTTGTTACCAAGTGTGCTGATGTGACAAGAAATTAATTTAATTTGACAAATATATAGGTTAAGGGACAAATAATTTTTTGTTAATGATACAGACCCTGTCTGAGACCGAATGAAAATGCACTCATTCCCCTGACCTCATTTTCTGTTTTCAAAATGGTCTCAACTCAATGGGGCACAAAACACTCTGAAAGACAGGAATGTCATTACTTCCAAGACCAGGCCTATGACATACATAGAATGAAGACCTTTAGTTAAATCCTCTGCTTTATGATTAGATGAGTAATTAGCTATTACCCATCTAAATATGTAAAAGGACAGGTAATTAGCTATTACCCATCTAAATATGTTAAAGGAACTGATTTATTTAAAAAGGAAAATATAATAGATAAGTCTAATTTAAGGTTAATTTTACTTTTTAGAAAACAATAGACTTTTATAAATAAAGGAAATTAATTTCTCCTAGTTTTCTTTGCCTGTACTGCTTTATCCCCTTTACTTTCTAGGTTTTCCTATAAAACTATTTACTTTCTGTTTTTCATTTATTAGACCCACATTTTTTTTTTTTACATGAAACATTAATGAATCTTCCCATATTTGGACAACGATGATGGCAACATTGTGGAGCATGTAAATGAATTCATACAATCAAGAGACAGTTCTGACAGCAATTCATCTACCTCTTTAAGCTAAAAGCACCCTCCTGCATATGCTCTTTACAATTTATTTTGCTATTTTGGTTTTGGCTTCAATTCCTGGAATTTTAAGTTGAATGACTCTCTATTTTATTAATTGCTATTCTCAATATAGACAAGCAGATGCCTAATTCTTTACATTTATTTATTCATTAGTTCAACAAATATTACTGAGCATTTACTCTGTGCTGTGTAATATTCAAGGCATTCCCCTTTTCTCAACTTTGTTACTAGAAGCAGAGCCCAATGGGGAGAATCAGATTAGAACAAGACCTGGGTATTGCAGACTTCAGGTTGTTGAGTTTTTCTTCCCTGCATGCTACAAATCAGAATTACCCAGAATTGGAAAGAACTGTGTTGTATTAGTCAGGGTTCTCTAAAAGGATAGAACTAATAGGATATCTATCTATCTATCTATCTATCTATCTATCTATCTATCTATCTATCTATCTATCTAGGGAAGTTTCTTAAGTATTAACTGACATGATCACAAGACCCCCCCCAATAGGCCATCTGCAAGCTGAGGAGCAAGGAGAGCCAGTCTGAGTCCCAAAACTAAAGAACTTGGAGTTTGATGTTCCAGGGCAGGAAGCATCCAGCACGGGAGAAAGATGTAGGCTGGGAGGCTAGGCCAGTCTTGTCTTTTCATATTTTTCTGCCTGATTTATATTCTAGCCTCACTGACAGCTGATTAGTGGTGCCCACCCAGATAAAGGGTGGGTCTGCCTTTCCCAGCCCACTGACTCAAATGTTAATCTCCTTCACAGACATACACAAGATCCATACTTTGCATCCTTCAATCCAATCAAGTTGACACTCAGTATTAACCATCACATGTGTCTTCTCACTCTGTGGATATCTTATGCCCTATCTACCTGTCTCATCCACACCTATGCTAAGGTAAAGATAAAAGGGATCCACCACTGCAAATGCGTGAATATGTTAACAGACCACAAGGATTTTTTTTTAATTCATAATATTCATGTGCTACCTGATTATTTAATACAGGAGGAAACATCCCAAATAATACAACCCCTAAGTTTTAAAAAAGTCCTTGTCTGCCCCTAATATTTTCTTTACCCAACATGGAATGCTATTTTGATATTCCAAAGAGACTCATACAATTCTGTCCACTCCTGTTAGATCTTTAACAAACACTGCAACTGTTACTTTGTGTTTGCATAGCAACCATTCTCCACCCGGAAAGGCTTTCTATTTACTTATCAGAAAACCTTGATAAACAGTAGCCAAAGAGGAGGCAAGCACAATTTCAATGATGGAGAAAGTCTACACAAAGTAATAGCTTACAGCTCCTGAGTTTGGAAACAGGCTTCAAGGCTCTTGATATACAGAGGCGATTCTGTATGTCATGGCCAGTCTGAATTATATAAAAAGAAAATAAAGAGACTAGACAAGGTGGCGTGCTTTTTGAAGCATACACCTCTTTTCAACAAGCATAACTGTATCACACAGTTTTCGAGTTCTGGATTCTGATAAATCACATTGTTCCTGAGGCAGCTTCCTGGGTGTTAGGGAGTTGCTAACACTCAGAAGATGTTTGACTTGTGAGTCTCTCTTAGTGAGGATTCACTACTCTTTACATTTCATAATTTGCATTATTAAAACATTTTAATTTTTTCTAGGAATAAATCTATATTACAATGTTGAATATGATTTTCAAACTATGCAAACCCTAAACCTCCCAACTGAAATTTTGATTCACTCTCCCTTCCTCCAAATAATTAATTCAGAACTAAAGGACTCATAAAAGACATTTTAAAAATGATGCCAGGAAGATTTTTCAAGAAAAAGTAGCTCATCTTGAGTCAGTGCTTTAGATAATAGAGTTTAATGGTGTCACAGATAGAGATGAAATGTAATAGCAAAGCCCCAATTAAATTAGGGTGACATTCCCCCTTTAAAGGATTGTTATAAAAACATTCATTTCTCCCCATTTCCTTCAGGCTATATTTTAGCATAGCCCCTTAAAATTTGTTTTGAAAATGAAGTTTGCTTTTTTTTCTTTTCTTTTTCTTTTTTTTTTTTTTTGACACAGGGTCTTGCTCTGTTGCCCAGGCTGGAGTGCAGTGGCATGATCTTGGCTCACTGAAACCTCCACCTTCCTGGCTCAAGCGATTCTCATGCCTCAGCCTCCCGAGTAGCTGGAATTAAAGGTGATCACCACCATGCCTGGCTAATTTTTGTATTTTCAGTAGAAATGGGTTTTTGTCATGTTGGCCAGACCAGTCTTAAACTCCTGACTGCAAGTGATCTGCCCGCCTTGGCCTCCCAAAGTGCTGGGATTACAGGTGTGAGCCACCATACCCAGCCTTGTTTTCTTTTTCTAAGAATGGGATCTTAATGAGAACTGCTTGATTCGGCCCCACAGAAAGGCCACATGAGATCTTCGTATGTGGCCAAGGAGACCTGGTCACTGATGGACGGACATCAGACCAGGAGCAAAATCAGAACAGGGTTTCTCTAGAACTAAGAGACATTTTTCCTCTTGGCATTATTTAGAAACAGAGAAAATCGGTCACCTGCTTTTTAATTGTAAAAATTTGTATAAATTTAGCTCTGGCTTGAAGGATAATATAAACATTAATATACCACTTTACCAAAAAAAAGAAAAAAAAAAAGATTCTGTTAGGCTACAGCACAATAGTGATATTTATTTACATGGTGCCATTTTTACCTCTCTCTGCATTTTGGCTGCTCCTTCACCTAAACTTGCAATTAAGCATGTAAATTGTTTTCTTTTGCATACATCTTTTTAATTGTTCATTGATTGATTCATTCATTCATCTGCTCATTCCTTATTTATTAAGGACCTCTGTGTGCCAGGCATTGCGCTAAGAGACACCAGTTAATAAAGCAGAGTCGCGGCGCTCAAAAGAACCAAAAGGCTAAAATTCCTAACATGCCAATCTGATTAATGCCTTGATAAAATATAATCAGCTGGGTGTGGTGGCTCATGCCTGTAATCCCAGCACTTTGGGAGGCCAAGGAGGGTGGATCGCTTGAGTCTAGGAGTTCGACACCAGCCTGGGCAACATGGAGAAACCCCATCTTTACTAAAAATACAAAAAATTAGCTGGACATGGTGGTGCACACCTATAGTCCCAGCTACTTGAGAGGCTGAGGTGGGAGGATCACCTGAGCCCAGGAGGTCAAGGCTGCAGAGCCAAGATTGTGCTGCTGCACTCCAGCCTGGGTGACAGAGTGAGACCCTGTTTCAAAAAAAGAAAAAAAGTAAAAAGCAAAATAAAATATATACACGGAACTGTGCTAGAAAGTTCTGCAGTGGATTCTTCCCTGCCTAGTCCAGCTTCTGATAGCCCCAGGTGTTGCTTGGCTTGTAGATGCAAAACTCCAATCTCTGCCTCTGTGGTCATGTGAGCGTCTTCTCCCTGTGTCTGTTTGCGTCCCTGTGTCCAAATTTCCCTTTTCTTACAAGGACACCCGTCACAGTGGATTAAGGGCCCGCCCCTTCCCTGAGGATAGGGGGTGGTTGCTGAGAGTGTGTGCAGGTGTGCGCAGGGAGATTACAGTCACAGCCTCTGCCATGTGAGGGAGAGGAAGAGCAGGTGCATTTATGTAAAGTTGGCCACCCCCAATCACCCAGTGGGTATTCAGGTAAACTGGGCTCCTTTGATGCTGCAATTCTCCTCCCACCATCTGCTCAGGTGGAACAGTTTTGAGAAGTCCTGAGCTGGAAATACGAAGTGCGGAGAAGGGGCAACTGCCTGGCCTGGCATCCCATAGAGGTTTGGAGGTCAGTCCCCTTCCCAGATTTGGCAAATTCTACTACAGCTGAGGAGTCCTGTGCCTGGATCAGCTTCCACCCTGTCCCATCCCAGTTAGGTGGTGAGGGCTACCTCCCTCTCAGGATTCCACAGGGCAAGGCTGCTCTAGGGAAAGCCTGGCTCCGTTAGCTGCTGGACTGCTCTTTTTATCATTTACAAGTCTGACTACGTGGTATCTGGACCTCAATTTGTCCTTTTGTTCCAAAACACAAATATTATAGCCTGGAGAAGAAAAAGAAAGGAAGGGTGGAGCCAGATCACCAAAGATGTTATCCTTCAAGCCAGACCCTACACCCTGGGTGGTGCAATGCTCTGTTCCTTGCTTTGTTAGTCTCAAACCTTTAAGCACACAGCACATTCTTTGTTGTTGGTGTTGCTGAGAGTGGTGGTGGTCTACAAATCCCATCACTCTGCAGCTCAGGTTGACAAAGGAAATGGTTTTCTCGAGTATCTCAGTGTTGATCCCTTCCTCTTCCCCTGAACCTCAGAATCTGGTTCCTAGGAAGCAAGATTCTCACAACCTTTGTTTCTTGCCATCATTTCCCCAAATATCCCAACTCTCCTATCTCTCTCACTCAGTCTATAGTCTTCTCCCATTACAGATCTTAGCTAGGCTTTCAAAAAAAAAAACCTGTTTTATGATAGATCTCAAAAGATAAATTACTAAAAAACATTATCTTTCGTAGGTTTAGACTCCTGTGAGCAGTACGCACAGATGAGTATGTTAACTCCAGCCAGTCTGTGGTGGTGGAGAGAGACTGAGCTGCACAATGTTCTTTTCCTTCTATAATGACTGCTGACTTCCTCTTGAGAACAGTGAAGAAACAGTGAGGAGCACTAGATACACATCTATCCCACGGCTTTAGAACCTGCTCTTCATATTTTTATAATTTCCTTAAGCTATAAACAGCAGGAACTGCAGTCATAAGAAAAAGCAACCTACATATATGAGAACACATGTTAAAAGTAACAGGTGTTAAATAGAAAAATACACCCACCTCTCCACCTAGGAGAGGTTACTTTGCAAGAATCCAAGTATATAAGCCCTGACTCATGGACCTAACGTTTCTACTTATGCAAGGTTGCAGCCCGGTAAGCAGTCTCTTTCCTGTTCTCCTACCATACTTTCAATTCTTAGAGTTGATTTGATGTAGATCTTAGTTGGATGTTGATATGCTTTGGGTCTGTGTCCCTGCCCAAAATCTCGGGTCAAATTGTAATCCTCAGTGTTGGAGGTGGGACCTGGTGGGAGGTGATTGAATCTTGGGGGTGGATTTCCCCCTTGGTGCTATTCTTGTGAGAGTGAGTGAGTTATCATGAGATCTGGTTATTTAAAAGTGTGTGGCACCTCCCCACCTTCTCTTCTCTTCCTCCTACTCCAGTCAGCTTCCTCTTCACCATCCTCCATGACTGAAGCTGATCAAATGCTACTGTGCTTCCTGTAGAGCCTGTGGAACCATGAGCCAATTAAACCTCTTTTCTCTACAAATTACCCAGTCTCAGGTATTTCCTTAAAGCAATGTGAGAATGGACTAACACAGATATACTCCTCAGACCCTGTAACCTGCATTAAATTTTTTATCTTTATAAGAAATAACTACATGTTCAAAAATAAATCCCAAACACTATGCAAGTATGTGTACCAATTCTAGGTACTCTGTACAGCTCACGACAACTGATGACATAGCAAGCACTCATTTGTCAGCTGCTCTCAAGTTCCCAGTTATTTCAGGAATGTTTATATTCTATCAGTGTAATGATATAATTCATGATCATCTAGAGTATACTATTCTATGATAGATGCATATTTTTGACACTTCCAAGGTGATGCTTAAACTTTCTGCTCATTCATAAATTACAGTTATAGTATTAATTGTAATGAATACTCAGAGTTGTTTGTATAAATTTATCCTGAAACTGAGCCCGAGGTGTTACTGCACTAAGGGCAGTGCAGTACCTTTGACTTTCACACTAGAGTAAAAGTCACTAGAGTAGCTGGAAGTTCCAGCATGTTCTGGGAGTTTCAGACTTGACATGCAACGCTGGCATGGAAACTACTCAAAGACTATCCTTACCCTCAATGGTGAGGTTCAACGTAACTGCAAAAAAAGTTGAGATGATGATTCTAATGGGTAAGCAACGAGAACTGGGCCACATACCCCGAAGCTTGTAGAGGTGGTGGGCAAAAGCGGATGCTGAGCTCTTAGCAGCCAGAGTATGCACTCAGTGGGACTGAATTTCCTCTCAATGCCAAATGCCATTTGATCCAATCATTGTGAGATGAGTTAGGGCTTCACAAATAATTGTAGCCTTATAAGAGGTTTTCTGTTTTTTTCCTAAATAGTCTTTTTATTTCTTACTGTATATTTACTTTTTAATCAAAATTACATGTGTTCATGGCTTAAAAATGAAATTGTTCTATGAGGTTTGTTTTTTAAAAATCCCAACAATCTTTTCTCACCTGTTGCCAACTACCTTAACTTTTAACTATTTGTTTGGATTATATCTACATTTACCTAATTTGCTTGCACTATTTCTTCTTAATTTTTAAACTCTTTATAGAAGACTAAACTTTTGATTTTTCACTTCTTCCCCCTCCAAGAAAAACACACACACACACTCACACACATGCTCAAATACACATGCACGTGCTCCTCTTTCCACATTCTTTCTATATAATTATATTATGATGTTTGGATTGAGAGACAGTGTTTTACATTGCGCTGAGTCAGGAACACACTATTCACAGCCAAGCCACGTAGTGTACTATTATTACATTTCTTTTCTTATATACATTTTTATGTCCCTGGAGTTAGTAATTTTTCACTTTTTTTATTTGGAGGGGTACTGCTTAGTTTTCTATGTACCAGTTGCTAATTGTACAAACTCTTTACCAGAAATGTAAATCTTCTTATATAGACACATTAGGTCTGCTATTTATTATTCTTTTTTGAGAGATTTCTCCAGAGCTCTGTCTTCCTGCTCCAATCTGAAGTTAATATTCTCTAGATTTACCACTGAGATGTCATCCTGGGTCCTCTCTTCGCCATCATCCTGGGAGATACTCTTGGTGCCTGTCTGTACTTGATTACTTGTTTCTTGGATCCAGTGTCTTTTTTCTTGATATACTCCCTCATTTGAGAGGATCTTATTCTCTATTACATTCCTGAGAAAAGGTGCAAGAAAGGAAAATTTTTGAACCTTGAATGTCTGACAATATCTTTATTTTATCCTTTCAATTAATTGATGCTGTGGCTAGGTATCGAATAGTATATTCGAAATCATACCCTCAGAATTTTGAAGGCAGGCGTTGATTATTTATCTCTTCTTTCCAGTGTGGTATTGAGAAGTCTAATGCTATTCTGAATCTTGAGTATTTCTTTACTTTCTGAAAGCTTTATAAAATTTTTTCTTTTTCTCTAGTATTCTGAAATTTAAGAATGATGTGCTTGGGGCTTGGGCCTTTTTTATCCATTGTGTTCACACTTGGCAATGCTTTAAATGTGAAAACTCATGTACTTCACTTCTAAAAATTTTATTTGTTGTATTTCTTGGAATTTTTTCCTTTCTGTTTTCTCTTTTTTTATGAAACTCCTATCATTTGATTTTAAGCCTTCTGGATTACTACCATATTTTAAAAATATTTTTCCCTCATTCATTTATTTGCCTTTTCCCCATTCTAGAAGGTTTTCTGAACCTTATCTTCTGACTCATCTATTGAGCTTTACCTTTTTCTTATTTTTTTTAATCTCTAGATTCCTTTTACAAGAATGTTCTGGATGTTCCTTTAAAAAGATTTCATATTCTTGCTTCATGAATCTAATCAATCTTTTTGAAGTGTTCTCACTGCATTGTCTTTTTTAATTTCAAATTTCTTTATCTCTCTTTATTTTCATCTCTGACTTTCATGTTGGCAGATTGCCTAAAATTACAGGTCATCTTTGGTTGTCTGCTTACAGATGAGTGGGCTGACAAAGTGCTGCTGGAAGATCTTTGTAGGTGGGATTGTTGTTAGATGAAATATACTATAGAGTAATCTGGTTGAGCATTTCATGGGGTAACTCATTACTATAAGTATTTCCAGGTCTCCCATATCTTCTCCAACCAGTCAGGTTCTTTGGGGAAAAGTCTTGTAACCTATTACCTAAAAAGTATTATCCTGGCTGCTTAAACATGGTCATCAAACAAAGAAGGGGGATGAAAATGGAGGCTGATAGTTTGATGTGTAAACTTCCATTTAATTTCTCTATTTTCATCAAACCTAAAACCTGAAGCCAGTTTGTACAGGCTCATGAAAAGCTGATTATGTGCATCTCTTCCCAACTCCATGGCCAGAGACTTTATGCTGTTCATTTGAGATTAGCTTTGATAGGAGTATTTACACCACTGCAATTGGCAATGACTACAAATTAGAGCCCTAGTTGCTCCGCACCTTCCAAGCTGATAGTTAAACATATGCAGCACACCACCGAACATACTACACCTGCTGTGTATGTGTTTTGCCATGCTAGAACCCCTCTTTTTTTTACCCCCTTGAAGAAATATACTTGTCATCATCTGCCAGGGTTGGGGAAAGGAAACATGATCACAGGGTTGTGTAGAGTGAGAGAGGGAATCTAGGGTTTTACTGTCTTTTAAACAGACTTTTAAATCATCCCCTATTTTCAGCCCTGTTTTCACCCTCCCTTTGAAAAGCATCTACCACCACCATTCCTGGTTTTCTGAAGTGCAATTCAGTTTGCTTCCTGGCTTCACGCACTGATAGCTTAGATTTCAGCTTTCTGGGATATGCCAAGGCAGTGACCATTCATCCACCTGCTTTCCAACTTGCAAAGTTAGGCTTCTACTGCCCCTGCTCCACTTTGTTGAGGGTTTCTGTCTTTTTAAACCTCTTATAGTCCTTTTAGTAGTTTGAGGGAGGAGTGATGAAAATGCAAGGTCAATCTGCCTTTTCTATCCAAAAGTCTAACTGAAAGGTGCATGTTGTGTTGGGGGCAGGCCAAAAGTCCCAAATAGTCCAGAAATACTCCGACTTCCCTGGGCCCTGGGCAGCCCCACAGTCAAGGTTACCTGCCTGGAACTACAGTTAATAACTTTGCCAATCATGGTGGCTCACAGATGTAATCCCAAATACTCAGGAAGCTAGGGCAAGAGACAAGAGGATCACTTGAGGCCAGGAGTTTGAGACCAACCTGGGCAACATGGCAAGAACTAGTCTCTAACAATAATTTGTAGCTTTGTCTGGCCAGGCATAAACAGCCCCAATTATTGGTCAAGACTGCAACTGAGGGCAGGGGGAGAACCGCATTGAGTGAAAATGAAGTCCTCATGTATAGGTAAGCATTTGCCTGACAATATTCAAGTCTTGCCAACTACTATATACTTGGTAACTCTTTAACTTCCTGAAATTTTACTCTTATTGGCCTTTGTAAAATACGTGTATTTTTTGTCTTAGAAAAATTTTCAGGTATCAGGGCAACCTGAAGAGACCATGTGGCTTTGACTCATGACCTGTAGGTCTACAAACTGGTTAGAATGTACTTGGTAATTGAGAAATAGATAATCTTGCTCCTGCTTCATGTAGCCTCAAGGGTCATAGCATTCATCTTGTTAAATTCAGCTTTTCAACTCCAAAAAGTGAGGAGGCATCTGAGCATGAATAACTCTGAAGAACAAATGGCATTTCTGGGCAGATCACTTAACGTAAACATATGGTGGGCAAGTAGAAAGCCTTGCTGACTCCTTTTATTCCGTGCTCTGTGCACCCACCAGCAGTGAGTGTAGGATGGATGATTACTGTGGATTGGAAAAACTCTCCATTTTTGGTTACAAGATTGGCAACAATTTCTGAGACAAAAGCATGCCTGTTGCTGCAGGCAGCCATACAGTGCCAGAGTACAATTGGAAAACCCACTCTAAGTTGTCAGCCCAGACGCTCAGGTGATTTTGTTCACAGAGAGCTGATGTGTGATATGGTGGGGTGTTTCAGGCCAATCATAATCATTCAGTAGATTTCCTAATTTCGCTTCTGGGAGAACAACTCCCCTGCAGAGAGAGGAGGGAGAGGCATCTGCCCTCTTAGGAAATAACTTTCAACTATGGGAACCAAAACAGACAAATGATGCCATTAGAAAAACTTGTAGGGGTGGAAGAATAAGCTGTCTGTTCATGATCTAAGTCTACATTTTGGAGTTAGAAATCTGCATGCCCCAACCTCTGCTCCACCAAGTTCTAGTATTAGTTTGTGTTGGACAGCTGACCCTCTCTAAACCTCTTCCTTCTCTTCTGTAAATTGGAGGTAATAGTAAGAACTACCTGTTTTTTTTTTTTTTTTTTTTTGAGACGGAGTCTCGCTCTGTCGCCCAGGCTGGAGTGCTGTGGCCGGATCTCAGCTCACTGCAAGCTCCGCCTCCCGGGTTTATGCCATTTTCCTGCCTCAGCCTCCCGAGTAGCTGGGACTACAGGTGCCGCCACCTCGCCCGGCTAGTTTTTTGTGTTTTTTAGTAGAGACGGGGTTTCACTGTGTTAGCCAGGATGGTCTCGATCTCCTGACCTCGTGATCCGCCCGTCTCGGCCTCCCAAAGTGCTGGGATTACAGGCTTGAGCCACCGCGCCCGGCCAGAACTACCTGTTTAAGCTGCTGTGAAAGTAGGTAAAAAAGGAGGCAAAGCTCTTAGTCCACAGCTAACTCATAAGCTCCTTAAGTGTTTGCTATTATTGGCTATGACTGGGGGTAGCAGGTCTGCCCCCAGACAGCTAGAGCCATACCAAGGTGGCTACTTGTGAAGCTATAGCCCAACATGGCAGAATCTAGTTTTTAGGGGAGCACCGGGGCTGCTCCCTAGCAAGCAGAGAATGACTTAGTGAACCTGAGGAAGATGCAGAGTTGACATTAAATATTTACTAAGCATGCACAGTGTACAAGAAAGCAGATGGATCTATCTCCAGGAGCACTTCACTTAAGACAAGGCATTAAACTTCCATCTGAAGCCCGAACATATCCTCATTTAATCACTAGTGAGAAGGTACCTTAGGAAGCATAATGTTACACTTCCATAATGGCTGCCAGGGCTGAATCTTGTCCTATCACTTTCTCTCCTCTCTGTTTTACACCCACACAGTTCACTGGCAAAGCCCTGCGTCTCCAAGATAAACAGCCACAGCCACAGTGGATCTTGGCTTCAGCACAGGCTTGTTTCATCAAATCCACACACACAGCAAACATATTGCGTGGAAAGTCCCCAAGTTCAGAGTTGGGTTGGAGCCTCTGCTCCTGTCTAGGCATTTTTTTGAAAGGGAAAGGTTCTCATGTGTGTGCATGTGTACAAGTATGTGTATATGAGTACATACGCAAATGTACATGTATTCACCCTAGGAATAGAACTAATTAACCCACTTTTACTTTGAATACCAGTAATTATTACTACAGAACTTCATTTTGGATTCCATCACATCCTATGAACAACATTCACTAACTCTGAAAATACAAGCATAAATATCTTGAAATTTCCCATGGAAGACGATAATGGTGATTTGTCTTTTCTATAATGCTGCCTCTTAGTCTGCATGATCATGTTTTTTTCTTTTTAAATAGACTTTAGAGTAGTTTTTGTTTCACAGCAAAATTGAGAAGGTACAGAAATTTCCCATATACTCTCTGCCCCTGCACATGGATAGCCTCCCCTGATTATTGGCATCCCCCAAAAGACTAGTACATTTGTTACAACTGATGAACCTACATTGACACGTCATTATCACCCAAAGGCCATCGTTTACATAAAGGCTCACTCTTGGTGTTGTATATTCTGTGGATTTGGACAAATATATAATGATTGGTATGTAACCATGGGTTGTTTTAATAGTTCTCTGGGCCTTACCAAATTGAAAAAAAAAATAGCACTCTAATAGAGATTGTCCTTCTCAGGTTCTACAGGCAGAATTGTCTCAGCTAAGAAATGCAGAGCTACCTCTTGACGCAGAACATTTGCTAATCATATAAAAAGCCTCCATTTTTTTGAAATTTCCCTCCCAGAGGTCTCAACTGGACATTGTGAATAAAGGTTTGTGTATGTCAGGAGTTGAATGTGCTTTGTTATTCTTTTCCTCTTATGTAACCGGTCGCTCAGCATCTTCTTTCATCAACCATGTATCCTTAACCATACCAACTCCTCTTCTTTCCAAGGACAAACCTGTATGTTGGCAGCTCAGGCTGAACAGAGCATTGACTGGCATCTGACTCTGCGCCACTTCTAGTTGCCTCCCTTCACTGCCCGGAGCCAGGGTGTCCCGTGCCTGCCTCTTCCCACTACTCTCCTGCTCCTGCATTCTGTGTCTTGTCTTTTATTACTGCCCCCTAACTCTGGAACCCACTTTCTTACCTCCTTATTCACAATCAGGTGCCTCTTTTGCCTTCAAACCATGAATTTTTTCTTTTATCCTCATGAAAACAAGCCTTGGACAACAGGTAAACCAAGATCTGCATCTCCACTGTGTCAGCCCCATGCCATTCTTCCTGGGTACCTACATGGACTCTGGCTGTAATGCTATTTCTTTCCCCTCTAGATTTTAAGGACTTAGAAAGCTGTCATTCTCATCGGCTCTATTATACGTTTACAATACCAGATATCTCCTAAACTTTAAACAACATGAGAAATGGTTATGAAATGTACTATTTCATTTACAAGATGAAGAATCAGGTAAATATGAGCATTTCTTTATTTAGTCAGTAGGTAAAAAAAATCATTCCAGATGATCGAAGCAGGACAATTCCTAGCCACTGGTGGGCTATTGCTTTACACTCAACCAAAGTTACAGTGCTTGGTGGGGAGGAATGATTACTGAAACAGAGGTAAGGACAACTGCCAATATGAACATACATCTATAAACCCAGGCCAAATTACCGTCATACATTTTCAACTTAAAAACCTCACCAATCGACAGACAGAAAACATTCTTCTAAGTATCTATGTCTGGAATAGTAGAAAGTGAACAGACAGTGCATTCAGCACAAATACTGTTCGGTACTTCTCATGCTTCCTGCAACCTGCCTACTTTCCCAGCAACCAAAGGAGCAAGAGAGCCAACCATAGTAGTTCATTAACCTTTTCAAGTTTCCAGATGCTGTTCTTGTCTCTGTTTGGATAACTGCCATTATGTTCTGTTTCCTGTGTAATCTTTTATCAAACACTCTCTTCCAGATACTGTTGACCTCTACCATATTCCTACCAAAGTATACAAAACAAAAAGAGGTCTGCTGTGGTCCACAGCAGAGCAGGAACCCCCATGCCATTCACAGACAGATCCAGTGGGAGTTGCCTTTCCAACTGAGGGAAGGCAGTATGGCTTTTCCAACTGAGGGATGGCAGTATGGCTTTTCTTGAGAAGGAAACGTCCAAGCCAGAAGTAACCTGCAGGGCTTCTATTTGGTCTTGCCCACCTCATCCATCAATGCTCTTGTTGGGTGACTGGCCATGGTCCCCTGGGAACAACACATCCTGAGCATCCCAGATAGCTGATTTTTGGCTTTGGGTAGCAGGGAAGAATAGCCATGCATTATAATGAAAATTCTAGAGTGTGGCTTTGGATTCTGAACAGGGGAAAGGCTTCTCTAAAGTCAGAGCTTCAGGCAATTTTTCTGTCTCAATTATCCCCACAAGATTAAGGTCCTTCCTTCCATACAACCCTCTCCATATGTCTTTCGTTCCCCAGTGTGCTTTCTGAAAGCCCACCCGTCAAGTGAGATCCCTGGCCAACAGCACTCTTTCTGTGCTCATTTTTCATTCATAGGTAATACCTGTAAGCTGCAAACCTCATTTCATTCTGAACGAATAGATATGTTCATGGCTAATGCTTGGATGGAATATTAGTGAAGTGTTGTGGGTTTTTTGTTCACAATGGACTGGATCTGTTGTTGGCAAATCCCTTTTCTTTTAGAAAGTAGAACCTGCTGGGCATGATGGCTCACGCCTGTAATGCCAGCACTTTGGGAGGCTGAGGTGGGCAGATCACAAGGTAAGGAGATCAAGACCATCCTGACTAACATGGTGAAACCCCGTCTCTACTAAAATATTAAAAAAAAAAAAAAAAATTAGCCAGGTGTGGTGGCACACACCTGTAGTCCTAGCTACTCAGGAGGCTGAGGCAGAATAATTGCTTGAGCCAGGGAGGCAGAGGTTGCAGTGAGCCACGATCACACCACTGAACTCCAGCCTGGTGACAGAGTGAGACTCCGTCTTAAAAGGAAAGAAAGAAAGAAAGAAAGAAAAAAGAAAAGAAAGTAGAACCCTTTCTGCAAGTAAAACCTGACATAGAAGCCTGCTACACACATCTGATAAAAATGCAACTGCTCAGGTGAGAATCAAGGCAGATAAATTGCATGGTCTGCCTTGCCTTGTTTCAGGAAGCAGCCCCTAAGGGAACCAGGAAGAAGCCTTATAGCACCAGAGGACAAGGGCTCAAGAACTCAGAACTAGACCACTTGGCAGGCTCTTTTCTGCAACAAACTATTATTTCATAATATAGTTACACTGTCCAGTTCCAAACACCATCCAATGCCCATATCTTTTAGTTTTTTTCAATGGAAAAATAATGATGGCTTCAAATATATAGGTTGAGGAATAAGTAACAGAATACGTGCTGCCAACTAGTTACGAAATAAAGTATGCAGCTAACATCAAGGCCCATGCCCTCACTTCAGATGGCAAGACATCACTGCAAGCCACTGGGCACCTGCGTCCTCAGTCACGTAGGTTGCTTTTCCTTGGACACTTTTCCCTTTCTTCTCACCATCCGCTCTCTTGTCTCTTATAGTCCCTTTTGCTCCCTCCTTTTCTCCCTATCTTCCCCGACCTCTCCTTTCTCTCTTTCATTATCAATTCTTTCTTTCTCTTTTCTTTCTTATCATGTTGCTTTTAGCCTTTGTTTAGCTTCTATCTGCTTCTTCAGGATCCATCAGGCCTGGCCAAGTTACACTGAAATAACACGCAGCCCCCAAATCTCAGATGCTTAAAGCAACAAAGTTAATTTTACAGTCCTTCCACATGCCCACCACAGGTTGCTCACTGGAGTCGCTCGGGGACCCAGGCTGATAAAGCAGCCATTTTCTCAAATGTTGCAAAGAGAGTGTGTAGGGAAGTCTGCATTCTTTCTTGAAGCTTCTACCCAGATATGAAATATGCATCACTTCCCACATATTTTATTGCTAAAGCAAATTACACAGATACAATTTAAATTGGTGGAGGAAGCACAATGCTACCATGCGCCTGGAAGGTTAGAGGGTTCAAATACTTGAAATTCCCCTAATGAGTACCACCGTCATGATGTAACCTTCACAGCTCTATGTCAGGGTCCTTCCCAACACTTTGATTCTAATGTTCTTTCCCTCTAACCCTGCACCTTGACCTCCTTATTTGTTCCTGTTTGAGATCTTCCTTATTTCCTCCTCATTCTCAGCCATCACATGGTGGCTACACCAAGAGTAATCATAAGAAGTATCACTAGGCAGGGCAGGGTGGCTCACGCCTATAATCCCAGCACTTTGGAAGGCTGAGGTGGGTGGGTTACCTGAGGTCAGGGGCTCAAGCCAGCCTGACCAACATGGAGAAACCCCATCTCTACTGAAAATGCAAAATTAGCCGGGTGTGGTGGCACTTGCCTGTAATCCCAGCTGCTCAGGAGGCTGAGGCAGGAGAATTGCTTGAACCTGGGAGGCAGAGGTTGCAGTGAGCTGAGATTGCACAATTGCACTCCAGCCTAGGCAACAAGCACGAAACTCTATCTCAAAAAAAAAAAAAAAAAGAAAAAAAAAAGAAGTATCTCTCTTCCAGAGGCAGGGAGAACAGCTTCATGGTTTTTAATGCATAACTTCTGGGATAACATGGTTACAGTCCTCTAAGCAGAGGGAAGGCAGTATCGGGATCCTACAGGTATCTGGCCCTAGCTCAGACCCGTCCTTCACGCAGGTGCGATCCTAGGAGACACTGCTCATTCCCAGCTGTTGCTGCTAAGGCAAGGCTGCTCAGGGCTCACTCAGAGCAGACGCTCGCTTTTCCCACTCCACGTGGCACCACATTAATAATCATTTAAACACAGCTGGGCGCGGTGGCTCATGCCTGTAATCCCAGCACTTTGGGAGGCTAAGGCAGGCGGATCACTTGAGGTCAGGAGTTCGAGACCAGCCTGGTCAACGTGGTGAAACCCTGTCTCTACTAAAAATACAAAAATTAGCCAGGCATGGTGGCGGGAGCCTGTGATCCCAGCTACTCGGGAGGCTGAGGCAGGAGAATCACTTGAACCCAGAAGGCAGAGATTGCAGTGAGCGGAGATCATGCCACTGCACTCCAGCCTGGGTGACAGAGTAAGACTCTGTCTCAAAAAAATCAAACCAAAAAACTCATTTAAACACTCTTCCTCTATAGCCCTCATTGAACTATCCAAAAATAAGTCAGGGTAAAACCATTCCCACTATACTTTATAAATACAGAGTAATTAAACAAAGCAAAAATAAGAGTTTACTCAGTATCAATCATAGAATGAGTCCTAGGAAGTAACTGCATTGTAAAATTATAAGGAAATCCGTAAGTTAAAGTTAAATCTTAGCCGTTGACAAAACATTATCTGGGAATTAAAGAAAGGTGAGTATGTTTATTTGAGTATAAACATTACTCATTTCATCTGTACCAGGGACTAGTAAACCAGAAGCTAGCAAACCCATCATTCCTGCCTCCTCTTCTCCACCTTGTTGAAGAGTCACATGTAGTTTTGCATGTTAGACTCCCCTTCTGGGTAGATTTCAATGGCACAGGGGTTTTGGGAACTTAGGAAGTGTTGATGGCAGAAAGGTCCTTCAAAGAATTCTATCGTGTTGCCAAGAGTGCTGAGACCCAAGTCAGATAACGGCTATGTGGTATTATCAAATACAAGTTGGCCTAATATTGGGAGTGGTTACAGGTAAATACCTGCTTATATGAGATGACAAAGGACTTAGAAAGATTTCTCAAATGCTTCCCTCAGTGTTGACTATGTTGACACAACTTTACAACTAGAGAATTCTTCCTTTAGGATTTTTAATTTTTATTTGTTTAGTTTTCAAGAAGAACCAGTAAAAAGCAAGTATAGCAGGGAGCCACAACACTCATGTTAAGCTATCATAAACTAACACCATATTACAGAGGTAACTGACATGATAAATCTGGGCTAGGTAGCTAGGTAGGAAGTGAAGAGTTCCTGGTCCTAAGAGGATGTGATCTGGTGCTTCTTGGGAAATTGGAAAGACGGAAGACAAGACATATCACCTTCTCTTTTTTTTTTTTTTTTCTGAAGAACAGCTCTAATTTTTCTCAAGGCAAACTAGAAAAATGTCCAAGATAAAAAAGCAAAACCCATCTTCCCAAAGTTGCATGTTAGCTGCACTCCCTGAGCCCCTAGCTATATCTGAGATTTCCCCTTAGGGAAAGTCCACAGGTTACAATTCCATGGGGAGGGTCCCTTTAAGTTATTGGCTGGAGATGGAGGACAGGAAGCGGAAGTGGAGGTCAGGCTGAGAGGAGATGCCTAGGAAAGCTGGGGGCACAGAGCAAAGCAGCCATGGAGGAGTGCATGACCAATGTAGAGCCAGCCATAGACTCTTCCAAGCCTCCTTCGAGGAGGCCAGGGTGGGGAGGTGAAAAGTGTAGGGATGAACACCCACTGTGTGTGTGGAGGTATGTCTCACTTTAGGTTTTGATGAACTAAGACCTGAGAACTATTAGGTTTTCACAGTAGTTCCAAACACTTTCAAAACCTAGCAGAGATTGTTTAGACAAGGTCCTTGCCTTCAGCATTTGATGATTCTATTTATAATTGAGAAATCAGAGGTGAATCTATCATCTCAATAATTATGACAGGCGAAGTTCCATTCTTTCTAGGAAATCAAGCACTCCTGGTTAATGAGTTTGTAGAATGCAGAATTAATACCTTATCTTTTCTAAACTTTCCTATTAAATCAACAACTTTCTACTGTTTTTTATACAACTAAGAATAAATAAGCATCAACTCTCATTAAATGAGTAAGCTTTAATTTAACTGATCGAGAAACCCTTTGGGTTTTTACCCCATTAGTTTTTCCCTTTTTCCTCTCTGTTAATTTCTACCAGTTGCTAGTCAATTGTTTTTCTTTTTTGTTTTGCAGATTAACCTTCTCTGTGGCTCAGTTCCTTAGGTAAAAAATACTAGCAGTGCCTTACTTTAGGGAACTGAATATTCTGAGCTCTAGCCAAGGAGAAAAGGTGATCACACAGTGGCCTTCCTCTACCAGGGTGAGAGCTCCAAGGCTCTTCGGACACAGCTCTCCTTTCTCTGCACAGCCTCTGCGTTCCATCTGCCTCTTAACAAACAGCTACAGGCAAAGTAGTAGCTCACAACTCCAGTTTTGCATGGGAGTGACTCATGTCACAGAGAATGTGAGTCATTCTCCGCTCCAGGGGAGTTTACACTCAGGCTTAGCACAATCGTCCTTTTCCCTAGCCCTCCTCCCTTCCCTGCAAGCTTTGAGGACTTTGAACTCCATAAAACGATCCTATAGAATATAAGAGAGTAGCACAGGGTGTGTGTGCGCAAGCTGTAGTGTGCACAGAGGCACCAAAGAAGTTGTAGGCATAACACCTTTGCAATTAAAGACTGCAGGAAAAATATGTGTGCTACTTTTAAACGAAGAATATTCAGCATAGAGAACAATTGGAAAAATTCAAACATGTATTTTCTCCTTTCAATAAATACTATTTCCTCAAAAGAACTGGCACAGTTGGTTGGGGGCGGGGAGTATTTTCCTACTGTTACGAAGATGGTTTAAATTTGATTTGCATTTCAGATTTTTTTTTGTAAATTACTGAACATACATCATGTAGTCAGACCCATCTTATGAAATGCCATCCTTCCTGCCATCCTAGACACGCTCTCAAGAGACTCCCTGCAGTGAGAGCTTGTGTCTAAATGTCAGAGGTAGGACAGATAAAAAGGACAACTTTGATCCCAACTCTGAGCCAAAATGATTACCTTTTGGGATCTTCTCCTATAATCATCTTTTTTCAGAGAGCTTTGTGGCGTATTCGTTTGCTCAAAATAAAGCACATTATTTTTCATAAGAGAAAAAGAAATTGAGCTTATATGATCTAAAAGTGTTAAAGTATAGCCAATATGTATTATTAGAAGCAAATATGTTCTTTTTATAAAAGACAATGCAAAAGCCTTTCTAGACATTATTTTTGTCAGAATCTGCCAAAGAGGGAGAGAGAGATGGGCACAAGGAGTATTTCTCAGACGCCAAATCAAAGATAAAAATCTTAGGAGAGATAAACATTATGTCATGTTTCTGAAACTTCCTGATTATACTTAAAGTAGACCATCTGTCCCCAGTGACGGAACTCACTGGATGAGGCCTTGAGGAATGCAACTCTTTGTAAAATTTCTGAAACATTGAATTTGTTCCCCAGTAGTCCAACTTTGTAGCAAATCTGTTACCCAGATGTAAATTTAGAAGCATCTGAGTTCTTGGCTCCCTAAAGGAAGAATTTCAATTTAGAAGAGGCATTACAGACTCTAACAAGAGAAGAATGGCTCAAAACCTAAATTACCCAAACAAACCGGGATGCAACATAAGGGAAGTAAGTGGAGAATTCAGCATTAGGGAAAGGTGAATATGAGCTGCTCTTACCACTGGGAGAAAAATACTGTTACTGCAAGACAAAAATGAAACTCGCAAATATGATCCAAATGTTAAATGCATGCTCTGGTTTTGAAGAACAAATTCACTCCTCACTAAGCATTTTCCTAAGCGTCATTCGGTACATGCACAAATTCAAACTTGCCATGACATCTACCAAAGGTGTGTGTGCGTATGCGTGTGTGTGTGTGTGTGTATCTGCCTGTGTATCACCAGTCTTCTACAAAGAAGCAGATGGCACCAGGGAAAAAAAGCTGACAAACAGAGAACTGCAATATAAATCGTGATACAATTCTTAAGTTCAGTAAAAATGGGACAGGAGGATCACACAAAAATTCAGCAAGAAAAGCTTGAAGAAAAAATAAAAAACAGTTGAGGAAATGGTGGAAAGCACCAGGAAGTGGAGCAAGCTTGGAAAAGTGAAGTGGGAGAAATGCTGAGTGATGGATGCCATGGACCTGTAAGGGAGGCAAGAGGATGGGTCCAGCCTATGGAAGAAAGCAGAAGAAGGGAACAGCCACTTGTGAAATCCCAAGATGGAAGAGAGACAGAGGAAGCGATGGCTGAAGTCCAGGAATGTGGCATCCTCCCTGCCCCCCACAGCTGCAGACTCTCCCTGCAGTGAATGTTGGTAGTGAAATTGGTTGATCAGCCTCCCAAATCTGCCTCATGGAGGCCTCTGGCCGTGGGGATCTTTGCAGTCTCAGGCATGATTCCCTCCATGTGCATCTGAAGCTGGGCCGTGCCACACAAGGAGGTTCCGTCCACTTCACACACAGAAGCCCCCTGAGTGTACTTGGACATGGTGGTTTGGGAATCAAAAAGACTCCCCAAAATGAACCTGACACATTCACAATGTCCCTAATAGCCGTTGTACTCACGGCAATTATCCCCTAAATAGGTTTTATAAATCACTACATTGCTTTCACACTGCCAAACCAAGGTTGTAATTTTCCATTTCATTAGATTTATCATAGTTATGGTAGTTTCATATAATGAACACCATATACCCATCACCTAGAATTTTAAAGTGTTAACATTTTGCTGGATATACTTTAATTTTTTAATGTAGTATTTAAAGTAAATTCAAGATACGTTTTACTTCTGAAGACTTTAGCAGCATCTGTATAAACCTCGTTCTATATAATCACAATGCCCGTACCGCACCTAACACAATTAATAAGACCTGTATATCATATCATCCCTGTTCTCTATTCAGATTTCCCCAGTTGTTGCCCCAGTGTGTTTTATGACTCATTTATTCAAAGCAGAAGCCAATCAGCATCCACAAATTGCATGAAGTCATTATATATATATATATATTTTTTTTTTTTTTTTTTGAGACGGAGTCTCGCTCTGCCACCCAGGCTGGAGTGCAGTGGCCCGATCTCAGCTCACTGCAAGCTCCGCCTCCCGGGTTTACGCCATTCTCCTGCCTCAGCCTCCTGAGTAGCTGGGACTACAGGCGTCCGCCACGTCGCCCGGCTAGTTTTTTGTATTTTTTTAGTAGAGACGGGGTTTCACCGTGTTAGCCAGGATGGTCTCGATCTCCTGACCTCGTGATCCGCCCATCTCGGCCTCCCAAAGTGCTGGGATTACAGGCTTGAGCCACCGCGCCCAGCCAAGTCATTATATTTCTTTACTCTCTTTTAACCTCGATCAGCCTCATCCACACCTCTGTCCCTGCATGTTTCTTTTCATGTTCTTGACCAGCAGGAAAGACTACCAGGCATCTTGGGGAGTACTCTGCCTTCTGGATTTGTCTGATTATTGCTCATTGAGTCATTTATCTTGGTTCTCTAACCCCTATATTTTCTATAAACTGGAAGTTAGATAAAATTTAGTGTATACTTTTGGCAAAATGCACGGATGCTGCTGCATACTTCATAGCAAATTGTGTCAGGATCCACAGGTGGTCCTACTTTTCGTGATACTGAAAGTGATCGCTGGGATAAGGTGATGGTAACCTGATCAACACTGCTAGCATAATCCTACTTCTTAATGCTCAAACTTGCCAAATAAACTGCCCACCGGCAAAGTTTTCTGTGCTTACAGCAGTCACAGAGCCCAGGTTAAAGTCTCCCTCGGCTCCTTTTTTCCACGCCCCACCACTCTCCCCTTTCTTGGACCCTCCCCATCGGGCTATACCAAGAGACCATTATTCTGTTTCTTGTGCTCGTGGAATGATTGGCAGTAATAAGGGCTAGCATAAGTATCCAGTGAAGTTGAGTAGAACTCCAGCACATAGTGTGCCAAAACAGTAGGTATATTTAAGAATGAACTAATTAATATGAGCTAATCTTTGGTTTGATGGGAGACTGGAGGGTGCTATGGACTGAATGTTTGTGTCTTCCACCAAATTCCCGTGTTGAAGCTGGGCACGGTGGCTCACACCTGTAATCCCAGCACTTTGGGAGGCCAAGGCAAGCCGATCACTTAAGGTCAAGAGTTTGAGACCAGTCTGGCCAACATGGTGAAATCCTGTCTCTACTAAAAATACAAAAATTAGCCAGGCATGGTGGCGTACACCTGTAATACTAGCTACTCAGGAGGCTGAGGCATGAGAAATGCTTGAACCCAGGAGGCAAAGGTTGCAGTGAGCTGAGATTGTACTACTGCACTCCAGCCTGGGTGACAGAATGAGAATCTGCCTAAAAAAAAAAAAAAAAAATTCCCATGTTGAAACCTAACCTCCAATGTGATGGTATTTGGAGGAGGGGCCTTTGGAAGGTGATTAGGTCATGGAGGTAGGATTAATGCCTTGATAAGAGATCCCAGAGACTTTCCTGGCCTCTTCCCCTATATGAGGACATAGAGAGAGGATAGCTATTTAGGAACCAGGAAGTGGGCCCTCACTAGACACCAAATCTGCCGATGCCTTGATCTTCAACATCCCAGACTCCAGAACTGTGAGAAATAAGTTGCTGCTTGGAAACCACCCAGTCTATGATGTTTTCGTTAGAGCAGCCTGAACAGACTCAGGGGGCATAAAGCAGAAAAGAAAACACAAAGGAGTGGACATATTATGGGAAATGGAGGGATGAACAATGAAAGTCAACATTTTTGGAGACTTTCTTTTAGACTTATAGCATGATGTGTAGTATGGTAGCTAAGAGTTGAGACTCTAGAATCAGGAGACTGGAATTGACACTCCAGCTGTCGTCTTTTCTGGCTGTGTGCTCCTGGGTACCTAACGTAACATCACTGGGCCTTGTTTTCTCATCAATAACTACAGATAATAAGGAGACTTTTCTAGTCTGGCTCCTTGGCAAATAATGGTATGTAAAGTTCTTAGCACAGTGCCAGGCACACAGGAAAAGATTACCATATAGAGGTTGCCACTATTGCTAAATCCAGCAAGGCATTCAGCGGTCATTTGATGATGCCTATTTTCCCATTCAACTCTCACAAGAGATGTCTTGGGAAAGTCCGGAGTGAGGGAAACCCATCAGAAGCAGTCATCGTATGGAGGTCAGGAGTTTTGGTCAGAAATCCCCCCAATCTGCCCTGATCCAAGTGATATGGTTTGGCTTTGTGTCTCCCCTCAAACCTCGTCTCCAGTTGTAATGCCCAGGTGTTGAGCGAGGGACCTAGTGGGAGGTGATTGGATTACGGGGTGGTGGTTTGCCCCATGCTGTACTCATGATACTGAAGGAGCTCTCGTGAGATTCTGGTTTGTTTGATAGGTGTCTGGCATTTCCCCTGCTTGCTCACTCTCACTCTTTCCTGCCGCCATGTAAGACATGCCTTGCTTCCCCTTCTGCCATGATTGCAAGTTTCCTGATGCCTCCCCAGCCATGTGGAACTGTGAGTCTAATGAACCTCTTTCCTTTATAAATTACCCAGTCTTGGGCAGTATCTTATAGCCATGTGAAAAGGGACAGTGTGTTAACAGCAGTGTGTTAACAGCAAGTATGGGTCAGAGATAGGTGCAAGAACAGTGAGAATGGAAACCTGTCTCTCCCTCAATGACACAGGGCTGCGGGCTTCCCAGATGTAGAATTGCCTCTTGTTCTTCTCCACCATGGGGATTCTAGGGGTCTGAAGCTCTCTCTTTTCCTTTAAGCTCCTTGGGGAACACTTTCTGTATTCGGCAGGCCTATGGGTGACGTATGGCACACACCAACATCAATAGAACGACTCCTCAGTCCAGACAGCCTGAGATGCCAAATGCCAGGGAAAAATGTGGGAGTGCCCACTGCAGGGTGCTCAGGGGGCTTGGCAGGCAATGGGATACTCTCCTTCTCCTCTGCAACGACTGGCACTAGACTTCCTGGCTCAGTGCGTGCCTCTCAAACAAGAAACCTCCTGTTCCTTTGGGACTTTCATAATGTGGTATTGCATTTCAATAATCAAGGCACTTTGTGTTCCATAAAAGGGAAAGTCAATAACTTATACCACTTACAGTTTTACTCTGATAGAAATTAAAGTTGAAGCTTTTCCATTTCATTGAGCCACCCACAAAAGGGAGAGAGAAAAGCATTGAACTCCTCAGAAAGCCCACGTTTGAGCAAAACAACCCAATAAACATTCACACTGCAGCTTTAGGATAATTTTCCTGAGTTCCACTTTTAACTTTCGGTGCAGCAGGATCTTGTCAGGAGGCTGATCTCCTTCATTTGGGGCAGGTTATATAGGATACAGCTCTCAAAAGAATGAGATACCAGTCAGCAGATATTTATTAGGCACTTATGACATTAGCAACCTTAGTTACCAGCCTTAGGTGAATGTCTCCCAGGAGCTTTAGAAGGCACTTGAATCATGAGACATTTCCCCTATCTCTGAAAAGCATGAAGAATGTGTGTGAGGAGGGTGAAGGGCTTGGATGACAGAAAGAGGACATTGAAGGTGATCATCCCCTCTCCCCACCTCCAGCATATTGGGAAGGCATCCATCTTCATCTCATTAACAACTCATCAAAACAGCACCATCTGGTTACCTGTTTTGCAGAAGCACCCCCTATTTCCATTTTTAACAGCATTGCATGGAGCAGGGGATAGTGGGGGAAACCAGTGGCTGGGAGTCCTATACCACTCTCACCACGAATGCTTACAGGTATGCTGGCACATACTACCAATGAAAAGGCTTTTTTAAAATAATGATTCATTGTGAGTGGTTTTCTTCAATTTTTTTTAATAATAATCAGTAACTATTTTGGTCTCTTTTAGGGCTTCTGGTCACACATTCTGCAGACTCCTGGAAACCTAAATAGCCACTAGCCTCTACAGTCCACAAGAACATGATCATTTTATTTATTGATCTCTCTCCATCACCTAAGCACAGTTCTGGGCTCATGGAAGGTGCTCAGCTGTTTCTTGCTGGAATGAACAGAAATGCTCAGTAATGTGAAATGAAGGAGTCTATGATTTCTTTCATTAATTGAATGTTTACTATGTGCCAGGGATTTCTTTCCCTATGTTATTTCACTGGCTTCCCTCAACCACAATATGGGGTAGCTATCCTTACTTAAGCACGAGAAAAAATGAAGACCACAGAGATTTCACACAGGAAGAAAGTGTTGGAGCTGATATTTAAATACAAGTCATCTAGGCCCAAAGTTCAAATTGTAAACATCATGAAAAGAAAAGGCGAAAGAGAGGGAGAAAGAAAAAGTGGAAAAATGTAAATGTTATCTTTAAGAGACTTTTTTTTTTTTTTTTTTTTCGAGCTAGAGTCTCTCATTCTGTTGCCCAGCTGGAGTGGAGTGCTGTCATCTCAGTTCACTGCAGCCTCTGTCTCCTGGGTTCAAGCAATCCTCCTGCCTCAGCCTCCAGAGTAGCTGAAACTACAGGTGCATGCCACCACACCTGGCCAAATTTCTTTTCATTTTTGTATTTTTAGTAGAGACAGGATTTCACCATGTTGGCCAGGATGGTCTCAAACTCCTGACCTCAAGTGATCCTCCTGTCTTGGCCTCCCAAGGTCCTGGGATTACAGGCATGAGCCACCATATCCGGCCATCTTTAAGAGAATTGTAACCTCACTAGAGCAACAAGATACACTATCATGAAATAATTAAATAATGCAACACACAGCACAATAAGTTGCCTAAAACAGTCACTCAGGTTCAGTTAGCAAATGCTAAGAGAAGTCAAAGCTGGGGCAGATGAATGCCGCTGTGTATAATCAGGGAGGCAGTGAGGTTTCAGGTGGGCTTAGAAAGCATTATGCTTTTGATGGGAGGTACTGTAAGAAGGGGACTGTGGTGGAGTGGAAGAGGGACAGTGGAACTACACTAGCAGATATGTGGCAGCTGGCGTCATTCAGTTTTAACACGCCTGACCTCACTGGAGCGGGTGCTAAGAAGCACTGGGGAGTTACAGTACGTAAGGGGGAGAGGTGGGAAGCAGAAGGGTTACAAGCTTGGTAGACCTTAAAGTATAAGGTAATGCATGTGGATTTAGGCAGAAGAAGCCACCAAACACCTTGATCAAGCAAGTGGCATGGTGAAAGCAGAGTTCCAAGAAGACTTGGCAGGTGGTGGGCAGGATTCACTGGTGGCAGGGGCCTGGAGTCAGAGAAAGCCTCTGATTTTTCTGTCTCCAGGGAACTTGAGGAAGAGCAGGATGTCTCCTTCACTTAGCCGTACCTGAGGGCATGGACAGCTCTATGGAGAAGCACAGACATTTGCCAAGGCTGGGACCAGGGTTAGATGTGGGTAAATATTTGCTTTGCCTCAGCTGGAGAAGATGGATTTTTAATAAAGAGGCAGCGTGACTCATGTCACAGAGTGTACCAACAATTCCAGAAAGAGCCACTCTAGAAAATGCTGAATGGCAGGCAGTCACTTGATGAGCTTCCAGGAAGGACCCCTCTGACACTTGATATACACATGTGCGTGCACATGCACACGCAGACACAGGCACACACATATCCATGGACACATAGACATTCACATGCATACACATACATTCACATACGCACTCACGTGCCCTTTCACTGGCATCAGCACCACTCTGACCTGTGGTGCCACTCTGGCCCCGACAGCATCTCCTGAGGACACCTTACTCTGCTCTCACACTCATCCCAGAGCCCTTGCAGGTGCAGCTTTCCTGAAAGCAGTGCCGTGTGTTGGGTTGTGATTACAGGAGACTGAGGGCCAACCAGACTGTGTTCTGTGACACTCTCACAATGAAATCTACCATAGCATCTGCAGGGGGAAGAATTCTGAGGTGCCCCCACCCCAGGGTCTCTGGCCTACAGTGTCCTGCCCTGTGTGATTCTTCCCCTTAAGGATTGGCAGACCTGGACTTGCTTCCAAGCCATGGAATATGGCAAAGGAGATGGGATGCCACTCCCATAATGATGTCCCATCACTATATATATATGACTTGCAAGTAGACACAGAAAGAGATGCTCTCCTGCTGGCCTTGATGAAGTCAGATGTCACATCATGGAGAACCAGTCAGAGGGCCGATGGCACCAGGGTGAGTGGACTCCCAGCTGAAAACCATCAAGAAAACAGTCACCCAGTCCTACAGCCATAGGAGATGGATTCTGTCGGCAACCTGACAATGAGTTTACAACTGCATTCTCCCTTGGTCAAACTGCTGGATGAGAATATGGCCCAGCCAATGCTTTGATTACAGCCCTGTGAGAGCAGAGCAGAGGGCCCAGTTAAGCTGTGCCGAGGCTTTACAATTCAATTCAATAAATTGTGAGACCATAGATATGTGTTGCTTTGAGCCACTAATTTAGTGGGAATTTGTTGTGCCATGAGAGAGAACGAATACAGCCTTCATCTTCCCATCTTCCACAGGAAGCCCAATACAGTTGTTGTGATATATCGGGATACAGATCCCCTTAAAAAGACAGACAAAAAACCTGGAAGGTCGGAGCACAGTATAATGTTAAACATGAGAATATGAAGGCTAAAGTTGTCACTAACTGGCTATGTAACTTGGTCAAGTCATTTTCATTCTCTGGGGCCCAGTTCTCTCTTGAATTTGATAGAATGAGGTGAGATGGTCTCTAACTTTTCTTTCAACTCTAATAGATTCTGATTTATAGAACTGATGATCGATTAAACAATGTGGAACATCTACTGGTGTGGCATGCTAAATGTTATTATACTTTATCTCATTTCAACTTCAAAAAAGTACATTTTTCAGATTTTTACTGGAGTTCCTTGTAAAGATAAGTAAACTGAGGTTCAGAGAAGTTTTTTATTTGCTAGAACAGTCTAGGTCTGAGTGAGAGAGAGAGAGAGAGAGAGAGAGAGAGAGAGAGAGAGAGAGAGAGAGAGAGAGACACCTCAGAAAGGGGCCTGGAGTTGCAAAAACTGAGTAGAGCGCCATGTAAGTGGTAATTCAATCTGACAGCTAAGACTGAATAGATTGCCAGTGGTGGCTTTGAAAAAGTTAAATCATCAGGAAAGTTCATCAGAGGTCATTTTAGAGTGCAGAGAAGGGAAGAAATTAGGAATTTAGGAGAGTATCTTCCACCATGCCCTAAACACCAGTTGTTCTAAATTGCTTTTTGTGGCCTAGACCTCTCTCCCCAACTCCAGACCTATCTCTGCAGCCCTCCTAGTGGTCCAATTTCTAACTCATCATATTCAAAAGCCAAACTCATGGTTTCTGTTACCAAAGGCACCTTCATTTTTGGTCCTCTATCCTGGTTAAATGATTTATCATCCACCCATAGGGTTTTCAATTCCAGCAACTGCCTTTGCTTATTTCTTATGTCTTACTAATCATACAGACCTGTGAATTTCACCTCCTAAAGGTCTTGAGTCAATTTTCAACTCATTATCTTAATTCAAATTCCCATCACTTCTCTATTGGGCTATTTCAATAGCCTCCTAACTAATCTCCCTGTTCTGTAGCCCACCCCTTTACTCCTTTCATAAACAAGTTCATTTTCCACACTGATTCCAAAGTGAACATTCAAAAATGCAAGTCACAGTTATATCCCTGTAAAGACTCTCTCCAGCACTAACCGGATGCATTTCAAACTCCTTGATATGGCATGCAAGACACTTGCTCTCTGGCTTCTGCCTCCTTCTGCAACCTCATCTCCTACCACACTTCTTCTCATCCACTGAATTCTACCTTTCCTTATTGGTAGTTCCATATTTGTGTTCCTTTGCTTAGGTTATTCTCTGCAATGGCCTTCTAAGTTTGGTCTAGGTACTCATCTTTTCAAAGCTCAAGTGTCTCATCCTCTAGGAAGCCTTTTGGGGACCCTTCCCAGAGCAGCTTCATTGCACATGTCCAGAATATTATTTACGTTGTATCCTAGGGGCTATAAGTCACGTAGAATATCAGATACATAACCCCAGTAGAGGTATACAATAAGGCAGTACTGCTTACCATCCGAAGTGAACTTGATCTCTCTCCCAAAATGAAGGCAATCTGGGAAGATATTTGTTTCCTTCTCTAGGCATTAAGGTAAGATCTTTATATATAAAGACCATGTCTTATTCATCTTTGAATTTCTAATGCCCAACACAGCGACCCATGAATTGTAAGCTCAAAATAAATCTTTGCTGAATGACTGAACAGTAGTATGCAGTCTTCAGGGATCAGCACATGAGAGGACAAGAACATAAATTATCCATTCAGACTTAGAATCCAGAAGAAGGGGCAGGTTTTTGAGTCTAGCTTAAGTCGGGCCCTTCTGATGCACACCAAAGAGAACAATGCCAACTGATTGACTGGAATGCCAGTAATCTGATGATGTTGGTGCAGAAAAATAGAGCCAGTTTTTTCCAACTGCTTTTGATACACACACAAGGTATTTTTGCCCTTGGTGAAAATCTCAGTGGGCCTGATTTCAGCCACATGGATTTTTTTTTTTTTTTTTTTTTTTTTGCCAACTTAGGAAAAACTTGGCCATTTCAGCACAATCTAAAACATGTCTATAAAAGATAAATCAGCATCTCAGTAGCTTTCTGGAGAAATGTAGGTAAATACTTAATATTAGGTAAAATTTCCAAGACTAGGATAGTAGGAAAACTTCATTTTATTTATATATTAAGAAATCAGTCTTCCCATCCAGCCCTGTTTCTTCCAGCTGAACAGCTGAGTGCATGAATTTTAGATTGCAGAAGAATCAGAGACTCTCCAGGGAATTTCACCTCGGTCACATGACCAGAAACACACACATCTTCATATTGGGAAATGGGTTATAGTTTCTAGCCTTTCCCAGTTGGATATGGGCACTTTGAGGTTGGGGGGGGGGGTGGGGAAGGGAGGGGAGAGAGAGAGAGAGAGAAAGAGAGAGTGACAGAAACAGAGACAGAGGGAAATTATTCCAAGGCCCTTAAACTGGTCTGGTTTATTATAGAAATGCCACGGTCATGTGCTCTGATACGATGCAAACCTACCATCTGAGAAGAGTAGCTTCAGAATTGCAGGGCATATACAGTTTCTCCTTAGTCTCAGAACCATTTACCAAACCTCTCCAGAGTCTCAATTGCCAGACTCATTAGGACTAGAAGTGGAATTCACTCAACAGCTCTAGACTAGGACATTAGGAAGACATGGC
Source organism: Colobus angolensis palliatus (assembly GCF_000951035.1). Classification (NCBI taxonomy): domain Eukaryota; kingdom Metazoa; phylum Chordata; class Mammalia; order Primates; family Cercopithecidae; genus Colobus; species Colobus angolensis. The sequence continues at coordinate 7,581,422 of NW_012114252.1, read as the reverse complement.
CTTTACGCTCAAGAAGCTTATATATACACAGGTAAACTCTTTTTTTTTTTTTTTTTTTTTGAGACGAAGTCTCGCTCTATCGCTCAGGCTGGAGTGCAGTGGCTGGATCTCAGCTCACTGCAAGCTCCGCCTCCCTGGTTCATGCCATTCTCCTGCCTCAGCCTCCCGAGTAGCTAGGACTACAGGCGCCCGCCACCTCGTTTGGCTAGCTTTTTGTATTTTTTTTTTAGTAGAGACGGGGTTTCACCGTGTTAGCCAGGATGGTCTCAAACTCCTGACCTCGTGATCCGCCCGTCTCGGCCTGCCAAAGTGCTGGGATTACAGGCTTGAGCCACCGTGCCCGGCCTACATTGGTAAACTCTTTTTTCTCACTTCACTCAAATATATCCACTACTCCTACTTTTCCAGAAAGGAGATTTGGAATCCTCAGGAATAGCCTGACTTCCAGGCTCATAGGTCAGTGTGTTTCTGAGAAGTATACTGCAGTCTGAGAGCTCGTGGAAGTAAAAGTTTTCTGGTCAGGAGCATCCCCATGAAAGGAAATCTCCATTAAGAAAAATGACTCCCTTACATACTGGATATACCACTTGACCAGGGACTTGAAGGTCAGGATTACCACTCACTCTCAAAAGTCCCCAAGTGCCCCTTATATCTCTATGTCAAAGCTGATTATGCCAATCTAACCACAGCTGATAGATCACGCTGACTTGGCCATTTGAACCCATACACTTGGGCCCTCTGGGAGAGGTCACGATAATTATGCTTTTATATACAAGCTAAACCAATTTATACATATGGCCATTGGCTTTGGGTACATGGTAGACAGCACTGTGGTTGAAAACAAAACATTATTCAAACTTTTGAGGCTCATTAGGCTTCAAATGGGACAAATGAAACCTGACAGGTAGTATTACCTGAGGTAAACTGGACAGGTTTTTGACACATGAGCTGAGGTGTTATTGAATGCAGGGAGAATTCAAAGAAGAGGCAAAGATCATACTCCAAAGAGGCAACATAATTTCCCAATGAAGCAATGACGTCCGCATGTTCTGCAGGTATAATGGTGAATGTTGGCAGTGTTAGCTACAAAAGGCACCACATTGGGACTCACTATGAGCCCCTTTTGCCTAAACACACATTAAAACAGGAATGAGCTCATAAACTCTTACATATTGCACGGTTGTCAGAAAGATTCTGACATATTAGGAAGTGTTTAAGACTGGAAGATGAAAGGAGCAGGATTTTAACCTGATTCTTGGACTAATCAGCTAGAAGAATTTGGGCAAGTCATTTAAATTCTCTTGGTCTCATGTTTCTTAGCCACTGACAATTTTTTTTTTGGACAGATGACTTCCAAGATCTCTCCCAGCTTTAAATTTGATTACTAGCTGATTTTCTTTTCCCCTGTACTCTGTATTCATTTCCCATATATCAAGAGACATGCCAAAAGACTGAATCTTATTGCTGCAAGCCAGCGAAGAGGAGTGTAGTTTACTAATATGTAAGGCAAGTTCCTTGGAGGTATAGGTGTAACCATGATGGGTTCATTGCCTGATGCACACAGCAAGTCAACATGCAGACACACCAAGTTGCAGCAGAGAAAGAGGCTTAATTGTAGGGTCATTGACCAAGGAGAAGGGAGGGAACCTCAAATCCATCTCCCTAAGGAATTTGGGGCCAGAGCTTTTAAGGGTTGGAGTGGGCTGAAGTGTGGAGATGGTTGATGAGTCGAAGAGTGCAGGGTGAAGTCATGGGACAGGGAGGGGAAGAAGCTGTGTTCTTATGCTGATCCCATTCCTCTGTGAGGGTCCTCAAACTGGTTGCTGGAATTCAGGGTCTGGAAAATATCTTAAGCAACCGACACTTAAACAAAAGCCTTATATGATTCTAATCTCCGAGATCCTGTTTATAGGAACAATATAAATGCAACTCAATTCTTAAGCAACCTTACGACTCTAATGTCAGAAATCCTATCTAGAGGATCAATGATATGCAAATAGTATCTAGTACTATGTGACTTTCAGCAACAAGGAAGTGGGCCAGAGTGCAGCCTGATTAATTGTAACTATTTTTCTGTCCAGAGCCAAGCACGCAATTCTTGTCAACCCTGTGGGGACAGTTTCAAGGAGTGGGTCTTAATCATGTATTTTATTCTGAATGCCCAGCACAGTGCCCACACAATCTAGAAGTCTGAAAAAGTTAGGACATGAAAGGATAATTCCTAGTTAGAATAGTGGCTGGGAAGTGGTTGCACAACTAGACCCTCTTGCATCCAGGTGGGGGCATGTGACTGGTTTTTCCAACTGAGTATGAACTTCTAAACCAAAAGTAAAATTCTAAGGCCCATAACCAGCTGAATGGACACACCCACCCCCAACTCTCTTGGCCAATAGGATCCTACAGAAACCTGAAAATCTAGATCAGGCTATGACAGAAGAGTTGGGGGTGGGGGTCAGGCATGCCTCATTGTACCCCCTCCCTCTGGAATTCAGGCACAACTAACCAGCGTTAACTGTACAACAGAGATCCTAAGAATGACAACACAGATTCTTTGTGGCAGTAAGATACAGAATTCCAACCTGACTCTGGTATGGTATCACAAGACAGATAACCCTGAAGGAAATCAAAGTACTTTACTGCAAAATATATTTATTTGACATATTTTGAAATGGCCATGCAAATTGTGGAGGACATTTGCATTCTGCAGAGTCCCCTTCCCTTTCCAGGATCCAAGAGAGATTTAACTAAGAGTCTGACACCTTTGAAGGTCCAATAAGAGACATTTACCATCTACTCTCTCTGATGTCTGCTACCTGGGAGCTTCACCTATACAATAAGAACTTTGGCTTCCACAACCACCCTTATCTTAACTCAGACATTTCTTTCTCCTGACTTCAATTCTTTAGGAAAAGCTTAACTTTTTCAACCAATTTTCAATTAGAAAATCTTTGCATCCGCCTGTTAGGCACCCCCATCCTGCCTTTCTGGGCCAAACCAACTTATACCACTTTCCATGTATTAATTTACGTCTATGCCTGTAACTTCTGTCTCCTTAAAAATGTATAAAACCGAGCTGTAACCCAATCACCTTGGGCACATATTCTCAGGACCTCCTGAGCCTGTGTCAAAGGCCAGTCACTCACATTTGGTCCAGAACAAATCTCTTCCAACATCTTACAGAGTTTGCCTTTTTTGTCAATGAACTCTAGTGATATGTGTCCCTTCCAAGACCAGTTGATGTACCTTCTTCACCCTTAGAGGCCATGTGCTGAGGATGGAGTTCCTGGGTCCCTGAATGTCCACGTGGAGCTGAGCACCTCATTCCCCACTTGCATCAAACTTCTGAGAGAACTTCTATTACAATAAGCCACTGAAGTTTGGGAGTTGATTGTTATGGCAGCTGTTTTGCTTTAATGAGCACACAGAGTAACAACTGCCTGAATGCCAAAGCACATTAGATTTGCAAGAGATGGCAGGGTGGGGCAGGAGGAAGGAAGAATGGGGAAGATTTTAGAGACTAAACAAGCCTGGTCCAAAAGCCAAGGTTACTCCCTTATTCTGAAGTCTAGGAGAAGCAAATCAGAATTTGATGGCCTTTTAATATAGAAAAATACTGTCTTGAAGTTTGAGTCTAATACTTATGATTTCTATTTTAATGACAAGGAAACTGAGGCTGACAGAGACTAGATAATTCGTCCCAGAAACAGAATAAATGAGTGACATGACTAATATGTAAACCCAGTTTGGCTCCCAAGCTTGTGTTCTTCCCCCGCACACACAATGACTCTTGGTTTCATTCTTACTGCCATGTAATAGAAATAGTAACCTCTCACTTGTAGGGCCCCTCTGCTTCGGCACAGGGAACTCCTTCACACCTGTCCGTATTTCCACGTGGAAGGGGAGCACTGTCCTCTTCTCCATGCCCACAGCAGATCTAGTTTTACCCCAGGCCTGCCTCCTGCCTCCAGCGCGTGGAGTCTTCCAGATTTCTTGTTAGAACAGGAAGGCCTGGATGGAACCCCAAGCCCAGAGGACCCCTGCTAATGTCCACACCCTTAGTGCCTGAGGCCAGAAATGGGCAAAGAGCCAGACCAGGTAGTGTGGCCAGCTGATCCCATTTGAACACAGGACCTTCAGTGAAAACTGGGAACAGAGGATGAGTTGGTCACTCCACTTGCTTTTCCGCAGAGAGGCCAAGGCTGGTGTTGGAAGAGCAGAGACCCTCCTGCTGGGTGGAGCACAGATGGGCAGGAGCCTCTGGTGTGTGGCAGGGGCTTGCAGCCCTTCTTGCAAGTGTAGAGTTACATAATGACACGAAGATGGATATGATTCATCAGCCCCGCGAGGGGAGGAACACACACACCTAAATATAATTTACAAGTGGCGCCTCTTGATGGTATTGCACAACCGAATTAGCTCCTTTAAAAAAAAAACACCCACTTTCAAGCACAACAGATGATCTGTACTTATGCTCCAAAGCATAAAAAGTTTGTTCTGGTGGCAGAAATGCCTGAGACAAACAGGACAGAATTTGGATTTAGTTCTGAGAGAACTGTCCTTGTTACTGCACAACACCCCATGTCCTAGACGACCTCCAAGATTAAAGTCCTGATCCGACTGCCTGTGTCAAATGCCTGGCTTTTCACATGACCACTTCTTCCAGAGCTCACTAAGTACACCTAATTCCCTCCACCACAACGGGAAGATTGATAATGACTAACAGAAGACGGGGGGCGTGTCGGGTTTGTGAATGCTTTGCATCTGGACTGGTAGAAATCTCAGCTGTATTGCAGAGTGATTGATTCCTCCAGGGAGAAGCAGGCTTGTGGGGCAGAGGAGGATTGTAACAGCCAAGGGTACTGCAGTTTCAAACACCTAGAACTGAGAACTGGGGGTGGGGTGGGGGCTGGCTCTGGAAGCACCCCCGGAGTGCTGCCCTGCTGAGTTTATTTTGAAAATCTGTTTTGAATTTGCAGCACTGCCTCTTTAGGAGGGTATTTTAAGATGCTCTGCCAACCCACAAGGCCTCCAAGTAGCTTTTGTTTCTGTACTCACACAGATGAGGAGCTAAACTAATTGAGAGAGTGACCCAAATTTGTGAGTATCACAGAGTATCACAATTGGCCTGAATTCCTGCAGCCTCTGCATGTGTCTGTATTCATGTCCATCTGGAAGTCGCCCCTGGAACCCTTGCAAAAATGTCCTCACCCACTTATAATCAGCAAACACATGATCAGTTCCCCCTTCTAAGTGATGTCGCAAGGTCCCATGAAGAATTTCAAGGGCTAAACTCTGAGGTTTTGTTCATATAAACACAGCTTAGCAAAACAATTACTGTTTTCTTTCTTTCTTCAGTAACAGCACAGTGCAGCTTGTACTCAGATATTTTCCTTTAATCGAAATAATTTGGGTGTCCTGGTGTTGATCTACCCAAGGTTGTAAGAGAAGAAGATTCACCTTACAACCTTGAAATGTTTTCATTTTCACTCCTCCAAGTTCAGTTTTCTAGGCAAGAGCACTTCAAACCATTGTGAGAATTCACGGAAGAAAATAAAAGGGGAAAAGTCTCTCTGCTCCCCTGCCTACCCTTGTCCGTCCTCCACCCCAACACACACAAGAAATGGAAAGAGGCAACCAAGGTAAGGGACAGGAGTACAGGTCCTACCAGGGGGCCTGTCGGAGAAGGCTTGTTTCAGAGGGGCATTTTCTGTTTAGTTTATAGGTCTCTTTCTCCTTTTCCTTATTCCCAGCTTCCAATCTCCTTCATGATTAATAGATACGCCAGAAAGCTTCTTATTCTCTCTTTGGGAATTATGCTTATAAGAAAGAGTAATTTGTGCAAAAAAAAAAAGAAAAAGCAAGTTGCTGAGAGAAGGTGGGCAGGCAAAGCTCAGGAGCTTGTAAGAAAGAGGTTCGATGAAGGCGTGTGGGTGGCCTGCCAAGCACCACATGCAGGGGTTGGTGGGGACAGAAGGACGCGTCTAGGCCTGGGCTGTGGGGGGCACACTCACCTGCACTGCATCCGTGTCTGCCCGGAGTCCCATCTCCAGGTCAACTCAATGGCTGGCCAAATCCCAAGTCGGTCTGATTTCTTTCTTCGTTTTCTTCTTCTTTCTTTTTTCTTTTTTTTTTTTTTTGAGCTGAAGTCTCGCTCTGTTGCCCAGGCTGGAGTACAGTGGTGCACTCTTGGCTCGTTGCAACCTCTGCCTCCTGGGTTCAGATGATTCCCGTGCCTCGGCCTCCCAAGTAGCTGGGATTACGTGCTGCACCACCACGCCCAGCTAATTTTTGTGTTTTTTAGTAGAGATGGGGGTTTCACTATGTTGGCCAGCTGGTCTCAATCTCCTGACCTCAAGTGATCTGCCCGACTTGGCCTCCCAAAGTGCTGGGACTACAGGTGTGAGCCATCGCACCCGGCCTGGTTTGATTTTCTTCTGAGGCATAATTGAAATTGGGGTTCAGGGATGGTGTGTTGGGGCAACATTGCATTGAGACATTGCATTGGGGACAGAGAGACTGAATCAAGCACTAAATAGAAACTTGGAGAGAAAAGGGAAAAGAAAAAAGAAGAAGAATATTGAATTTCCTTGAGCTTTGCTGCTCAAAGTGTGGTCCACTGGCCAGGAGCACTGACATCCACTGGGAACTCATTAGAAATGCATAACCTCAGGCCTCAACCCAGACCTACCAAAAAGGAACCTGCATCTTGACAAAATTCCTATGCAGGAGAGAATATGAGAAGTGCTGACCTGGGGTTTCACCTGGGAGATTTGAAAAACGACCTCCACCTATTTCCCGTCCTCAGGGCTTCCCGGTCAACTGGTCTGAGGCAGGGCACAGGCCTGAGTACTTTTTAGAAGCTCCTCAGAAGACTTGATTGAACATCCATGGTTGAGAACCAGTAGAGTACAATAGAGCAGTGGTTCTTGAAATGTGGTCTTTAGGCAGCAGCATCAGCTTCACCTGAGGACGTGTTAGAAATGCAGATTATTGGGCCCTGCCTAGACCTACTGAATCAGAAACTCTAGAATTGGGGGGCAGCAATCAGTATTTTAACAAACTCTCCAGATACTGGTCCAGCTTTGAGAACCCCTGTTATAGAAGGATCCAAAGCAGAAATAAGAGCTATAAACACATTCAATTCTACTACTCAAAAACCTCTGGAAAATATCCGTCACCTGTGATATGAAGTCCAGCCTTTTCAAATGACATTCCAGGCTCTCCGTGAATTAACCCAGCATGCTTTTCTGAACATATTTCCATACTTTCCTTGAACACATGCTGTTAAAATGAGTGGATCAGATACTAGAGTCCCTTCCAGCTATAAAATTTTGTGATTCTGTGCTTCCAAAGCTATAAATTAGACCAAATTCACTAGTTCCCTGAATGAGGCAATACATTAATAGATGCTTACCTTGTTTGTCTACACAGGTGTCTCTCTCTTTCCATCTTCCTAGGTCAGGTCCTGCTCATTCTACAAGGTTAGGCAGAAGTGCTACCTCATCTACTGATTGGTTTTCCCCAGCCAGAATGAACATCTCTCTCCATATTTTTCATATCACTTGCTCATTGCATTCACTTCATTGTTTTCTATTAGTCATCTGCTCGATGCTTTGGCTGTCAGCCATATTTACTGTTCCTTGAAACAGAACAGTGTTTTATTCTTTCTTCTTTAACCACTCCCTGCCTCTGGGTGTCTAGCACAACCCTCTGCACACAGAAAGTGGCACATAAATATTGATTGCATTGAAATGAATGGGCTCTCAAGACAATTGAGACTCTACGATGAATCATGACTGGTTTTTCAAATACAGTAAGCAAGCAGAGAATGCTAAACCAGCCAACAAGAGCACAAATATCACGAGTCTAATGAAGGTGACTCTGTTCCCGTGATTTGGTTTCAAAATAAGTCTAAGTCACATACTCAACTGAAATCCATAAAAAGGAATGATATCAAATTTTATACTGGCTGGTCCACATGAGTCACTGAATAATTATTTTGCTAGATAAATTTTTAGATGAATATTGATAGAAAAATTTCAAGACAAAAGATCTTGAGAACTAAGGAGTCTTTATTTTTTTCACCAGTGTGTATTCAATATAACCTTTCTTGAAATTTAGTTTGGATTAACACTCCCAGACACATCACAAACTTTATCTCTTGATCTTCACAACCCTAAGAGAGATGTATTTTTGTTCTCCTTTTCCCTGGATAATCTTGGGCTCCAAGAGGTTAAATAAATTCCTCAAGGGCTTCTGGTCAGATAAAAGGCAGGATAAGGAGCCACACTCTGATCACGCCAAGTCCAGACAGAACCTTTACTCTCTACAATGAGAGAGTAAGGAGAAAGATACCTGATGTTTTAAAGCTTTCTAAAGACCTATTCATCCTATGTGACTAAGTAGACTGTGTGTTTATTTCTCCTTTTTGTGTTTATGTTGTTAACTATATGCTTCTGGACAGTAAGGCAATAAGCCTTATGAGAATGGTTACTGATGTGCCTTTCTATTTGTTTGCTTGTTTTGAGACAGAGTCTCGCTCTCTTACCCAGGCTGCAGTGCATTGCTCATGGGCTCAAGCAATCCCCTCTCCTTAGCCTCTCAAAAGTGCTGGAATTACAGGTGTGAGCCACTGTGCCTGGCCACTGATGTGCCTTTTCCTGAAGAGATTAAAGTGGAGAGGAGGAAAGAGAATGAGAATGTGGAAGGAAGGAACAAAGTCCATCTTCTAGGTAGCGTGGGATAGATCTGAAATACGTCTAATGTTTCTTTAAGAATACTACATGAGGAAGATTTCAATTTGTATCTGGTGACATACAGCACAAACACAGGCAACACAATCTACCAAAGCATGTCAAGGGCAAAAGGCAGTGGCTTCCAGTAGTCAGTTGCAGGCACTGTCACCAATGTGCTGAAGAAGTCTACAAAATGAATGATTTTGTCCTTTTACCGTCCTTTATCAACAGCACCGCCAAGCTCTGTTCCTCAAAGTGCTGTCTCATTTCCTCCAGCTCTAGAATCTTTATGTTTTTGGAACATCTCCCTACAGAAGGAATAATCTCCCTTCTTGTTTCATACTTTTTTTACATTTAAAAATGACCTCCTGCCCCACACCCCCACTTCTCGATCTTCCACCTTTATGCAGGATTGCCAATTTGTCACTGGGTGATAAAGCCATTTTACACTAAAGAGTGAATGACTAATAAACATTTCCAATCAGAGGAATGCACCTGAAAAAAGACATATAAAAGACAATAAGAAAGAAATGATGATTAAGTGAGTTTTCAATTAGTTAACATGTAGAATTATTTCTAGGTGGGGTCCAAGAATGTGCATATGTTTATTGCAGGGGAAGGGTGGATGTTGCTTGATTCTGTGTTATCTGTGTTCCAGGGCAGAGCATTAATGGCCACCACCTCCAATAGGCAGGAGACCCTTGAGCTAACCCAGTACTCTGTGAAAGGGTAGGGTTTAAAAATGTGACTGGGATTCTGATTCTTCTCTGGCTGGTCTGAGAACAAAATTCAATATGGAAATTGAACTCAGAGAGGCTCTGATCCAAGTCAAGCACAATATAAGAACAAAGAGGCTAGAAAGAGAATCAGGAATGTTTAGGTCTAACCTGGAAAGAAGAGCTTAGTGCCACAAAGCAGAGACCAAATGGAGCAATGGAGGCAATAATGCCACCAATGGAAGTTGCCATGGAAACCCTCATTGGCAAGAAGGCCATTGGATTTTGGAAACTGACTGAAGCAAGGCTTGATGGCAAGAGAGAGGAGAAAAGGATGAAGCCCTAAAATGAAGTCAGACATTGGAAAGGAATGGAGTAACCCCACTGCCCTTGTGCCAAGGAAAGTGCACATCTCTGGTACGTGACTAAGCATGACAGATGTGAAAGGCCAATCTCTCCCGCCAGGAGGTCCATGAGCAAATGTGTGAGAATCTGCCTTTTGGTGGCATTACAGAGCTCATGACTCATCCTGCAGAACCATGTGATAGGTGGGTGGAATCTCTTTTAAAATATTTCCAGGAAGAATAGGTAGCATGTCCATACCTAATTTTTAGCAGAAGTTATTTCTCCACTGAAATATTACGAGCAGAGGCAGGTAAAATGATGACTGCCATGATTTTTCCCATTCAGCATCCCCTTCTGAATGTGGATATGAGGATTGTGCCAGCATACCAAAGATTGATTTCTCTGTTTTCTGGCTGAAATAGATCCTGAAATTATATGATTATATGGACTTACAACATTGGCACTCATAATGCACATGGATTAGTTTTCCATAAATTATCACTTAAAGAAGAGTCTGTGGTACTAAATGTACACATGTGGTTACAAAAATTTTCCAGAGAGGAAAAGCTGAGAGAATGCCAGGGAAAAGAAAGAAGTCTTTCAGCATCACACAGAAACTACAGAGGGCTGATTCAAACGTGGAGTATACACATACGACTGATCCCTGAAATATGGAATGAGAGATTCGTCAGGACAATGAATAAGCTCTTGGAAATAGTGTATATGAGAAAAAAGTAAAACAAGTTATCATGATGTAATACTGTATGTAGCAAGAAAAGAGCAGGTGCCATCAGGAGTTTGAAGATCTGCCATGAGTGTTTCTGACCAGAGTAATGCTTCTATGTTCGATAATATAATATCTACGCATTATGATCCTAGTAACTTCCATTTGTAATTATAAGTCATATGCCAACTTGAGGCTGGCTACAAGAAGGACTTGAAGTAAAATGACAGGATAGAAAAATGCTATGTTTTCAAGGAATTGCTGTGTTATTAGCTTAATGCCATAACCTTGACAGGCTCAACTGAGGAGTATGCTGGGACTTCAAGTCCAGACTAGAATAGAAGAAAAGAGACTAGAACAAAACGGGAATGAGGCATGACCAGGTCACAACAGCAAAGTTGGTGTATGATTTGTCACCTGGAGAGAGGGGGCAAGGATTTAATGGTTAATCACATTGACTGGAACCAAAAAGCAGATTATAGCCAAAGAATGAGAAAAGAACTAGAGCAGAAGTTTACAGGCCGTAGTAAATATTTGGTTCCAGAAAGGTTGTCCAATTCAGAGCACGACTTCAAGACGTAGAGTAGGCATGAGTGTTAAGGGGTGAGAGTTAAGTTCCCTCATGTGACAGGTCATTAAAATTTAGGAAAGGCACGAAAGTCTTAGCCAAGTGGGCTGGGATCCACCACATGGGGTTGAATTCATGCAAAGGACCCAAAACACAAGCCAGGAATGTAAGCAGGCATGGAATCTTATAGATCTATACAACCACAGAGGGAACAAAAAGGCTGTGTCTTAGCAAGCTTGAAGCTGAGACTTGGCTTAAAATCATTTCCAAATCATTGGCTGCCTGATTTGTGGTAGTCAAGGTTTGGTTGAGAAAGGAGAAACCACTGCAGATATTTCCAGCAGAAAAGATTTGATGCAGGGAGTTTAAGGTTCACAAGACCTTTGGGAGGCTAAGGGAACAAAGGTCAGTAAAACCTGCTTTTAGAATTTAAGAAAACTTACAACTATAATTTGTCAACTAATAATTAAAAAGTATAAATATTAAAAAAGAATTTAGGAAATCAGGAAGTTCAGGAATTGCAGGAAACTTTAATCAAGATCTCAGATGCCTGCAACAGTCCTACAGGTGATTTACAAAGGGACTCCTGGAAGTCATGGTCAAATCTCACATAGGCCATTTGCAGAAGTCCCTAAACCTGCCCGTTGCTGCCACAGGAGCAATACTTCTGTCTCCTTCCCTTCTACCTCTGAATTTCACTGAAGATCTTCCTATTCACAGAATTGAAGGTGGCTTCTGGGGGAAATGTAGTTCCCAGGCTTTGAAGCCCCTGTGATCCAGAACACAGAAAGGGGGAAAGAGAAAATCTGGCACAAGGCCTAAGTGAAAAACAATAGTATTATCCCGAGTGGAGGTAAAGATGTGATACTAAAATAACTCCCTGAAATGGATCAGATTGAAATGGGAATTTGGTAAGGCTGGGGGGTGGGATGCACACTGAGGAACGAAGTCCAGTAGATCCTGCGGAAGCAGCAGATGCTACATAAATGCTTGGAAGGACAGACTGAAGAGCAGGTGAGACAATGTTGGGTAAGACAACCAAGATGGGGTGTATGGTGTGTGCAGTGCTACTACCCCCAAGAGCAACATGATCCATCTATGTTCTAGAACTTGCATTAAAGCATGGGGTATAAATGAAAGGCACATAGCACAATTGTCTGGGAGGCAGGATTGCCAGTTAAAAGGAAGCCCAGCCATGTAACTGATAGTTATTCAAAATGTTCTGTGAATAAAACATTCTTCCAGACTAGGAAAAAATTAAAGTAGCCTGAATTAGAGCAATAGTGTTGGAGCTAGAAAGAAAGAGAAATGTGAAAGGAAATTGAAAAAGAAGTTGATAGAACTTGACAGCTGAATGGAGAGCAGGTAGAGAGGAGTCCAAATGGGACTCACCAACCTGTGGTCTGGATAACCCTGAGTAACCCCTGCTCACTGAGATGTGGAGCATGGAATACAACTTGAACTTGTGTGGTTCTGCTTTGGATAGGTTCTGTGTGAAGCCCATCAGGAGGTCTAAATGGAGAAGTCGAGCAGCAATGGAGATGTGGGGCAGATTGGCCTTCTGCATTCCTGATGGACCAACATGGCTGACCACACATGCAAACGGAAGTAACAATGACCTACAAGTGTGATTGTGGAGGCATTGATAAGGGCCATCCATCTAGAGAAGTTGTTTCCTAATTCTATGTCCTAAAACAGTTTGAGGTCTGAAATCCAACTATTAGCACTTCACACTGTTAGCATAAAGGTAAAGCCTATGAAGCTTTTGCATGTGAGTACCTCCCTACGGTGTGGGAGACTGGGAAGGCCACTTAAGTCACACTTAGCCTGAAGATAGTCCCAAACATTGATATGTCCCAGTTACAACTGCTCTCAGAGTTAAGAGCATGGCCTTGAAGAACTGGAACAAGAAGAACCTTTGGATCCTACACAATGCAACGATGGGTCAGAGAGATATCAAGCGTTCATAGATTGAGAGAACCTTCCTGCAACTCTGTCTTCTGTCTTTCTTTATAGGCCCTCTTCCTGCTTTATAATTTTTATTTTATTTCTCTATTAACAACTTCATTGTTGAAGCCTCAGGAAATTCCAAGCCTATTTCTCCCATCAAAAATGAAAGGAATGCATTAAATGGTGCATTCCCATTAAACTTTGATTTACATCATAAAACAGATTAATAAAAATGGAAGTACTCTGTTGGAGGGGAAATATACTAAAAAATCTTTTAGGGCTGTCTGAATTAACAAGAAATAATACCAAACACAGAGAGACAAAACAAGAGAGAGAGAAAGGTATTGACTGAGAAAAAAAGCAGGACTGGAAACCTGCAGCCAGCTAAGTGGTGTGACTCATAGCTCTCAGTTTTTGGTAGACAGCTGAAGCCAGAGAACATTCAGAGCTGTAGACAAACACTTAAATTAGGCGTCCTGGTGGAGCAACGGCTCCCACTGTAACTGCCTGTCCTGCAGTGCATATAAGGTCATCATTGTTATGTTGATTAATGAAGCTACGGAGAACCCCTCCTGGCCAAAAACAATGTGTGTTATAAATGGTTCCAACTAAATCCACAATATTGCTCATTTCAACTATGCCAAAGAGTTCAACAGAACAATCACGGGTCAAGAGCTATGTCATATATGCCACAGAAATCGGGATTGTTTCAAGTCATCAATGAGCGGAGGAAAATATCCTAAAGTGCTGATTCCTAGTGTTCTCCCCGCTTCTAGGACAGTGTGGGGCCTAGAACCTTCCCCAGTTTCCCAACCAGTCTGCTGTTGCATTTATGTACTTCGTTTATTTATATAAACATTAAGACTTTTGGCCAAAAACAGATTGGAAACCACTGGCTGAAATAATTGGCACGCCTGACAGATGTTAGTTGGAAACAAGGTACAGGAGGAAAACATGAAAAAAGATGGACAGTCACATTCCCGTGAAGAAGGGTTTGCTTCAGTGGTGTGCTAGAGCCAGCTCGCGCCAGCTCACAAGAACCAGCTGGCCACATCTCCCCCCAGGCCAGCATTCACTGACTTCAGGTTGGTAGTTTATTGTTGACCGTGGTGGGAGTTTTTCCACCATAGAAATTGCCAGATACGGCCAGGTGTGATGGCTCACACTTGTAATCCCAGCACTTTGGGAGGCCGAGGAGGGCAGATCACCTGAGGTTGGGAGTTCAAGTCCAGCCTGACCAACATGGAGAAATCCCGTCTCTACTAAAAGTACAAAATTAGCCAGGCATGGTGGTGGATGCCTGTAATCCCAGCTATTCGGGAGGCTGAGGCTTGCCTGAACCCAGGAGGAGGAGGTTGTGGTGAGCCGAGATTGTGCCATTGTACTCCAGCTTGGGCAACAAGAGAGATACTCCATCTAAAAGAAGAAAAAAAGAAAAAAAAGAAAGAAAAAAGAAATTGCCAGATGCCACAAATCAAGGCTTTTCTTCTCTGTTTTTTGCTGCCCCCTCAATATCTCCTGAAAGTCAGTTATAAAACATTTATCAGCATACCACTGGGACTGAATCCAAAAATAACTTGGCCAGCAAAACAGCCAAAGCCCTGTGAAGCTCTGACCAATGGCCTTCTAGGCGCGGTCAAGTTAGGGATAGCGTGGAGGTTTGTAGAATCTGGAAAGGGGGAAGGAGTTCTTGGGAAACACAGCTTTGTTATGCAGTCAGACAAGGCTATAGACAAGGCTATAGACAAGGCTATAGTCAATATGCTAAGGAGGGTGTGGTAGGTACCGCCCACATGGCCAGGGAAACCTGTCTCATTTGACCACAGAGTCCAAATAGAGGAAGAAGGTGGGTGAGTCGAGAAAGCTGGGATTCAGACGGACACATCTACAGGGCACTCTGACAGCTAACCTCTGCGTTCTCTGGAGTCCAAACAAAAGCAAATCAGGCTTCCACGAGGCATTCCTTAGATATCCCAGAGCACTTTCCTTGAGCAAGGCTCAGCAGACCCTGGGTGGGGTAACTGAGGGAGGCAGCTGCTGTTCCTTCTGAGAGACGCTGGATGGATGCCGTCTGCCTCTGATGTTGGAGGCTCCTGCCTGGCCAGTGCAGATTGCGGAATCTCTTCTCGCCCTTCTTGGGTTCCAGAATTCCTCTGACAAGACATTTCATTAGCCCTGACGTGGCTTCCAGCAGGAAGGAAGAAGGGCAGAAACTGTCAAACGCAAGAATAGGAAAGGTCCTGGAAAACTCATGAAAGGGGAAACTTGGTTCCGCTTTGAGGGAGAAGTTGATTTGTTTAAAGGAATCTGGAGATAGCCCTGCCCTTGTCTGAAAAGGCCTCTTTGTAGGTCCCTCTGAGCCGTACATGTTTAAGATGTAGGGAATCAGCTCAGGGGATGGACACACACAGCCCCCTGAAGTCATGGAGTGAGCTCCCCATTTTAAGCAGCTGCCTGGCAATTGCGGGCCATTGTCATGGGGCAGCCGAGCATGAGAGTGCGGGTGACAGTGCTTGTTCATCTCAATCCTGCGACCCCAGTTCAAAGGGAATGTCTTCACAAAGAAGGCTGAGTGTCTGCAGAGGGCGGCACACTCCGCTGATGGCTTAATCTGGAAGAGTAAATTGTGCTTCCACAAGAAAAATGGACTTATTTAGAAAAAGGTTTGGCGTACACGTGGGCAGCTTTAGGAGCTGATATTCCTAAGACTTAACAAGAGAGTAAGGCAGGGACCCTGACCAATCAGAACAGTTGCTGGCCTCAGACCTAGGGGTGCAGGGCTGTTGCAGGCTCCTGGAGAACCCCCATGCTATGCCAGCCTTAACCCTTTAGACACTGGGTTGTGAGGACCCCCTAGGTCCTGGGGTTGGAGTGAGCGTGGCCGGGCAGTAAGAGGACACTCTGTAAGCTAGAACAGCCCCAATGCATAGGGAAATGTCTCAGCAATTTTTTTTTTTTTTTTTTTTTTTTTTTTTTTGAGACGGAGTCTCGCTCTGTCGCCCAAGCTGGAGTGCAGTGGCCGGACCTCAGCTCACTGCAAGCTCCGCCTCCCGGGTTTACGCCATTCTCCTGCCTCAGCCTCCCGAGTGGCTGGGACTACAGGCGCCTGCCACCTCGCCCGGCTAGTTTTTTTTTTTTTTTTTTTGTATTTTTTTAGTAGAGACGGGGTTTCACCGTGTTAGCCAGGATGGTCTCGATCTCCTGACCTCGTGATCCGCCCGTCTCGGCCTCCCAAAGTGCTGGGATTACAGGCTTGAACCACCGCGCCCGGCCATGTCCCAGCATTTTAACGAGTCAACCCATACCTGTGGACATTCCCCACCTACATGGACTAAGGGGAAAACCACTTCCCCCTCTGCCGCCGTGCTTCAGTTCATAACCTTGCTAATCATGCATCTAACCTCGTGAGCTGAGGAACAGGAATCTGGATTCAAATTTCTCAAATACAGGTTAGATTTCAAGTAGGTTCTTTATTTTCATCTCTCTCTTAATCTTTTCCATTTCTTGAAGAACACCCTTTGATGTCACTCTGATGACGTTTATTAATTATCTTCTCCAAACCTGCTACGACACAAGAAACTTTAGTCACAGCACTGATTCACACTCAATGCTCTATGTTTAGTAACTATCTGAGGATCTGAGTCTGCATTTAGCCCTAAATAGCTACAAATAAGGGAGTAGCAGCAGCATCCCTTCAAAAGCCTTTTTTAGGAAGTGCTGTGCCAGGGGAGGGATGACATGCCAGGAGTTACAGGTGAGGAGAGCAGCTCTCAGCCAACGGGAAACCAAGGTAGCGGCCGATGAAAGCAACAGAGTTGTGTACTACAGACGAGCGTCCCCCCTTCCTCGAGACAGGTTGTAAGGAAACACTGCAGCATGTTTATCTGTCTGCCCAGCCCTATTTAGTGAAAAATGATTGCTCTTTGCCTCTTGTTACCATGCTCAGATGATACTATGGCAACCAGGCTGCACAAAAGGGGAAGCGGGGGGGCGCTGATGCTGCTTAGCAACTTGAAGATTTTTAAAAGGCAAGTACTCATTGCAACAGCAACAGTTTTTAAAATGCCAGTTTTCAGGAGAGAAAAGAGAAGAACATTAGAGAAAGCAAATGGAGATGACACAGTAGAGGAAAAGAAAGAAAGAAAGAAAGAAGAAAGAAAGAAAGAAAGAGGGAGAGAGAGAGAAAGAAAAGAAAGAAGGAAGAGAAAGAAAGAAAGAAAAGAAAGAAAGCCAGACAGAAAGAAAGAAAGAAAAGGAAAAGAAAAGAAAGAGAGTCATCTGCATGCCACCTTTTCAAAGCTCTTTTTTTGTACATCCTCACAGAACTCGCAGGAGCTTGGCTGGGTCTCTGTTCACTGGTGGGGAAACTGAGGCTCACAGGGTGAGTGGCGCGCTCAGGTTGTCAGCGAGTTGGGGGCAAGGCTGGGACTAACATGCAGGCAGCCCAATTTCAAATCCCACACTCTTTTTACGGCTTCATGCTTTGAAAAAAAAGTAACCAGGAAATCTGAGGAAGGGAAAAAATAAAATCGCACAAAACTGCCAATGGTGTGAAAAGGATGGGCATCTGTTTCAGGTGGAAATTCAGCAAAAAGCACAAAAATACATTTGAATGTATTTTCAGAATTAAGTTGAAACCACAAGGTGTCTTCTATGTGATTCATTCATTCATTCACTCATTCAGTCATTCAGGGCAAAAAAAAAAAAAAAAAAAAGGTGGCGCAGAGAGTATTGAATTCCAGCATTCCTTGAATGAGCAGGAGGTTGCCTGTTTCTGGAACGTATAGGATCTGGAGGAATTCCTGGACACTGGAAGGATTCAATGCTGAGGGGAGGGAAGAAGAGAAGCGGAGAAAGGAGGGGAGCGGGAAAGTCTTGCCCTAGCTTAGCAAGAAACTGTCTGAGTAGGACAAACGTCCTTCGAGATGGATGACCACGTTGTTTCAACCAAGACTATGTAAGCCGAAGATGGTTCAGGTTCCAATCTGCATTCTTTTCTGGCTGATATTACATTTCTCAGCTCCTCTGCCACTCCAGCCTTCCACCCTTGGAAGCAAAGTCCTAGATGGCTTACAAAACAGAACTCGAACATGGAGTGACTGTGGCGCTGAGTTTGTCTGGAGGGCCCAGCAACAGGTAATGACAACACTAAGGAAACATCCCATGTCAGGCTAATGGGCGTTCTCTGAGGCAGAACTTGATAGAATGGGTTGCTGTAGATTGCGCCCTTTCTTTAATTAACTCAGTATTTAAGAGATGCCGTTCAAGTCAGACCAAAGGTCTAAACTAGACCTGAGCTTTTTGAAGTTGGCGCAAGTTTTGTCTTTGTTTTGGGCTCTCTGAAGGGTGAGTGGATGGAGGAGTCCAGGGGTGAGAATAAGCCGGTGGTTGGTTTCTGGCTGCTTAGTGGCTCCTCCGGGGCCCATTCCACAGACATGCACGGAGGGCCTCCTGCCTGCCTGCCGCGCGGGTCTCCTCACACTCCTCTCTGCCTCCCTGCACTGAGAGGACCCGGCAGGGCCCCAGAGCTTCAGGCTTCCTCGACTCGGCACCTGCCTCCCGGGAGAAGCCATGGCTGCTTTCCTGATTGATAACACAAGGCTGACAAGACAAGCGCTGCTTTGGGCTCCAGGGGTCACAACCAAGCTATTCTTATGCTCCCCTCCTCGTTGTTTCCACTTGTTCCTAATTGCACAGATGCAGAGGCCTCCAGAAGCAGTAAACAGAAGGCCTTCTCCTGTACTCACAATTAGCTAGAAGAATCCGGGTCAAGCTTTTCCAACCTGCAGCCCGCGGGCGGCATGTGGCCCAGGACAGCTTGAATGCAGCCCAACACAAATTCTTAAACTTTCTTAAAACATCATGAGTTTTTTTGGTGATTTTTAAAAATGTGTCAGCTATTGTTAGTGTTAGTGTATTTTATGTGTAGTTCAAGACAATTCTTCCTCTTCCAGTGTGGCCCAGGGAAGCCAAAAGATTGGCCACCCCTGGTAGGTGGTCTGTGATGCTCCCAACTAAGCAGATGTCACCTACCATTAGTTTTAAAGAGTCAGGCCAGGTGCAGTGGCTCACACCTTGAGCCTGGGGGGCAGCTTTCAAGGCTACAGTGAGCTATGATGGCACCACTGCACTCTAGCCGGGACGACAGAGCAAGATCCTGTCTCTAAGGGGGTTAAAAAAAAAAAAAAAAGAACCAAGACGAAGGGTGGGGCCTGGTGGGGCTGCTCTGCTCTTACTTCTAACACAGTAACTACAAAAGGAGTGAACTTCTGGGTTCTAGTCCTAATTTTGCCATCAGCTCCCGTATTCTTCACCTCCACCTCCATCCCCACTACATGCCCCAACCATACTGAATTTCACAGGCGCCCCAAATACACAACCCCACCTCCATTTGCACTGTCCCTCAATGTGTGACAAGCCACTTACTACCTCACAGAGCAGAGCGCTCTACCTCGGACCCGGGCAGTTAATAATTACAACTTTCAAATTTCCTATCTCATTAGATGGGAAAAAGCCAACAGCAGTCACCCAGTGAGGGCTAGAGCACAACATTCCCATCTGAGGAGTCATAAGAATCAGAGAGAAGAAGTTTCGCCGAGTTCCTCTAGCTTCAGCTCACCCGGCGACTAGTAACAAGCCAGTAAGGTTTGGGAGAAGGACCAACTCCAAATCCCCTGTTGAGTACAGGATTTGGAAATCTTGTTTTCTTGTGGCTTATGTTAATTAAACTTAAACCTACCTTTTAGAGCAAAGCAAAACAAACACACTTACTTTTTCAAATATTGGTCTTCCAAATATTTGAACGGAGCTCCTGGGTGCCCTCCAGAGCTGCCCATCTCACACTTGAAAGTGCGTGGATAAGTCACCTGGGGGCTTGTGACACTGCAGATTGGGATCCAGCAGTTCTGGGAGGGAGCGGGTGTAACAGACCCCATCTACACTGCAGGAAGCCCAGCCTCCATCTCCTCCCAAACCAGTCGTTCAGAGGTGAAAAAAGTTACGCAGTCTTTCCAATTAAATCGAAGCCTTGCCACCTACTTTTTGTTTCATGTTCCCAGGCATTTATAAAAGTGCCTGACTTTCCTCAAGCACTGAATAAACCCTGTCGAATATGTCTGACAGAAGGAGGCAGAAACGATCAAATTAAATACCTCCCTTTCCTCATCCCAGCCCCATCCTTGGTTTAGAAATGGCATCTGCTTCTGCCACGTCACTAAACGTATCTGAATAGCGCCGTCATCATCTGTAAATTGGGAATAAAAATGACTCCTTTTGGGGCGCTGGAGACATCAAACTGCCAGTTGACCATAGGGCAGAGATGCTTAGCAAATGGCATGAGCGCCCCTCAAGCAAACCAGAACCAAACAAAGCAAAAACTAACAAAAATGTGGACACATGGTAGTTGCCAAAACACTGTGTCCTCACCCAAGTGAGGCAGGAAAAATGCTTCTATGGAAAAGAACAAGGTGCAGGGAAGAGCTCCTTAGGCCTTGCCGAAGGGAACGCAGTAGCTTGCTGCTCGCCCGCAGGGCCGCAGGGCCGCGCCGGGCGTCCTCTGCCGCCCTCTGCTGGACGGAAGCCTCCCCAGCGCCCGCCCGTCTGGTCACAGCGCACCGGCAGCGCCCAGGGGACCTGCGTCCTCAGCCAGCCAGTTATGTAACACCAGACTGCATCCAGAGCAGGCTTGCGAAGAGGAAATCACTGAGTTCATGACGCATCGATTCAAACTGATAAGAGGAGGGGAGGGCAAGAAAATATTATATGTCTTTCCAACGTTCGAGGTGCTGGCAAGAAAATAGTATATGTCCTTCCAGCGTTCGAGGTGCTGGCAGTGAGAATGAATTTAATCTGAGACGAGCCCTAAAGAGCAAGGAGGGTCATTCCTGTTTTGTGGCTGAGCAAAGTGAGGCTCAGGGGAGACTGGATAAATTACCGAGGGGAACATGGGTTACTGAGTGGCCCGACCAGGTTTTGAATTAGGGCCCGTTTTGGTTACAGACACCAGGTTTCTATACCTGACTCTGCCATTAGTTAGCTATGGGAGCGGGACCCACCCACTTAGCCGTGTGGGGTCCTGGTGCTCTTTGTTTGCGGAGAGAGGGATTGATGGAGGTGACCCTGAAGGTTCATGTCAGCTCTCACATTCCGAGCCAAGTCTTTTTTTTTTATTATGTGCCGTTGTGGTGTAGAAATGAACTGTTGGATAATCCCCGCCCCGCCGTGGAACCACGCATTTCTCATCAACCAGGACGCTGGGGGACAGCCTCCATCCTCGCCCTACAGCACCAAGCATGCCAGGGGCCCTGCCAAAGGCTACCTGGCTCCCATCCTCTCCAAAATGATCTACAGGCTTAGAGCTGTGGTCTCTGAACAAACTTTCATGTTTTAAAGATCCTGCCATGGGTGAAATATATCAGAGTCAGCCTTGCCTGCCCAAGATACGCCATTTATGCTGCAGATAAATGACTGTGACAAATTAAGCATGTTTATCCTATGCTTATCAGGGTCCAGGTAACCGAGATGCACATTTGTACATTCTCCAGGGTGAGTCCCTGAGGTTCCACTTAATGAGCTGGTGGGTCATTTACCCCTTACTTAGGCAAACTAGCTCTCAATCTGAACCTTCCCTCAAAACATTTTGGTTTGATTCCTCTCTGATATAAAGGGAGTGGACACTTCAGTCTTGTATAGTCTGGATACTGACTTATAACATGCTTCTGCTTCACTGGAAACTTCAGCACAGGAAATACTTTAAGGCTCCCCCTCCCCACCTCTTGTGGGGCTATGAAGCATCTCTGCCTCTCAATTTAACAGGAAATTTCAAAGTTTAAAAATGCATACACTGGACGGCACCTTAGACATTATATGATATCGTTCTCTTATTTTATGGGTGTCAATCAGGGCTATTTGTTCACTAAGGACAATTCTCCAGAAACAATAAAAAGATGACTGAGCATCTTCTCCCAGACTTTGGATGGTACCTTACATGCATTGGCAGGAAGCCACGAAGAAAGCTGAGTCAGCGCAGAATCAGGGCAGCCACCAGAAAGTTAGGATTCAGCCTGTTTATCACATTCACCAGCTAAAAAAAGTCAGGTCTAGGGCCAAAAATACATGAGCCCCTTTCCCAGAGCTCTTCCCCTAGAAGAATATGATGCCCTGAGAGCTACTCTGGTCTCATGGAAACACCATACCTCACATTATCGAAGAAGGCCCAAGCGACATCCATCCCTAAAAAGATGCCTCCTTAGTCAGAGGCAGCCTCCTTAGTCAGAGGCAGCCACGTTGCAGCCAGAGACTGAATCTGGCAGGGTTTCCAGACTTACAGTACACGCCAAGCATAATCTAATGTGAGTATGATAAACAGTGATGGACCACTGACAGTCTGTGATGCTGTCATCAGGACAAGTATTCCCCACCGTTCTGAAACTGCAGTGAGATACCGGGAGGCCAGCTGCATCCCCTGAATGCTGTCATCCCAGCCTGGAGAAAGCTCCTATTCCTATTCACTTCAAAATAATGACAATAATAATAAGTTCTCTTTCTTTTTGGTCTCCTTCACCATTTTCTCTGTTAACTTAGAACTTCTGTGGTTTGTCTTGTATTTCATACCATCCAGAGAAGAAACTATGTAAGAATCAAGTTGGGCCAACAGGCCGTGATCGTTCTTCAGCTGAGGAATGTGCAGCCCCTGAAGGCTTGGGCAGGAGGGGGCAGGAGGGATTGTCACAAAGTCCCAGGATGAACTTGGCCCATGTTCCAGGAGTACATTTTTTTGTTTTGTTTTGTTTTTTGATATGGAGTTTTGCTCTTGTCACCCAGACTGGAGTGCAATGGCATGATCTCAGCTCATTGTAACCTCTGCCTCCCAGGTTCAAGCGATTCTTCTGCCTCAGTCTCCCAAGTAGCTGGAATTACAGGCACCCGCCACCATGCCCAGCTAATTTTTGTATTTTTAGTAGAGACAGGGTTTCACCATGTTGGCCAAGTTGGTCTCGAACCCCTGATCTCAGGGGATCTGTCTGCCTTGGCATCCCAAAGTATTGGGATTACAAGCGTGAGCCACCGTGCCCAGCCCTGGGAATACATTTATAACTCACAGCTTTTGGGGGGTGGGGAGATGAGAGAGACACACAAATATCATGAAGTAGCAAGTAAATTTTGCATGGGTTTTTAGGATGAAGCACAATATTCTAAAATGTTTTCTTTACATTTTAAACAAAATTTCTTGTTTGTACCTGGTTGCTTCCAGCTTTGGCCTCTCACCTCTTGGGGGCCCACATATGGAAAATATAAGATTAGACACTGTGATAGTTAATACTGAGTGTTAACTTGATTGAAGGATGCAAAGTACTGTTCCTGAGTGTGTCTGTGAGGGTGTGGCCAAAGGAGATTAACATTTGAGTCAGTGGACTGGGAAAGGCAGAGCCATCCTCAACCTGGGGGGCACCATCTAATCAGCTTCCAGCAAGTCTAGAATGTAAGCAGGCAGAAGAATGTGGGAAGACTAGACTGGCTTAGTTTTCTGGCCTACATCTTTCTCTCCTGCTGGATACTTCCTGCCCTCGAACATCGGACTCCAGGTTCTTCAGCTTTAGGGCTGGAACTGGCTTCCTTGCTCCTCAGCTTGCAGACGGCCTACTGTGGGATCTGACCTTGTGACTGTGTGAGTCAATACTCCTTGATAAACTCCCCTTTATATGTACGGCTATCCTATTAGTCCTGTCCCTCTAGAGAACCCTGACTAACACAAATATTTAATCCTATCTATTTTTTGCCTTGGAAAGATGGTTACTACTAGTACCATTTCTACTTCTACTACTACTAATTGCTATTCTTCACAATTACCACTACAAATTCTACCACTAAATGTCCTGTTAAATTGTCTGAGAGTCATACTACTGCTACTAACATGTGCTCCCTTTCTCTCCTTTTTTAGAAATTGGAAAAGGCCCCAGTCTCCAGGGGGACAGCACCACTGCTAGGTTCTGCAGAGCCTGAAAATACAGTGCTTTCCTTGACTTCCTGCCTAAAGAAATATATATTTAAGAAGTACTAATGGCTAAAAATAATAAGAAATAATAACAACACAGATTGTTTGCTGACACAGTGGCCATCGGTGTTCGCAAGCTTGTGCAAACCCGCCCCAGATGCCCCACGCTAACATTTGCAGGACATGCTGGGTCAAATAGGTGAGGCTGTACATGGCCAGTGGCCTTGGGATGGGGGTCCAGTTACCCCAGGCATCTCTCGTTTTCAATAAGGAATTCAGTAAGTATTTGCTGAATGAATGAATGATGTTCTTTTCCAGTTAAAAGCAGACTGAGAGCATCAAATCTATTGAAAAACACCAGCGAGTGCCATCACAGAACACAGAGGAGAAAACAGCAGACCTCCTGTGTCACAAGTGTCACATTCTGACCTCTATAAATAAAGGCTCCTTCATTTACAGAGGTCTGGATCCAGGCCTCTCTCGTCTTCCCCTCCTGCACCACTCTAGGAACCGAAGGGACCAATACCACATATGCGACCTATCTGTGGCACTCCGGGGTGATGCAGTTTGACTCCGTGTCCCCACCCAAATCTCATCTGGAACTGTAATCTCCACTTGTCGAGGGATGGGCCTGGTGGGAGGTGATTGGATCACGGAGGCAGTTTCCCCCATGCTGTTCTCATGATAGTGAGTGAGTTCTCATGAGCTCTGACGGTTTTATGAAGGGCTCTTTCCCCTTCACTCGCTGCTCTCTCTCCTGCTGCCATGTGAAGAAGGTGCTTGCTTTCCCTTCACCTTCCACCATGTTTGTAAGTTTCCTGAGGTCTCCCTGCCACACATAACTGGGAGGCAATTAAACCTTTTTCGTTTGTACATTACACAGTAATTGGGCAGTTCTTTATAGCCATGTGAAAACAAACTAATATAAGGGGCAACATCTAATTTAGCCTATTTATGGCAATAAACCATTCGGACAGTTTTTCATTTATGAAAACAGAAAACTTCTCTTTGGTCTGATTAGTCCCAGATGTGAAGGAGCCTTTATTCATGGAGGTCTGAATGTGACACTTGTGACACAGGGGTCTGCTATCTTCTCCTCTGGGTTCTGTGAGGGCACTTGCTGGTGTTTCCAATAGATTTGATGCCCTCAGTCTGTTTTTAACTGGAAAAGAACATCATTCATTCATTCAACAAATAGTTACTGAATTCCTACCAGGTGGTATGCACTCTGCTAGGCACTGAGGATATAATGATGATCAACCACCATCAAGTCCCCGCTCACCACGGAAATTTCCATCTAGGGAGGAAGGCAGATAAACCAGCAAATGCGATGCAGCTCGACCAAGTGAAACAGAGACTGATGCATGGCACCTAAGAGCAGATTCTAGGCCAGACCTTGGGAATGGGAAGAGACCTCAGGAGGAAGTGAAGGGTCTAAGCTGAGAGCTGAGACAGACCCATCAGATGGTGGTGATGGAGACAGGGTTGCAGGCAGGGACAGCAGAAACTGGAAACCACTGGGTAATGCTGGATGGTGGAATATTGGGAAGGTAATGAAGAGAGATGAGCCTGGAGTTCCAGCAAGGGTGGCTGGGATATAGTAAAAAAAAAAAAAAAAAGAAACGTAATAGGTCCTTGTCCCCAGTTCCTGGCACAGAGCTCCTGAAACTCTTGTAACTTGCTGAGTGATAGAGGGGAGAAGAACACTTTTTTTGTTGTTATTTACAAGAAGCCCCTTTATCTGAATTTAATATGTTAATGAGATGGCTGGTGGCTGGGGTCCTAAAATGGCTTTAGGATGGGGACTGGTTTCCAGAGGAGCCAACCACAGGCTTTGCAGGTTGGCACTTTCAGCCCCACCTCCTGAGCTCCAGGGAAGGGAGAATGGCTGGGGATTGAGTTAGTCACTCATGGCCAATGATTTAGTCAATCAAGCCATGTAATGGAACCTCTGTAAAAATCCTAAACAACAGAGTTCAGAGAGCGTCCAGGTTGGTGAACACATAGAGGTGCTGGGAGAGTGCCATGCCTGAGAGGTCATGGAAGCTCTGCACCCCTCCCTCATCCCTGGCTCTAGGTGGCACTTCCATTTGGCTGTTCCTGAGTTGTATACTTTATAATAAACAGGTAAATGTGAGTAAAGTGTTTCCCTGGGTTTTGTGAGCCACTCTAGCAAAATTTCAAGCCTGAGGAGGGAGTTGTGAGCAGCTTCTGACTTTGTATCTGGTTGGTCAGGAGCATGGGTGGCTTAGACTTGAAATCGGCATCTGAAGTATGGTGGGGGGTTAGGGAGTAGGCAGTCTCATGGAACTAAGGCTTTTACTTGTGGGGCCTGTCCTAAATCCAGGTAGGTAGTGTCAGAGTTGAACTGAGTTGTAGGAAACCTAGTTGGTGTCCAGAGAGTTGGAGAATTGATTGGTGTGAGGAAAGACTTCACACCTTTGATGTCAAAAGTACTGTGAGTAAAAACAATTCAGAGGTGGGAATTCAAATCTGCATTCCCAGTGACATCCCATCCCAGAGGAGCTGGCACATCACCACCTCAGGGCTGGTCCTCATTGTTTTTGGCTGAATAGGTCAGGCCCACTCTCCACTGTCACTATAACTTATGATCCGATGTAATTAGGGGCTGTCATATAGACACACTCTCTTTTGCTGGGGGTGTGAGAATTTGTGCGATAAACATAAAGCTGCTGGTAGCTGTTTTCCTGGCATCCAGTTTTCTCCTAATGAGACATAAGCGAGTGTATGAGTCTGTTTTCACGCTGCTGATAAAGACATACCTGAGATTGGGCAATTTACAAAAGAAAGAGGTTTAATGGACCCACAGTTCCATGTGGCTGAGGAGGCCTCACAATCATGGTGGAAGATGAAAGGCAGATCTTACATGGTGGCAGAAAAGAGAAGGGAGTTTGTGCAGGGAAACTCCCCTTTATAAAACCATCAGATCTCATGAGACTTATTCACTATCACAAGAATAGCATGGGAAAGACCCATCCCCATGATTCAATTGTCTCCCACCCAGTGGCTCCTACAACACGTGGGAATTGTGGGCTACAATTCAAGAAGAGATTTGGGTGGGGACACAGCCAAACCATATCAGTGAAGCTCTGGCCTCCCAGTCCAATCCAAGGCTAGACCAAGGGGAGGGAGAGATGTCAGCTATCCACCCTGGATATCCATTCCTCTGGAATGGGCCTCAGAGGAAGCAGAGCACCCAGACAGGGCCATGTTGCTCCCATGTTCGCTTCTCACTGCATTCCTACATCTCCATGAGCTCAACAACTTTTATTACTGATACAATTTTGTTATTTGTTTCCTCCAAATCTCATGTTGAAATGGGATCCCTGATGTTAGAGGTGGGGCCTAGTGGGAGGTGTTTGGGTCATGAGGGTGGATCTGTCATGAATGGCTTTGTGTTGTCCTTATGGTGATGAGTGAGTTTTCTGAGAGATCTTATTGGAGAGCCTGACACCTCCTGCTTTCTTGCTTCCTTTCTCTCTCATCATGTGATGCCAGCTACCCTTCACCTTCTGCCGTGAGTGAAAGCTTTCTGAGGCCTCACCAGTGCAGAGGCTGAGGGCATGCTTGTACAGACTGCAGAACCATGAGCCCAATAGACGTCTTTTCTTTATAAATTATCTTACCTCAAGTATTACTCTGTGGCAATAAAAAAGTGGACTGATACAATCACAGTGTGTGTATGTATGTGTGTGATGGGGGGGTGGGGCGGAGAGAGAGAGAAAGAAAGAGAGAGAGAGAGAGAGAGAGAGAGAGAGAGACTTTCTGTGTTAGGAATTATTGGGACAACAAGAATCCCAAGAGGCCTGAACATTCCTGCTTACCTATATCAGGTATCATCCCAAGAAACATAAGCAGAAAGCTGAAGATTTAAGATAAAAAGTATAATTTGAATCAGAGCAGGATGGCATGCACAAAGCCATTATGTCATTCCTGGAGCCAGCGCTGTGGCCTGTCCCCTGTCCCATGCTGGGGAAGCCATGATCAGGATTCTCTGTAAACTCAACTCTTTCACAGCCAGCACTCACTTACGAATGTTGATTCCCCTGTCCTTCCTTTGCTTCTGGCCTTCAACAAACATTTTTTGAGAATGTTCTCTGCATCAGATACTATATTAAGAGCTGGAGATAACCCCATACACAGCTGCGGGAGTCTCAGTGATGCAGCTACTGGGGAGAAGAGTCTGATAGTTCCTTAAAAGGTCAAACACAGAGTTGTCATACAATCTGGCAATTCCACTCCTAGATATACACCCAAGAGAAATAAAAACACATGTCCACATAAACATTTGTGCATGAATATTCATAGCAGCCTTATTTATAATAGTCAAATGGGAAAAAGTCAAATGTCCATCAACTGATGAATGAATGTATAAAGAAAATGTTGTACATAAACACATACATGAAATATTATTTGACAATAAAAAATATGAAGTATTGATGCATGCTACAACATGGATGAACCCTGAAAACATGTGACATGAAATAAATTATTCACAAAATACCCCATATTGTGTGATTAAACTTACATAAAAAGGGCAGAATAGGCAAATTTATAGAAACATAAAGTAGATTAGTGGTTGCTTAGTCCTGAAGGAAGGGAGGGGAAATTGGGGGGTGATGACTAAGAGATATGGGGTTTCTTTTTGGGGCAATGGAAATTATCTAAAATTGATTTTGGTGATAGTTGTTCAACTCTGTAAATATACTTGAAACCACTGAATTTTAAGTTTTGAGTGGGTGAAAAAAATAACTTTTTGAACATTCTAAGGTTAAAAGAAAGAGTAGGGCTTGGATTCTATCCCAGAATGCTTATTTTGTAGCAGTTCTCATTAGTTGCCCCTGTCGGGTACTTTCAGAAATGTAGACTCCAGAGCTACACACCAGATCACTGGACTCAAAATACATAGACCTCTCTACAGCTATATGGACCTACCTGTAGCTATATCAATCTAGCCAGCTAGCTAGAGAGACATATATGTATGTATTTATATATATTTGCACAAGTGACTCTGATGCATAGGTGTTGTCACACCTCTACCTATTTCCCTTATATTTTAAAAAAGGGTCCCCACATAGCTGCCACTTTTGGAAGACCTGGAAGCAACAAGGTTTTTATTCTCCTCCTTTCCCAATTTTATACCCCCGCCTCTCTTCAACGCAACTGATATTCTGCAAAGCTTACCACTGTTTTCTTCTTCACTATACTCCTTTTCTTAGCTTTTCAAACTAGTTCTGAGGTATACAGTGATTCCTTGGAGAAAGAAGGAAGAGCAAATGGGCAGAGAAGTGCCTGAATCAGTATGACTACAACCGGTTAGATTAAAATTTGAAATTTGAATTGTGTGTGTGTGTGTCTGTGTGTCTGTGTGTGTTGAGTATGGAACACAGCCCAATATGTATAATTAAAAACCCAGGATCTCAAGTAAATCTGTTTGTCCCATGATACATGGATCAATTCTAACCTTAGTCCTGGATACCACCAAAAGTTTAGATTCAGCTTGAAACTTTGATGATATTGTTCTTACCAATAGGGTACCAGAAGACAGAGGTAAGGATAAAAAAGAAATGAGAATGTCAAGCAAATATAGTTTACTTCCAGTTTCTTACTTCCATTGTTACTTCCATTTTAAAAGCTGTAAAAGCTAATGAGAAACCACAGGGTCAGGAGGATAGGAGAAAATTAAGGTAGACTTCTGTATGCAGTTGACCAAGAGAAGAGGACAATTGTAGATAGCAATAAAAAGAGAAGTAAACTACAGGGAGAAAAAGGAGGGGGATTTGGGCCTAGGTTAAAATGTGCTGCTAGAAAATGTATATTGTTAAAACTGACATTAGAAAAAGTAGAAATCCCAAACAATTCAATTACCTTAGACACTCTTAAAACATTATCAAAGCATTACCTCCCAGAACAATTTGGGAACGAATTATTTCAAATCCTCAGGGATGTACTTTTCATAAAGAATCTAAGAACATAGAAAAATGCAGACCAAGTTAGATTAATCCAATTTATTTTACTAAGTCAGAACAATTCTGTTAATGAATCCTGAAACATCTTCCTCCGATTCTCTATCTTTTCTTCCCTTTGCCCATTCCTTCTTTCCTTCTCACACACACAAATATAATTATCGACCAAAGTTAATTGATAGCTCAAAAATTTCTACAAAAGTCCCACCAAACTACTAGAAAACTATATTTTCAACAGGTAGTAAAATAATTTACTACAACCAAAAACACCATCAGAGTTTAAAATAATATAACACGTTTAATAAGTCATATCAGAAATATTTATCTGCATATAGGAACAGACATGCAATTAAATTCAAAAAACATTTGTTTTTTAAAAAGAAAGAGGAATGGAAGCATACTTCTCAAAAACATAAAGTTTTCCTCAAAGCAACACGCAGCAGCATATTTAACAGCACAAACTAGAGCCATGGTTACTAAAATCAGGTCCTAGAGTAATGAGCACACTATCATAATGATTAATTTATAGTATTCTGCAAGATATGGCCGATGCATTAATTCACAAAACTTAACTATTTTTCAAGAAAGAGGAAAAAGTTATAATTACTTGTGGGATATGCAAATTACCCAAAATAAATCATGAGCACTCTTTCAGAATGCATAGGAGAGAAAGTAAAGTGAATGAGTATGAACAAATGTACAAAAATACATCTAATTTTTATCATCTCAGCCCAAAATCTCCTTAAGCTGATAAGCAACTTCAGCAAAGTCTCAGGATACAAAATCAATGTGCAAAAATCACAAGCATTCTTATACACCAGTAACAGACAAACAGAGAGCCAAATCATGAGTGAACTCCCATTCACAATTGCTACAAAGAGAATAAAATACCTAGGAATCCAACTTACAAGGGATGTGAAGGACCTCTTCAAGGAGAACTACAAACCACTGCTCAGCGAAATAGAGGAGGACACAAACAAATGGAAGAACATTCCATGCTCATGGATAGGAAGAATCAATATCATCATAATGGCCATACTGCCCAAGGTAATTTATAGATTCAATGCCATCCTCATCAAACTACCAATGACTTTCTTCACAGAATTAGAAAAGACTACTTTAAACTTCATGTGGAACCAAAAAAGAGCCCACACTGCCAAGACAATCCCAAGCAAAAAGAACAAAACTGGAGGCATCACGCTACCTGACTTCAAACTATACGACAAGGTTACAGTAACCAAAATAGCATGGTGCTGGTACCAAAACAGAGATATAGACCAATGTAACAGAACAGAGGCCTCAGAAATAACATCGCACATCTACAACCATCTGATCTTTGACAAACCTGACAAAAACAAGAAATGGGGAAAGAATTCTCTATTTAATAAATGGTCCTGGGAAAACTGGCTAGTCATATGTAGAAAGCTGAAACTGGATCCCTTCCTTACATCTTATACAAAAATTAATTCAAGATGGATTAAAGACTTAAATGTTAGATCTAAAACCATAAAAACCCTAGAAGAAAACCTAGGCAATACCATTCAGGACATAGGCATGGGCAAGGACTTCATGACTAAAACACAAAAAGCAATGGCAACAAAAGCCAAAATTGACAAATGGGATCTAATTAAATTAAAGAACTTCTGCACAGCCAAAGAAACGGTCATCAGGCAACCTACAGAATGGGAGAAAATTTTTGCAATCCACCCATCTGACAAAGGGCTAATATCCAGAATCTACAAAGAACTTAAATTTACAAGAAAAAAAGCAAACAATCTCATCAAAAAGTGGGCAAAGGATATGAACAGACACTTCTCAAAAGTGTTTTTTTGCAGCCAACAGACACATGAAAAAACACATTTATGCAGCCAACAGACACGTGAAAAAATGCTCATCATCACTGCTCATCAGAGAAATGCAAATCAAAACCACAATGAGATACCATCTCACACCAGTTAGAATGGCGATCATTAAAAAGTCAGGAAACAATATATGCTGGAGAGGATGTGGAGAAAGAGGAACACTTTTACACTGTTGGTGGGAGTGTAAACTAGTTCAACCATTGTGGAAGAAAATGTGGCAATTCCTTAAGGATCTAGAACTAGAAATACCATTTGACCCACCGATCTCATTACTGGGTATATACCCAAATGATTATAAGTCATGCTACTATAAAGACACATGCACACATATGTTTGTTGCGGCACTATTCACAATAGTGAAGATTTGAAACCAATCCAAATGTCCATCAATGAACATCACAGCCTGGGCCTGTCATGGGGTTGGGGGCTGGGGGAGGGATAGTATTAGGAGAAATACCTAATGTAAATGACGAGATAATGGGTGCAGCAAACTAACATGGCATATGTATACCTATTTAACAAACCTGCATGTTGTGCACATGTACCCTAGAACTTAAAGTATTTAAAGAAAAGTAAGACTCGATAAAAGAGAAAATACTAATGTAAGTTACTGAATAATATCATTTCTAGAAAACAAAAATACAAATAAAACACAGAAGGAAATCAAAGAGTAGCAGAAATGTAAGACTTTGTATCCAGGGTTCTGAAATAGAAAAAATATAAACTAATAAAACAAGTTTATTTGAAGAAGCAATTATTGTATTATCAAATTATATATACATATGTTATACAATGTGCAGTCATAGATATATATAAAAAAATTAATCCAAAAGTTAATCCAACAATCCAAGAAACCATAAGACAATAAAATTGTTTTGAGTCCTTAAAAAAGTTATCTAAGTTTAACAAAGAAGGAAACAACAGACACTGGGCTCTGCTTGAGGATGGAAGATGGGAGGAGGGAGAGGAGCAGAAAAGATACCTACTGGGTACTGGGCTGAATACCTGGATGATGAAATAATATGTACAACAAATCCCCATGACACGTGTTTACCTGTGTAACAAACCTTCACATGTACTCGTAAACCTAAAATAAAAGTTAAAAGAAAAAGTTTTCCAAATTTAAAAAACAAACAAGAAACACATTTATTTTTCACATGTATCACCAATAATTTAAAATGCAAGAAATAAATCTCTCTTCGTAATATCAAGAAAATCATAAAATATGTAGAAATAATGTTACATCAGAAATACACAAGACATACATGAATTTGTGATTCTAAGAATTAAATAAATGGAGAAGCTTATATTTCTAGATAGGAAGACTTAATAAGGATTTAAAGCATTTTAATAAAAGCCAAAGATTTTCTTTGTAATTTATTAAAATGATCTTACACTATACAGAAAAGAAAATAATAAGTGAAAATAACCAAGAAAAACTGAAGGAAAGAAAGAATGATATTGAATTAACCTGCTCCCCAAGCAAAATCTTACTATAAATTATACTAAATAAGTCAGCATGCCAGTATTGAAAAAACATACAGACAAATGAAACAGAATAGTATCTTACAGGTTTGTTATATATAAGATGTAAATAAATAACAAAGAAAGTATCTTAAAACCATTGGGAAGAAAAGTGTTATGTAACAGTTGTTAAAATTAGCTAATTTCAGGAAAGTCAGTCAGTTTGGCAGAAGCCACTAGTTGCTACCCAATATCTAGTCTCCCCTTCTTCCTTAGCAACAGAGCCTGAATTTCTTTAGGAATGGTAGTGCCTAGTTATATGATTCCATCTCCCAGCCTTCATAGGTCTGGCTGTGGTCCTGAGAGTAATCCTAGGCAATGGGATATGAGTGGAAATGCACTGCGGAATTTTGAGAAAGATCCTTAAAGGGCGCTGCCTCAGTCAGGAGTGACCCTTTGGTTTCCCCTCCTTCCTCTCTTTTCACCTGGAATCTGGAAATTACAGCTGAGCTTCAATACCTGTATAAGCTGTAAAGGACCTTAAGAAGACAGAGCACTAACTGGTACACACACACACACACACACACTCACACACGACATGAACATATGTATAACTGGAAAAAGAATTCATATCTTTTTGAATGGACATATACAAACAGACATGAATTAATAGGAAAAGAAAAAATAATGAAATCTAAAATGGCTAAAATTTTGACCAAAGGGGAAACACAAATATTCATTCAAATATGAGATTTCAACTTATTTAGTAATCACAGAAATGCAAATTAAAACCACAATGAGCTACCTTTTCATAGTGTAGTAGTCTGTTCTCACACTACTAATAAAGACATAACCAAGACTGGGTAATTTATAAAGGAAAGAGGTTTAATTGACTCATGGGGAGGCCTCACAATCATGGTGGAAGGTGAATGTGGAACAAAGTCATGTCTTACATGGTGGCAGGCAAGAGAACTTGTGCAGGGGAACTCCCATTTACAAAACCATCAGATCTTGTGAAACTTATTCACTACCACACAGAACAGTACGGGGGAAACCACCCCATGATTCAATTATCTTCAGCTGGCCCTGCCCTTCACGTGTGGGGATTAGTACAATTCAAGGTGAAACTTGTGTGGGGACACAGGCAAACCGTATCACATACCATTAGACCAGTAAAAATTAAAATGTTTATCAATTTCAAGTGTTGATAAAAATGGTGATCTGGTAGGAATTCAATGGTAAAAACAATTTAAGAAATGTTTTGGCATTGTATAGTCATTTGGAGAAGCACATCACCTAAAATCCAGAATTTTCACCCTAAGAAAAACTCTTGAACATATGCTTCAATGGACACATACAAATAGTTGTGGAAGGCTTATCTGTAATAAGTAATGCTAGAAACAACCAAAATTAACAGTAGAATAAATAAATAAATGTGGTATATTCTTAGAGTAGAATATTAAACAGCAGTGAAAATAATTTTTTACAAGCACCAATACAGATGAATCTTAAAATTTCATGTTGATTGAAAACACCAAATCACAAAAGAATATATCCAGTGAATTCTGTGTATATAAAAGCCAAAAATAGGCAAACCCAAACAATGTATATCACATGGATGGTAATACTATGCAGAAAGGTGAAATAATTGTATCTTCTTTTTATATTTCTTTTTTTAGCCACCAGAGATCCCATCATGGGTATGCATTACCTATACAACAAGAAAAAGTGTTCTGATGAGTATTTTTCTTTATTTTAATTTTTTTTTTATTTTTCAAGAGTAGGCCTTGGTAGTTCTACACTTTCATTCCCAAGGGTCCCGTTTCCTGCCCCTCATCCTGGAGTTTCTACCAATGTTTCTTATTCCCTCTTTCTCGTTCTCCTTTTCATGAATTTTGTTTTGTTTTGTTTTGTTTTTGTTTTTGCTCTTGTTTTTGTTTTTGAGACTGAGTCTTTTCTCTGTCATCCAGGTTGGAGTGTGTTGGCATGATCTCAGCTCACTGCAACCTCTGCCTCCCAGATTCAAGCCATTCTCCTGCCTCACTCAGCCTCCTAAGTAACTGGGATTACAGATGCCCACCACCACGCCCGGCTGATTTTTGTACTTTTAGTAGAGACGGGGTTTCACCATGTTGGCCAGGCTGGTCTGGAACTCCTGACCTCAGGTGATCCACCCGCCTCGGCCTCCCAAGTGCTGGGATTACAGGAGTGTGCCACTGCACCTGATGAAGTTTATATCTTTTGGCCACCACCTGAGACTTTGGGACTTCGTTTACACACTGCCTAATGGGAAATAACTGGGAAACAGTGAGTTCATAAGGAGGGAAATCACTGGTTCCACTGATTTGGGGAACGGAGTGGAAATGGGTAAAGAAACATACTCCTGGCACGGAAGGACTGATGTTCACAGAGGTTAAGTTCAGGGTAACACAGAATGCGCTCTGAAATCCATATATTTGAATTACAAGGGATTTCATGTAAAAGGAAGAGAACAATGGCCTTTTCCAACTTTTTGGATTGTATCAGAGTCTGTTTTGCATATAAAAGCTTGTTTTAGTGCTTTAGAAGCAAGACATTTAGGATGCTGAAACTAATCTTGCTTTGAATCTTAACAGTTTCAGACTTCACTTACCACTGATAACCATTTGCGTCCGCTCATTATGGAAGTTGTTTCATTTCACATGAAATAGGAATGCTTAGCGCTGCTACCGCATCGTTGATCTTGACATAGTTCTTGAGTGGTTTTCAAATATTTAAATATATGTTTAAGCTATTTTAAGCCTATCTTAAGGAATTCCTTTAATTTTTTAGAATTTTTATCGCAGAAGTTAAAATTAAAGAAATTAGTGGGTATAAATCAGTGGTTCACACCAAGGTGACTTTGTTCCCCAGGAGACATTTGGCAATGTCTGGAGACATTTTCGTTGGTCCTCACTGGGCCTTGGGTGGGCACCTAATGTGTGGAGGCCAGGGGTTCTGCTAAACATTTTATAACACACAGGACAGCCCCCTCAACAAATAATTATTTAGTCCCAAATATCAGGAAGGCAGAGGGTGTGACTCCCTGGTACAGACTAACAGTGAAGATAAAGCTGACTGATATTCAAGCCTTTTTATTGTTTTGAATATAAAAGTCTCAGACAATGTACATCAGCTTCATTGGTTCTTCCTCAGATGACAGCCTTCTTTCCTTGTGTAGTTAGCCAAATGGGTCAAGGCTATTTATGTTTCTCAGTAGTCAACGAGCGCTTTACCTTGTGGAGTGCCTCATTCGAAACTTTCATTTTGTCCTCCACTACTTCATCTGTTGGCTCAGATGGTGACCAAATTTAGCTGCCTAACTCTCCAGGAGTCACAGAGCTAAAAGTGTTTCGTTTTGTATTACTGAGGAAATCTAGTGCAAAGATGGAATGTGTATCAATGTCACAGTGATTAAGGATTTCACTTTTTCCTCCAAAATCTAAACATGTTTATGTTCTGAAGCAATCTAGTTGTGTTAATTTTGGCTAATGAATGGAAAAACTTTATCAAAAATAACAAAAAAATCAATGTCAGTGTTGGTTTTCAGACTATAAGGGAACTAATAAGAAACCACAGTGGCTTCATAAAGAGAGCTGCACTCAACTTAGCCTCCCAATCAATTATTTTAATTAACTTTTCAAGGCATCTGGCAGAATATTTCCCTCGGTCTCAGTGAGTTGAACACTGCAGACCATGGAAAATATATCAGAAGGACATTAAAGCATCATCTTGTACAAAGCCAGCCAACCTATGGCCACTGGCTGGACAATAACAATAAAAAATTATTGGCCACTTACTGTGGTTCATGCCTATAATCCCAGCACTTTGGGAGGCTGAGGCAGGCAGACCGCTTAAGCTCAGGAGTTGAAGACCAGCCTGGGCAACATAGACCC
>NW_012114252.1:7494686-7544098 GCF_000951035.1 Colobus angolensis palliatus | reverse complement strand
AGACCAGCCTGGGCAGCATGGCAAGAACCCGTCTCTACAAAAAATACAAAAAAAAAAAAAAAAATTTAGCCAATTGTTGTGGCACACACTTATGGTCCTAGCTACTCAGGAGGCTGAGGCAGGAGGATCACTTGAGCCCAGGAGGATGAGGCTGCAGTGAGCTGTAATTGCACTCTGGCCTGGGCAACAGAGTGAGACTCAGTCTCAATATAATAAAATATAAAAATAAAAATAAAAATTATTATCAAAAAATTAACGGAACAGCTTATTAAAATCATGCAGATCACCAGACACTGCCTTTAGAGGTTTGGATTAATAAGTCATGGATGGGAGCCCAGAATATTTCACAAGCACCCCAGATGACTTGAAGTAGGTTGAGAAGCTCTGGTTTAAGATGGTTTGCTTATAGTTCGTTTCTTGCCTCATCAGTAAGTTATTAAGGGAATTTCTCTTTCATGCCTGTCTTTTAGTATGGAGATCAGTAATAATGATTTAAAAGAAGTAACCTCAATTAACCCCTGCTGTGGAAATGGTTGGCCCCAGCGCCTGGTCTCTTATACCAAGGCTAAATCAAATTAGATGTCACATGTGAAATGCTTTCTAAATTGTAAAGAGGAAAATAAGCCTGTTTTCATGTACTCAGCAAATAACTTACACGTTCCTCTCACACAATAACATATCTAGTGGCATAATGAAGCCGAAACCCCACAGAGTATCACAATGTGATTTTGCATTGTTCACTCTCATTTATCTCTTTATTTTTATGCCACTTAAGAAATATGGGAGGTACATGTGATATTTTGATACAAATATACAATGTGTAATGAT
The DNA here is from genome assembly GCF_000951035.1 of Colobus angolensis palliatus. Taxonomy (NCBI): domain Eukaryota; kingdom Metazoa; phylum Chordata; class Mammalia; order Primates; family Cercopithecidae; genus Colobus; species Colobus angolensis. The sequence continues at coordinate 7,543,270 of NW_012114252.1, read as the reverse complement.
CAAATCAGGATAATTGGGATAGCCATTGCCTAAAACATTTATCTTTTCTTTGTGTTGGGAACAGTACAATTCTTCTAGTTATTTTGGAATGTGCAATACTTTATTGTTAACTATGATTACTATCGAATACTAGAACATATGCCTTTTATCTAACTGTATTTGCAATACAGTTTGTAATACATACATTTGATAGATTGGTATTCAGAGTACACTAAAAACTTGTAAATTCAATAAAAGAAGACAAACAACCTGATAAAAATAGTGGGTGAAGTCCATCATCTGGTGAATGGATAATCAAATGGTGGTGTATCTATACAATGGAGTACTTCTCAGCAATAACAAGTAACAAATGAGTGATATACACAACTTGAATAAGACCTCCATGCCAGCATTTAGAGTTTTAGCACTACGCGTTCATATTCATATTCAGCAACCCATTTGTCAAACTCCCATCACAGTTGGCTATGTTGGTGTATAATAATAAATCGATTTTAGGCACTACTTGACATCTGAGTCTTTTGTCAGCATTGCCCAGTTGCATGAGCTGGGACATAGGACTCCAGCAGCAGGAAACAGGTGCTTTCTTGTGCAGTGGTTTCTTTTACACACATTATCTCTTTCAGTCCTCACAGTCATGATGTGAAGTGAATGCAATTGTCCTTATCTCCAAAAACTGGGGTCTTGACCAAGATCGGGCATAAGTTGTTGCATAATTGGAACGGTGGAAAACATTGCCATTTTTTGTTTTTGAGTCGGAGTCTCACTCTGTTGCCTAGACTGGAGTGCAGTAGTGCGATCTTGACTCACTGCAGCCTCTGCCTCCCAGGTTCAAGTGATTCTCCTGCCTCAGTCTCCCAAGTAGCTGGGACCACAGGTGCGTGCCACCACAGCCGGCTAACTTTTGTATTTTTAGTAGAAATGGGGCTTCACCATGTTGGCCAGGTTGGTCTCGAACTTCTGACCTCAAGTGATCTGCCTGCCTCGGCCTCCCAGTGTGCTGGGATTACAGGTGTGAGTCACGTGCTGGGTCAACATTGCCTTTTTAATGTAGTCAAATAAGGGTAATGCAAATTGAGCACATTGAGTTTGTATTTTTTTTTCCAATTATGCTTTATTCCTACTTAGATTATTTTTTAAAAGCCAGGTTTATTGAAGTAGAAGTTGCCTAACGCAGAATTTATCATTTTAAGAGTTTAATTTCATAAACTTTCAGATGTGTATATGGTTAGGAAACCACTACCACAATTAACAGAGAATATTTCCTTCACCCCAAAATTTAAACGTGCTCATTTGGAGTCAACCATTCCTCAACTCCCCAGCACTGAGAAATCACTAATATGGTTCCTGACCCTATAGTTTTGCTTTGTGCAGAATGTCGTGTAAACGGACTCAAGCAGTATGTAGCCTTTACATCCGTCTTTTAAAACTTAGTTTAATGCTTTTGAGACTCATCCACATTGTTGCACGCATCAAAAGTTAGCTTTTTAATCACTGAGTAATATTTCCTTGTATGAGTGTACAGTAATATGTTTATCCACTCATCAGTTGGTAGTTGTTTCTTGGCAGTTCTGAATAAATTTTGCAAGTAGGCCTTTGTGTAGCCATATATATATATTTTGTGTGTGTGTGGCTAAATACTCAGGAGTGGCATTGCTGGGTTGTATGTTGTACATTAAGTGTAGTTTTAACTTTACAATAAACTGTCAAACCATTTTCTAAACTTTATGTGACATTTTGCACAGCAATGTGTGAGAGTTTCAGACGTGTTGCATCTTTTCTATTGTCAGCTATTAGTTTTAAAATGTTAGCCACTTTATTTTGTTTTATTTTTTGAGAAGGAGTCTCACTCTGTCACCCAGACTGGACTACAGTGGCGTGATCTTGGCTCATCGCACCCTCTGCCTCCCAGGTTCAAGCAATTCTCCTGCCTCAGCCTCCCAAGTAGCTGGGATTACAGGTGCCCGCCCCCACATCCGGCTAATGTGTTAGCCACTTTATTTTGTTTTATTTTTTGAGAAGGAGTCTCACTCTGTCACCCAGACTGGACTACAGTGGCGTGATCTTGGCTCATCGCACCCTCTGCCTCCCAGGTTCAAGCAATTCTCCTGCCTCAGCCTCCCAAGTAGCTGGGATTACAGGTGCCCGCCCCCACATCCAGCTAATGTTTTAAATTTTTAGTAGGGTTTCACCACTTTGGCCAGGCTGGTCTCGAACTCCTGCCCTCAATGACCTGCCCACCTTGGCCTCCCAAAGCACTGGGATTACAGGCATGAGCCATTACACCTGGCCTATTTTTAAATGTTAGCCATTTTAATAGGTTGTAGTGGTGTCTCATAGGGGCTTTAATTTGTATTAATAGTTTTCTGATGTCATTGAGCATCTTTTCATTGGTTTATATTCCTTTTGTATCTCTCTCCTTTTTTGTTTTAGTTTCTTTTCTTTCTTTTTTTTTTGAGACAGGATCTCCCTCTGTTGCCCAGACTGAATACAGTGGTATGATCATAGCTCACTGCAGCCTTGACTTCCCGGGCTCAAGTGATCCTCCCATCTCAGCTTGCTGAGTAGCTGGGACTACCAGCATGCACCACAACGCCTGGCTAATATTTTTGTTTTGAGTTTTGTAAACATGAGGACTCTCTATGTTGCCAGGCTGGTCTCAAGCTCCTGGGCTCAAATGACCCTGCCACTTCAGCCTCCCAAAGTGCTGGGATTACAGGTGTGAGCCACTACACCCAGCCTGTATTTCTTCTTTTATGAAGCACCTGCTCAAATCTTCTGGCTGTCCTTTAGTTGTATTGTTTTTCTTACTTTCAGTTATTCATATACTCTTGATACATGTTCTTTATCAGGTATGTATTTTAACATTAAAATTATTTTCTCCCAGTCTTTGTCTTGTATTTTCATGTTCTTAACAGTATTTTCCAGAGCAGATGTTTTTAATTTTGATGAAGTGATGTTACTCGAGTTTTTTCTTTTATGGTTTGTGCCTTTTGTGTCCTATCTAAAAATATATGTTCAAATCAAAGATTACAAGGATTTTTTTCCTATTTTTTTCTAATGGATGTTTTATAGCTTAGCTCTTACACTTAGTCTATGATTCATTTTGAGTTAGTTCATATCTATAACATGATATATGGATTGAGATATATTTTTTATTTCTTGCTGAATATCTAATTTGAATATAATTTGTTGACAATTCTCTTTTCCTCAATAAATCACCAAGTTGCCCTTGTCAAAACTCAAGGGAAGTGTATGTCTGGTTCTCTTTCTGGACTGTCTATACTATTCCATTGATTTATGTCTATCCTCATGCCAGTACCAGAGCATCTTGATCAGTATATCTTTATGGTAAACTCTGAAACTACATAGTATTAATTCTCCACCAGGTCCTTTGCTTTTTCATATATATTTTAGAATGAACTTAGCAATTTCTACCAAAAAAATTCCTGCTGAGATGTTGATTGATATTGTGTTAAATTTTGCAGCATCATTTTTACATTTTTACAAGATTGAAAAAAATTAAAAGAATAATATTTTGTGGCATGTGAAAATTAGATAAAATTCAAATTTCAGTGTCCATTAATAAAGTTGTGGTGAAACACAGATAAACTCATTTGTTTCTACATTGTCTATGGCTGTTTTTACACTAAAATGTAGTGCTGAGTAGTTATAAAAGGGACTATATGATCTACAAAGCCTCAAATATTGATGATCTGGCCCTTCTCAGTAAACTTTAGAGAGAAAGTTTACTGATCTCTGATGTAGACTATTGATTTGAGGGTCTTCCTTTTTTCTAATACAGGTATTTAATGCTATAAATTTGCCTCTGAGCACTGCTTTACCTGTGTCCCACACATTTTGATGTTGTGTTCTTATTTACTTAATTCAAAATATTTTCTACTTCCCTTGTGGCTTCCTCTTTGGCCCATTGGTTATTTAAAAATGCATTGTTTTATTCTCAAATATTTGAGGACTTCCAGATATGTTTTCCTTATTGATTTCTAGGCTTGATTCCATCTTTTTATCTCTTTTATTATTTGGGCTAGTGTTGTCACACATTTTCGTTTAACATGTTATAAGCCTCACAATATAGTGTTACTATTTTTACTTTATAACATTAATTATATTTTAATGTGAAGAAAGAAAAAGAAAGTATTTTATATTTACCTTCATTTCTAGCCTTCCTGGCATTCTTCATGTCTTTATAAATCTTTTTGTGGTTGCATTGTTTCTGATGAGAAAATATTGTTGCTCTTATCTGTGTTTCTCTGTACTTAAAGTACAATTGTTTCAAGAATACCTGGGCCACCAAGCAGGTATCCCTTGGGTCTTTTTCCCTGCCCTCAATATTTCTTGTGAACATCTTATGGAAGCACATGAAAAAGAGATTACAAGTGTATATGAATTATCCTTATATCTGGGTCCCCTGACTATACCTAACTTGTTTAGTTACCTATACTTGGCCTTTAAGCATGTACCATTTTAGGTTATTTCTTTATACCAACTTATATTCGCCTCTTCCTCCCATACTCTGCCAAAGATGAAGCCATTTATGTGTTTCGTCTTGGAGGGACTTGTAACTCACTGTAACTCAATTTAATTGGTTGCTGTGACATCTTATCTTTTTGATTGGCTCAAAAAAGTTTTTATTTTATAACTTTTTAAACTTTTTTCAACATTGGATTTGAAAGGACATCTTTTATAGATTTCTACATCGTAAGTGAAATCAGAACTCTAGCATTTATTTAAAACTGCCTTCAGAGACAGTTTAAAATCAACAGGAAAACTGAGTCTCTTGATTCTACTTGCACCTCTTTTTAAAATCACTTATGATATTCCCAGCTTCACTCATCTTAATCCCCCAACTTGGCTCTAAATGCCAGTTTGAAAAGCCAAGTTAACCTTCACAGAATGAAGATGTATAGTCTTTGAATATATTAAAGGATGTGTTACAGGCTCTCAAAGAAATTCCTAAAAAGGAGTACTAAAAACATGTGAAAATTAGAATGTGTTTTGTCCTCAAGTTAATTGCTTTGAAATGTAACACTTATTACATGTAAGAGATTTTTGATCTGTTTGTTTAAAGGAATCAGTTATATACCATTTTGATAGAAGAACCATAGTATTTTTCCAGTTGCACAACATCAATAACTCTTTCTTTGACCAGCAAATAGACATTGAGTATATTCTAGGGACTCCGTTAAGTGAACTCAGGTATCAAAAGGACATTTCAACATGGCTTCTCTCACCCCAGAGAATAAGAAAATTTACTCTTAGACAGTATTGATTATAAGTGCAAATTCTAGAGAATAAGAATATTCAAAATTTAACAGTATTTATTATGAGTGCAAAGGAATTCAAAGAAGGAAAAGAGCATGCCCTGGAGAGGTAGGGAAAGCTTCAAGGAGCTTGAGATGAACCTGGAAAGATGGCTTGAATTAATATTAACAAAGGGAAAGAGAGGAGAGGCCTGCAAAAACACAGAGCCAGGGGCTTACGAATAGGCCAACCTGGCTAGTGTGGTGTTTGCATATTAGGGCATAGTGGGAAATGAAGATAGGTTTGGGTCAAATTGTAGAATGCCTTTAAAGGTGAGAAGATGAGTTTAGACGTTTAATGTCTTAGATAAGAGGAAGTGATGGGAGACTTTGGAGCAGAAGAAATTCTATGATATAATATATATTTTAGGAAATTTTAACTAAAAATAACACTTGGGGGTTTTAGAGCAGGAATTGTAGAAGAGTCTATTTTAGCAATACAGGTATGAGAATCTGAAATAGAATAATGCACAAATTGCTCTAGGCTTCCATATATTTATATTGATACTATTTTCCCCAGAATTTCTATATTTATTCCTGTCATTTGTTTGACAGTTATCTACTATCTGCATAGTAGTCATCCTATTTTGGCATTTCACATACCCCCTTCACTAAATTACTTGCTGGCACTATATTGTATATTTAAACTTTTTAATGCACCAATAAGTTCCTAAAATTGTTTGTCCACAGTTGGAAAAAAAGAAAAATGAGCAAACTTATTGATATTAACTACATTACAGAATTTAATTTAAAAATCTTAATAAGAAATATAGAAGATAGAAGAGATAAACCTAGGAAATTAAATGAACAATGATATACTTAGAAAACGATTTCTTGTGGTGATAGGGAACATTGATGAGTTAAATTTTAGCTGTGTTCAATTTAAGGATATCCAACTAGAAATATTATGTCGGCTTTTGAAAACAAAGAATACAAGTGAGAACTCATCCATATTTTTACCCATCACTTATCATAATCTCTTCTTATAACATTATCTTATTATGACATCATTGATCACCTACTCTGTTTCAAACAATTGTGAATTTTATCTTTGTAAATATGGTATATGTAGGATCTATATCTAATTTATCTTTGATTTCCTCAAAATACTTAGCATAGTTTTACATTATAGGTTATCAATATATATTTGTTATATCAATGAGGATACTGACAAGTATTTACAAATGTTTCTCAACCTCAGCAGTATTGACATTTTAGACTGAGTAGTTCTCGATCCTGAGGGCTGTCCTACTTCCTGTAAGATGCTTAGCACCATCTCTGGCCTCTGTCCACCAGATGCCAGTAATATTCTCATTCCCCAAGTTGTGACAATTAAGATGTATCCAGACATTGCCAGATGTGCCCTGGGGAGGCGGTGGCACAACATCAGCCCCGGTTGGAAAACTACTGGTTTAGATAGATGTAGGATTGGGATATCAATATTTAGGAGTCATTTGATTACAGATTATCCTTTAAGTCTCAGTTCCATAACAAAATGGAACATAGAGAAGAAATAGCTGATAGCTAAGAACAAGCTTTGGATAACTTTGGAGTATAAAATTGCGGGGCAGTGGGTAACAAACAAGGGAGTTTCCAAACTAGTTTCTAATTCCATAATTCTCTGATTCCTGGTACATAGTATCAGCTCAGCAGTGTCCAGTAGAAACAGTGTGAATCACAAATGTAACTTTCAATTTTCTAGTAGCCATAATAAATCAAAAGAACCAGATAAAATTAATTTTAATAATACATATTATTTAATCCCATATATCCAAAGCATTATCATTTCAATATGTAATGAATATAAAATGTTAATGAGATATTTACATTCTCTCTTGCATGAAGTCCTTGAAATGGGTGTGTATTTTACACTTATTTCCATTTGGTCTGTTCATTTTAAGTGCTCAACCGCCACATATGCAAGTGTCTACCATATTGGATAGAGTAGGACCATTCAATCGATTTAAATAAATGTTTTCTTGTCCCTTTAATTCACATGATTATCATTTTCATAAAGGGAGCTACAATGCCTATTGACATGTCTGAAGTGTTTACAAGTATACTTTTTACTTTATAAACAGTAAGTCACTTTTTGGGTGTGGAGTTCCATGAGTTTTAATAAATGCATGGAGTCAGGTAATCATTACCACAATCAGGATATAGATTTTACCTCCCAAAACTCCTTTGTGAGGCTCTTTGTAGGCAACTTCTCCCCCTATACCTAGTCCCAATATTTTTATTTTTGGGGAGTAGGATTCTCCCCTTTATCAAAAACAAATTTCAGGAAAAAAAGATAGACGGCAAACAGAAAGACAGTTAAGGAAGATGCAACCCTTGACATTTGGGAGTATATTCCTTTCAAAAGCTCATTTGCAATTATAGCTCTGCTTGACTTGAAGTCACACAAGCCCACTCAGAGAGGGGGACATGTGCTTCCCCTTCCCCCACATTCATCTGTCATTCCTCTGCAGGTTACAAGAATAGGAAGGCCTCTCCCAGAATACTCCCTATGACAGATGGTAAAATTACGCCAGGAGAGACCCAGAAGAGAGACGCAGGCAAGGACTACACAGGTGGGAGCCTTTCCACAGAAACAAGGTTCTAAAGAGGGCCCCGATCAGACACTAAACAGTCCTTACGCTTCACTTTCTGGGTCCTCAAATTTCTCTCTTTCATGGCTTCTTTGCGCTCTTAAGGAGAGACACCTGGGAACAATAGCCTTCTAATGACGCGCAGTTCCTGCAGTGGACGGGCCTGGATTGCTGACCTTATTAAAGTGTAGGTGACTTAGGTTGTGCCAAACACCATGAGGGCAGGTGTCCTTGGGCCAACTGACAGCAGTGGCTTTGGCTTTGCTATGACTCTCAGCATTTCCATTCTGTTAAAAAAACCTAGGAAGCAGATGGGAAGAGGCATGTGGAGGCACCTCCCTCACATATATGTCACCATTGGCACACAGGTTGGGAAGAGGAAGGTCACCTGTTTGCTTGATGCCTTTCCAGGAGCACATTCCTACTATGCTTCCCTTAGAATCATGCTCCAGAAATAGAGTTCAGCAAGTCACTCACACACCCACCAACACAGACACAGACATATAATACACACAGGCAAGCACTTGACCCTTAGTTCATGTTCTTGAATACTTGTCTTTGCATTTTGCAAATGTAATAACACACTTATGTTCTTCAGGATGCATAGCTATTCCTGGACCTCTCCTTAGTATTCTCTATGCTTTATCTACTTCTAATATCTCTTTTTATCTCCCACCCACCCTTACATAAATATCAAGCTTAAAAAAAATCAAGAAATTACAAGAACATAAAGGAATGCACTGACCTAAAGATATATGCACTAATTGTGCAAGTACTTTGTAAAACTTAAAGTAGAAAAACGATTACATAAAAGCAAGAACGTCCTTTCAACCTTACGTCTTGTTCCTCCCACAATCTCCCAGCAACATGAGTATATTGGAAAATTTGGGGACCATCCCAAAACCTGCATGTCTGCAACAGATGACTATTGATTAGTTTATCCAGGTCATTTCAAGTTTACCACACAGTTTGACTAAATCAAGGATCCTCATTGGCATACACTTTGGAAGGGAAAATGTCCTGTTTATGGGAGCTTGCTAGGCAAAGAAGAAAAAGGGAAGTAGTGGCAGAGGCAGTGCCATGTGTTCACAAATTCTTGTTTTGTTTTCTTCCTGGGAAAATGGGAAGATTACCTTTTTCCAGTCCCCACTGCCAGTTGGATTCTGGCTAATGAGATATGGACTGGAAGTGTTGCATGTAACTCCCAGATCTAGTGCGTAAAACTGCCCACTCAAACCACCATACACTCCCCTTGTGGGTTAACCTGACACAGGACATCCCATGAGGACTCAAGACCCCTGGGATAGTGTAGCCACTGAATGGAAGGAGCCTGGGTCCCTGGGTGAGTGTGGAGCAGAGCCTCTACCCCCAATTCATTAGACCACATTGGACTGTGAGGTGAGCAAGAAAGAAAACTATTTGAGTCTTTGAGCTTCTACAGTTGTATGGAATCCACAGCATTTTTCATTTCCCGATCAACACAGGTACCAACTGCCTGACTGTCAACTTTCTTTATCTCTGGTCTCAAGGTAATTAATTGTACCAGGTACTCCTTTGGGTTGGATGTAGCTGTGAGAGGTATGATGCTTATCACTTTATGGTGACCAAGGACTATCAAATGTCCTATCTGATTTGACCACTGTCTATTATCCAATTTTTATTTGCTTGGTTTGTCTGTAGAAAAAATCATTAGGGACAAATTGGGTCTACTGACATCACTGAGGCAAGCACCAGTTAGATACTTATTGAAGCCTGATTGGTGGTATGCTGGTAATGTCAAACAACTGGTTCTCTTGGAAAAATTATATGCATATGAATTAAGTACATATATTTATTAATTTTACTGATATCAAGACCATGCAACACACAATTCACAAGCAATAATAAAATGTACAGTATTTTTATAATAAATGTATACAGCCAGTTCTCTTTCGCAGAATGCTTTCATTGATTTTTGCCAAATTCTTGCATCTACAGTCAAACTACTATGGCAATTCAACCACGATTTGACAAATAGAGTTGCATCCCAACTTGCCAACTCTTTTTCTAACATATTTATCGTCATTATATCTGATATATGGTCTACCATTAAACTATTTGTCACCTTCAAACAAATTATATTCATTAAACTGAAACTTCTTTCAACTTCGGCACTACATATATTAGAATTTCACTCGCTTGTGAATTACATGACCAACTGTTTTGCTGAATTAGTTAATAGTTCTTTAATACTGGAAGAATATTTTCCCAAGTTTGTATGCTAGTCACAGTGTAATGGCTATCCACATGACCCCCTTTTTTATGTTTAACCTGTATTATTAACAAATTTTTCCATCAGCATTTTAAGTCTAGTTGAGAGATTGGCAAATGTTTTCTGTAAAGAGACAGACATAAAATATTTTAGGATTTGTGGGCCACATAGTTTCTCTCGCCACTACCCCGCTCAGCCGTGGTAGTCCAATGCCAGCCATAGACAAAACAGAAACAAGTGGGCATGGTTGTTCTTTAATAAAACTTTAGAGAAAAAGATGACAGGCTAATTTGGCCCGCTGAGTTTTGATTTGCCAAACCTTGTCTGGATAATCAAAAAAACTATAAATCCAGCCTTGATTTGTAGAGTTTGTCAGTTTGTGTGGTGTAAACACTCCCACCATAGCCAATGACAGGCTGATGTGAGTTGCGAAGACATGTGCAGTAGCACGGTCTCATGTGATATTTCCACCATGCATATGCAATAGAAAGAACTGAAAGAGCATAGATGATACTACAATGTAATAAAACAATTAGGAGTAACTTTGTGTATTTATCACCTGTGTTTTTAGCATAATTTAATTGTAAGACTATATAATTTACTTTTAATAATGACTGCATTTCTGAGATCATGACACTGCACTCCAGCCTGGATGACAGAGCAAGACCCTATCTAAATAAATAAATAAACAAATAAAGGTTGCATTTAGCAACTCACTTACAAAATTCTTGAAATTTTTTATTTTATTTTTATTTATTTTTATTATTTTACTTTAAGTTCTGGGATACATATGCAGAATGTGCAGGTTCGTTAAATAGGTATACATGTGTCATGGCGGTTTGCTGTACCTATCAACCCGTCATCTAGGTTTTAAACCCTGCATGCATTTGTCCTAATGCTCTCCTTCCCCTTGCCCCCACCCCCTGACAGGCCTATTTTTATTTTTATCAATATATAGTTATACACATTTTGTGGTGTACATGTGATATTTTGATACATGCATACAATGTATAATGATCAAGTGAGAGTAATTAAGTCATCTATTACTTTACACATTTATCATTTCTTTGTGTTGGAAACATTCAAAATCTTATTTTCTAGCTATTTTGAAATGTACAATAAATTATCGTCAACTATTGTCATCCTACTGTGCTATAGAACACTGGAACTTATTCCTTCTTTCTAATTATATTTTTGTACCCATTAACCAACCTCTCTTCATCCTCCTCCTCCCTACCCTTCCCAGCCTCTTGTAGCCATCATTCTAGTTTATGAGATCACCTTTTTAGTTCCCACATATGAGTGAGAACCTGCAATAAGATTTTTGAAAATTTATTAATCAGGTCTCACAAGACTGTATAATCTTGTTCTACTACATCACTTGATCCCAAACAGTTTCTCTTCTCCATGGCTGTTGCATCAGAGTAGGAGCATATCTCTATTTATTTATTTTCTCCAAAAGCACAGTTAGAGTTATTGGAAAGTGGATATTATTGAATCAGTTACTTTGCTCCAAAGATAAGTCTGTCAACACTTAAAACTCAAAGCATCCATCAATCCTTATCCATATGTTCAAAGTTATTACAGATTCATTATATATTTTAAAGCAAACATGTTCAATATTTTCCTTGCACATAGTTTGAGTTATAGTCTACTCTTATTTAAGAGTAGATGTGATAGATTATGTTTGAAAAAGTCTTATACACAACCTCTTAGTCTTTTTAAACATCCACTCCAAGTTTAGATAATCAAAGCCTCAAATGTAAATACACTGCAGCAACAGGGATCTTTTAATAGAAAGCCTATGCATGAAGTAACCTGGTTTAATGAAAAGGATGCTGTCATGGTTTGATTCTGTGTCCTCACCCAAATCTCATGTTCAACTGTAATACCCAGTGTTGGAGTTGGGGCCTGGTGGGATGTTATTGGATCATGGGGGTGGTTTCTCATGGTTTAACATCATCCCCCTTGGTGCTGTCATCACAATAGTGAGTTCTCATGAGATATGATGGTTTAAAAGTGTGTGGCAACTCCCCACTCGCTTGCTTCCTCTTGCTCCCACCATGTAAGATGCCTGCTCCCACTTTGCCTTCCGCCATGAGTAAAAGCTCCCTGAGGCCTCCCCAGAAGCAGATGCCGCCATACTCCCTGTACGGCCTGCAGAACTGTGAGCCAGGGAAACCTCTTTTCTTATAAATTACCCTGCTCAGGTTATTTCTTTATAGCAGTGTGAGAACTGATTAATACAGATGCCAACTTTACCATTTGAGAAATGTAGATTCAAAACCCTGCTTTGACACCCGTAATTTATCTAACCTCTTTAAGCCTCAGTTTCCTATTCTGCAAAATAGGTCATCAAGTCACGAGGCTTAAATCAGAAAAAAAATATGTGAAATACTTACCATGATGTTCAGCTCATATAAAGCATTTGGTAAATACCAGCTATTATTGTTATTCACTAAAATTTTCATATTGGTACTGAAGATCTAGTATTTCAGATACATATTTCCTCTTTGCCTTATATCAGATACTAGCATTTGTGGTATATAATCAAAATTTCTCAGACCTGCAAGGTTGAATTGGCAGTTACCAATTGTCCATGTGGTAAACTAAGCTCTACATACTTTCAAAATAGATACAACCATCCAAAAATGGCCTGCTACCACTTGAAAATAACCTGGTGGCCCACCATTTCAGTGATTTTCCCACCTTACTTGGTAAAGCTATGTAAGAAGGCTAATCATAGCTGCATAGATGCATTTGGTGAAGGTTAGCTTTACCTCTTCCTGTTCTGTCTCAGGGATGGGTAGTGTTAGACTTGACCACGATGTTAAGATTAAAGCTTCATCCTAGACTATTTATACAAATACTCAAATAATTGTTTGGGAAGATCTCTCTTATTAACTTCAATTTGAAGTGAAATACAGTGCCATTGAACATGCTTGAGAGTTCCAACCCAGTACGTAAGGAGCACGGAGGCATATTTTGTTATTGTCATGTATTTGTTTCTTTATCTCCTACTCTCCTACAGCTTTTAATGGTGATGGCAAAACCACATTAAAAATTTGATTCACTCTTTCACTTTGAATTCTCCCAAGTTCCTATTGAAATGACCCAAAGTATAGGTTTTATTAACATTTTATCAAAACTTAGACACCCATGGCAGTAATCAAAACTCATATTCTGGACCGCCTAAGAGCTGCTGGTGACATCAATCCCATGTCATCAGTTGATGATAAATAAACTTGGTACATTTGGTGAAAGTATTTTCTTCATCATACTCAGCACATGCATTTAATAATAACTATGTGCTCATTTGCTTTGATTTTTTCAAATAGGAGAAATAAAACAGTCACTAGTCCCCATATTGGTCAAACAGCTTCCTGAGGAAATGAAAAAGTAACTTCCATTCTTTTTGTTTCTGTTCTTATTTCCTTTTTTCTTTCAAGGAATACGTACTTAAGTGTGACTTCTATATTTTGATAACCAGATACCTTACAGCAATTTGCTGTTCTTGAGCTAAGCTGTATTTTGCTCTCTTTATCTTTTAATTCTCCGATTTCAAGCACATAGGAAAGCTCTTAATATTTTCTTGCACAGGGAATTTTTGAAGATCCAAACACAAAAGCCCTAGGCTCTTCCAGCCTTTTGTGAAAGCCTAAGTACAGAGAAGAGATTACGTTGGGCTTCCCAGAGAAGAGGCGGGAGGGATAGCTCTTTGACAGAATATCTGTGAGGTAAGAAGAGGAAATATTCTTTAGCAGTGGGCTTTGTAAGACATTAACAGAAATGTTCAGTGTGCCCAGAAACTGCTTTGGTAGCCTTGGGAAGAGAACTGATTTTCGTAACTTCAGCGATCAGAAAGTTGGAGCAAGAGCTTCTTGAGTCACCCGGGCTCCTAATGAAGGCGGTACAGTGACAAACAGAGAAGAAAACTTGGTAAGCAGTGGGATTCTCTGCAGAACAACTCTCTTCCTACTTCCACAGGCAGATAAAGTCTTACCTGGGCAAAGAATAGATGAGAGAGAGAGAGAGGGAGGGAGGGAGGGAGAGAGAGAGAGAGAGTTTTTCCTTCCTTTTTAAGGATGAAAAGATTTGAATATATAAATATATTATTTCTCTTTCTCTCTATATATTTTTTCAAGACAACTTATTTGAGCTCCATATATTGGATGCACACAAACATCTAAAATAATAACAAAACAAAGAAAAATACTATACTAGAGAAAAATTTCGTAGTTCAAAAAAAGTGATGCATCTGAATTATTGGAGGAAACGTTCTGTGAAGAAACAGATCACGCACCAAGCTGACTTCAGCAGAAAACTGTGTTTAAGATGTAATTTATATTCTCAATGGATTCCATAAGGTATTATATAAATGAAAAAGGAACAATTTGAGAACAGGAAAGAATACTTTCAGAGAGAAACTGTTAGACTAAAAATGGCAAATAGAGTGGAGGCCTTAAAGAACAGAATGAATAGTAAATCAAGAAATTAGATAAACAGCTTGTGAAATTCTCCATAGCTCAGAGCAAGAAAGAAAAAAAAAAAACCCACAAGTAATGACTATAAAAAATAGAAAAGCAAAAGCAAAAAGAATAGATCCAAAAAATGTGATATAAATAAAATAGGAAAGTTCTCTTCATCTATTTTCCCACAGAAAAACAGTAACAAAAAAGGGTTTTTGTGTGCATCTGTGTGTATGTCAGGGAGCATGAGAGTTGGCGGGAAAGAAAAATAGAGAGGTTGACTACAGGTGAAGTATCATGTGATCTGCGACAAGCAGAAACTGTATTTTAAACCTTTTATTGTGTTTTTTAGAATTATTGCACATTTAAATTGTATCCCAAAATATATCCAAGTTTTTATTTTTTAATTTATTATTATTATTTTTTGAGATGGAGTCTCACTGTGTCGCCCAGGCTGGAGTGCAGTGGTGCAATCTTGGTTCACTGCAACCTCCTCTGTCTCCCAGGTTCTAGCAGTTCTCCTGAATCAGCCTCCTGAGCAGCTGGGATTACAGGCGTGTATCACTACACCCAGCTAATTTTTGTATTTTTGTAGAGATGGGGTTTCACCATATTGGCCAGGCTGGTCTTGAACTCAGGTGATCCAACCACCTCAACCTCCCAAAATGCTAGGATTGCAAAGTGCTAGAATTACAAAGTGCTAGGATTATAGGTGGCATGAGCCACCATGCTCAGCCCAAGTTTTTAATTTAATATTATGGGAAAAAACATATTTCACAGAGTGTTCTGCTACTTGCATAAGCTGCTAAAAAGTGCTAAAAATTGGATCAACATTTAAATATGTATTATTATGCATAACAAATAAATGACTACCCAAAAAGTTAAGGAAACATGGAAGTCACTTCTGTTTTGAGAGTTTGGCAATCCCAATGTATTATAGTCTTATTTTTGATGGTTTTCTCAGGGGACAGAGACTGCACAGAAATCCAAGGGCCTGTACAAGATGGAGCATGCTATAAGAAATGCTCTGCCGTCCAACTCCCTGCACCCCTTATCACATCCCGCGCCAAAAAATAACTGCTGAGACTCCAAATGGTCATGTACTCAAGGGTGTGGGCAAACCAAACTAGTAAAACTCATGGGGAGTTTCCTGCTAGTTCTGAATTATTTGGTTACACAGGTAATGTAAAGCCTGGAATTTGGTTTAAGGCAATTATGGAATTGTAGGGACCACAAGTGCATTGGAGAAACAAAATTAAACACTTTCTAGAGGGAAATATCTCTACTATGTGTCTCAAGTAATTTCTGCAAATAATTTTCCACATGCAATGTAGCACAAAGTCAAAGATACAACCAAATACCCAATGAAATTAGTCTTCGTGAGCAAAACCAGAAAAAGAGAAAACAGAAAAATACCCTAAAATACTTCATATATTGGCACTGTTAGACTGTAAAACAACTGGGCTATGTACAAAGAAACACTAGATAAGCTTAAATATATCTCCAGAAAAACAAAACCATTTTTACACAGAAATCTCTGTAATTATTAATAAATATTCTTACAATTTATAGCTTTATATATAAATGTACATGTAAAAATTTGTGTATCTCTGTATATCTATTTATAAATGTGTTTATATATGCCTACACATAAACATATAAACTCTTACAGCTAAAAGGACCTTAAAAAATAATCTTGCCTCCTTCACAAAATCTAAAATTATCCATTGTGGCCTGTGGCAATTTTAAACCTACTTATGTTTTAATTTCATATTAATCAGCTGATTTGCCTGGGATAGCAGAGAAAGAGATAGTCACTGGCTACGAAAGCCAGAGGAAACTTAGCAGACTCAATTCAGCCCACTGCCAGGAAAACGATTAATTTATAATCATAAGAGGTGACTAAGGAAATCAAGCCCAAGTTTGTTAACAGGTGTATTTTGGGAGTAATTATGTCTGGGCCAGAAGCCAGTTTCAAGATCACTGTTTTCTAAGCGGAGTTTTATGTTTAGTCCCTTTGCTGTGTTCACACAAGACAAAAACCAAACTGGCAACTGAACCATTTTAGTCAAAATGTTAGAATATCATTCATTTAGTTGGTCAACATGTATGAAACCATCAAATTAATAGATTTTTTGCCCTAAATTGAACAGATGCTTTGGTATCTGTAGGCATAGTCTTTCTCTATGGGATATTAAGGATTTTTACCTCCAAATATCCTACACTCCAAAGTATTCTTCTACAGAGACTTAACTCATATATACATCATACTTAAAAATCTATGTCAATTTCAGGTAGATTAAAGAGTGACTTCATTGTGAAAGATAAAACAATAAAGCTTTCAATATGGAAGAACATGTTCCACAAGATAAGCAAAGCAAAGATTTTCTAATGGGATACAAAAAGCACTAATCATAAAGGAGAAGACTCATGAGTTGAAAATTTTTCTTCATCTAAAGACACCATTTAGAGAATGAAAAGACAAGCTACAATAAGGAGATAATTGCAATGCAGTCTGGGTTCACATAAACAACAGTGATCTTATAAGATTTTAAGATTGTATGTGTACCACATCTTTTCTGTCTTGAGATATGCTTAGATACATGAATACTTACCATCCTGTTATAATTGCCTACAGCATTCAGTATAGTAACATGCTATCCAGGTCTATAGCCTAGAAGCAATAGGCTATGGACGAGGTGTGTAGTAGACTATACCATCTAGGTGTGTTTAAGCACCCTCTATGATGTTTGCACAAGGACAAAATCACCTAATGACACATTTCTCACAACATATCCTCACGGTTGAGCAACGCATGATTGTATTTTCAATGACTAGGAACTCATATCCAGAATATTGAAAGCACTTCTACATGATAAGAAATGTATAGACAACCCAAACAAAACATGGACATAAGATTGGAACAGTCATTTTACCAAAAAATCGACAAACATATGAAAAGTTATTCAGCATCATTGGTTATCAGAAAAATATAAGTTGAAACTAAAAATATGATCCTACTATATGCCTAACAGAGTGACTATAATGGAATAACCTGACATTACCAAGTGTTGGTAAAAATGTGGAGCAGCAGGAAGTCTTGTACACTGTTCATTAAAGCATTAATCGAGATAGTGCTTTTTAGTACTGTAAGATCTACAAAAGCTAAACAGAGGTACACGCTATGACCCAGAATTCTACTCATATATGCTTCCACATATGCCAAAAAAAGGCATTTACAAAAGGCTTCATAACCGGTAAAAATTCAAATGTGCGTGAGTAGTGAAATGGCAAAATAGTGGCATATTAATCCAATGGACTACTATACGACAACGAATGTACTACAGCTACACCCAAAGCCTGGGTAAATCTCACAAACATGTTGAGAACATAAACCGAAAACAAAGGCACACTCAAAGTTCACATCATGAATAGGAAGTGACATGACAAAATGGGTTTATGTTTTTTCCAGCCATGGCCAGCTGCTCCTGTGGAGACAGGGAGAAGGCAGAAAGTGGGATGAATCCAGGGTCTGGGCTTTCCCAGATGATGGCAAAGGGAGGGAAGGAGACAGAAGATAAGGGCACTTGCAGAGCAATGTGTAACCGTGAATGTGAACCACAGGCTCTAAGTTGGGTAAGGCAAGTGAAAACTCCAGGCCTCAATGGTTTGTAAATCCTCAGGAGGGGGGAGGGTAGAATAATGTTCAGAGTTGGGGTACATGAGAGAGTGAGCTGGTAAAAGATAACAGGTGATGACGTCCAAGCAAGGGGACTGAAATTGTGGTCAGGCCTTACTAATGCATAGTGCGTACTTACTAATGCACAGATCTAGGGTGTGACTGCAGGGGTAGGGGGCCAAGACAGGGCAGAGTTCCACTGGAGAATGGCCCTCTTCTCCAGCAGTCACTGGACAAGAGGAGACCAAAGAGTCGAGAGGTTGGAGAGTTGGGATGGTCATTTATATTCAATCAGCAGGAACTATTTCAGGACACAGCTAGTGGGCCAGAAGCTATAATTTTCTGTGACAGAGGACAGTGCTGGGGTCATTGTATAAGTAAACCTAATCAGGCAGAGTAACTGGAGTGGAGACTGAATCCTTCGATGATGAAAGGGCAGAAAGGTCTGAAAGCAAAGGAAGAAGCCCAGACCCGGGGCTAGGATGGCTGAGAGCAAGAAGCTGCCGGGAGCGAATTGCCCTCAGAGGCGACCACATCTCCTTTAGAACCAGCGTTGAGAACAGAGAGTGTGGTGCCACTGAGTGGCTCACTGTAAGAGCACAGTGAGGGGCTGGTGGTCTGTGATAGGGTCATTTGGGGGATCTCATGGGATAGAGTTCATGTGTTAAAGCACATGGAGGTCTTTGGACTCCTTGTGGTGCTTTCTTTTCTTTTTTGAAGAGGTCTCACTGTGCATTGTGTTGTCTGGGCTAGAGCACAGTGGCATAATCATGGCTTACCACAACCTCAAACTCCCGGACCTAAGGTATCCTCCATCCCCAGCCTCCTGAATAGCCAGGACTACAGGTGTGCACCATCATGTTTGACTATTTTTTAAAAATATTTTTGTTGAGATGGGGTCTTGCCATGTTGCCCAGGCTGGTCTCAAACTCCTGACCTCAAGTGATCCTCCCACCTCTGCCTCCCGAAGTGCTGGGATTACAGGTGTGAGCCAATGTGCCTGGCTGCTTGTGATGTTTTAAGTAAAGTGGAGCAGTGGACAAGGTGGAATGAGTGCTGAGACCACTTGCCCTTTGGTGAGGCTGAAGGCTGGGGAGGGAGGAGTGAGCAAGTGAGGCTCTCTTCAACCAAGGCAGGAATAGAGGCTAAGGGAGCAGCTGTGTTAGAGGAATGCAGAACTCCGAAATTCTAAGCATCCGTGATAACCACCTCTCCAGAGAAGTCTAAACAGGCCTGTTTTGGAAGAGAGTGCTAAGAGCAGACAAATGGGAAGAAGTATCTGCAAAATATCTTTATTATTTTACCATTAACACCAACATTTCTAGGTCAGAAAGAGGTCTGATGAGCCCACCAAGCAAGACTGCATGGTTACTGACTGGAAAGGCCATCAGGACGGCAGAGAGCCACTGCGCCTCTTTCTGCTGAGGGCTGTGGATAGAGATGGGAATTTGAAACCTTCTTTCCTGTTTGTGTGAAAAATTCGGACTACTGGCAAATTCTACACTGGAAACTGACTATGGGTCAATGGGAGTCCGCTGGCGAATGGATACCGCCTGTTCTGTTTCCAATTCATCAGGAACCATGTGGAGAATTAATATCCTGCCCGTCCAGAAGGAAGGGAGTTATTATGGACAGCAAAGAGGAAAGGTAGCCAAGTTCAGATGTTCCCTAGGCTGCGGCTGCTGAAAGTCAAACAGTATGAAGTATAATGGTAAGTGGGGGGAAAGAAAAACTCGGCCAGGAATAGAAAACGGCACCTTCAGGAGCTAAGGGACAAAGGAGAGCGCTGCTGCCCTAAGATCCGCTCCTCCAAAAAGAGTCACCATTTTAGTGATTTGATTTCACCACGAAACTGTTTGCCCAGAAGGTAAGTGGTCAATTAAGGACAAGGGGGAGGGGCATGTGAAGAGAAGAATGTTTCAAGCTTTTAGATCTCACGCAGTAGAAAAACAAAACCAGGAATCTATTTCTTTGACCTGCCAGAATGACTCTTCCCTTCCTCCAGCTAATTGCCGCTGGGAGAGTCCAGCCTTCTTGTATTAGCATCCAACCTGGATTACTTTCCAGCAAGCTGATGACTTGTAGGCTGGCAAAGGGCAGGTTTGGAGAACTACTGAGTTGGAATTAGAACATTTCCATACAGAGATGGCACACATTGCCCTGGAACAATCAGAGAAGGAGGTTTCTGTATACTTCTTGGCTGGCTGGAAATCTCTACTTGAGTTTTAAACCTTAGGTCAGGTTCCCCAAGGCTCTGGCATCTCGTCTCTGGAGAGCAACGTCAGTTTTAATGGTGGAAATTAGTATGAAGGAGAGAGGATGAGCTTCAAGGTGAAGGGAAGTAGCTGTTTAAATAGGCACAGTGTTTACATCACCTCCACTGCTGCCCAGCCATTCTCCTGTTTATGCTGGAAGAAGCCCCGCTGGTAGGGGGAATCCGAAGGCAGAGCTGCAGACCAAAGAGCAGACATTAAATTCCACTTAAATACTCGATGCTCTCCCCTCTCAATTGTTCTGGATGCTGCTATACTTGTCCCCCTACCTAGGGTCCCCATTATGTAGGAGGTCCCAAATAACCATCGGTTGTACTTGCTTTCCTGTTGCTCATGCCTTATCCAGCTGAAAGATCAAAAGCAAATGGAACCTTAGCGAGATTCTGCACCACCCATCAGGTTTCTGTAGCTCCAGAGAGGGCGAATGAGCATGATGATCACATATTCCCAAAACTGGTGAGGTGCTGGGCCAGCAGGTGATTTATTGCTGTGGAAAGCCAATAGGAGATTACTAAAGGGGTCAGGCCATAGGACATCAGTGGCTAAATGATTTCCTAATGTCCTGAAAGAGTCACAGTGCCTCCTCCCTGCCTAATTTCATAGCAGAGGGTGTCCTTTGGACTAGGGAGAGAAGCTGGATTATTAACCCTGGCTGGATGGTATTTAAGATAAGAGGAAAGAGGGTTGAGGCTAAGGGGAAAGAAATGCAGAAAGCTGAGAAATTTGGTTTTACTAAAAGAGATGTGTCACAGACATATTTCTAGTTTTTTGCATCATGGGACATCTGCTTAGAGGAGTAACGTTTTTAACCCTTGCACTCCGGTGTGTGTGTGTGTGTGTGCACGCATGCGTGCGTGCACATGCACGCATATTTCTAGTTTCTTGCATCATGGGACATCTGCTTAGAGGAGTAACGTTTTTAACCCTTGCACTCCGGTGTGTGTGTGCATGCATGCGTACGTGCACATGCATATACACATGCATAAGCAGATTTTACATACAACTGCAGAGCTTATGTACTCTTACAGTTTATCCATAAAGCCCGGTTTAAGAAGTCCTGCCCTCTATAGGTTAAGAGGGAAATGCTTCATCCAATAACAAAATCTTTTGACAAGTTCCAAAATATTTTATATTGGTAAGTAGGAATTCCTTATTGCAACAAATAAGTAGATATTGGTTTTTTTCCTCTTTTATTGAAGTACATTCCCACACATTTGCCTCTAGATTATTTCTCAGGCGTCTCTGGTCAATTTGTCACCTCTAGAATTAAATATGGGTGAAACTTAGTCATCTATTAACAAAATATGCACTTAGCATTTATAATGTGCAAACAAACATGCTAAGAGTACTCAGAGTAGGCCTGCCAAGTATTCAGAGATGAACAATGCATGCCCTAGATGCTCAAAGAGATTCTGCTGTAAAAATGAGATACTTACAAAAGCGTCTCTAATATGACATAGAATGTGGCATAAAAAAGAGTTCACGGTCAGAAGAGGAGAGTTCATTTCTGGGTGATGTAATCTGGAGTAGCTTCATGAATGACATGCAATTGAAACTAATGTTAACTATTTTTCAAATATTTTTATTCCTATACCCTCAGTGAGAAATACATTTTATGTCACAGTATAGAACATACATTAATGAAGATCTGGAATAAAAATTTCACAAAACAATATCTTCCCATATTGTGGGCTATATGCTCTGTTATGTCCCATTCTACTCTACTCTACTCTACTGATTTCCACTTAACCAAAAATCCTGGTTGGAACCCATAAAGGTTATTTCCTAACGCAATGAGTTGTTGTCTATTATCTAATAAATGCTACCTTAAAAGATGGCAAGGGTGGGGTATTTTGCATTATGAATATCAATTAGCCTTAACAGAAATTCTATGCTATAGTTATCAGTTTTATCCCTGTTTTTCAGATAAGGAAACTGAGACTTTGAGAAGTTAAGTTACATGTCTAAGGTCAAGCAGCTCTTACATCGAGCAGCAGGGATTTGAGCCCAGCTCATGGTGACTATGTGAAAACCCACGGAGGGAGGAAACAATATTTGGGGAAGTGTGCAGCTTGGCTATCATGTAGGGTATAAGTAGGAAAATTAGGAGAGATGATTATAAAAGGAATTATATCATTCATTTAGGTAAAATTATTTTTGTCTTTAATCCTTTATCTTATTCCCAACTTCCTCCTGGAAAATCTCCCTGCATCTTTAGTCTGATTCTCCCATACCTGGTTTGTAGTTATTCCCATTAAGAAATACAATGCAACTCTCCCATCCAAGTACTAACCAGGCCCGACCCTGCTTAGCTTCCGAGATCAGACGAGATCACATAAATACAATGCAACTCGGCGGGGCGCGGTGGCTCAAGCCTGTAATCCCAGCACTTTGGGAGGCCGAGACGGGTGGATCACGAGGTCATGAGATCGAGACCATCCTGGTCTACACGGTGAGACCCCGTCTCTACTAAAAAAAAAAAAAATACAAAAAACTAGCCGGGCGAGATGGCGGGCGCCTGTAGTCCCAGCTACTCGGGAGGCTGAGGCAGGAGAATGGCGTAAACCCGGGAGGCGGAGCTTGCAGTGAGCCGAGATCACGCCACTGCACTCCAGCCTGGGCGACAGAGCGAGACTCCGTCTCAAAAAAAAAAAAAAAAAAAAAAAAAGAAATACAATGCAACTCACAGGAGCTTGTTGAAAATCTACATGCTCAGGAAGACAGAATAAAAAATATAGCAAGAGACCTGTGCCTGCAAAATCTTACTGAGGTAGAAAAACCTTACTTAATATAACTACAGGTATGTCAACCATGCACATGCATGTAACACGTAAATTTATGTTCTAAAATGCCACAAAGATGGGGCAAATTATAGGCACAATTTGGTAGTCAGGAGAAAGAGGACGTATTTTCAACTGGTTCTTGGAACGTTTTAGGAAATGGATGGGAACTGGAAGGATAATATAAAAGGAAGATACAGTCCCAGGTAATACAATGACAACGTGAAGTCCAAAGAATACTTGGGTAAGGGCTGGTGGGAGGTAGACAGAGAAAGGGGACAGGAGGTGAAAGCAACTGAAGGAGGTTCAAAGGGTGGTGAAGAGATTCAAGGCTGGGATAAGATTATGAAGGACCATTGATGTAGTCGTAATTAAATTCTCATTTTCTATGTTTAATAGTCAACGTGGACTATACATCTGATACATCTACACTGAGAATTTTATTCTCTTAATAGCAGAGAGAAAAAGTCTAAGTATGAAAACAAAGCAAAAACCTAGCCTGTGCTTTAAGCTTGGAAAATAATCTCTTGCATCTTTTAATTTATTATTAGTGTTATTTCTTTGTATGCTCATATACATGAGAGCACCCACCCTTTGAACTGACCTGGGAACACTTCAGAGCTAATATGCAGTCAGTGCTGTATTTATATTTTGAAGAAATAATGAGGCACTCTCATTTTTCCTTTTTTTAATAAAATGCTTTCTAAAGTAATGGGAAGCATATCCATTAGAAAGAAAACTCAGTAGTTTAGATTGCTGGGTTCAGGTTCTTAATAATGACTATTATTGCAATGTTAATGGTGGTACCACAGATATCAATCCTCTTCTTATTCTAAAAATGATGATTTTAGGTCTGTGTTGACTCCCTGGATTACTTGCTGTGTGTGTTTTTCATGTATCACCTGTTCAATAGAAAATAGATTTCAAAAGATTTCTTTGGATTATCAGTGCTTTACTTTCAGCATCAATACAATGGTAGAATAATTCATGAAATAGAGCCACTCTGAATGGCTATTTGCAGAAAGAAAAGCAAACGTAAAAAGGTATCTTTAACAATTTCCAAATTCTAAGACAACTGCTATTACAGTTTCCATTGGAAATGTGCCTCTAAAAGCCCAATACTCTCCTTTCAGGATTGGCTCGGTAAGAAGGAGGCAATCATTGTTTTTAGCTAACATTAAAGCATCAACTTGGTCATCAGTTGGGTTGTGTGTCTGGGATTTTAAAAGAAAGTAACTAGCCAGACCTTACTTTATCTATTTTGTGTGAATACTGCCAAAAATGGTTTGAGTGTTAAGCATTTGTTCTCAAAATGTGCACCTGTCTGAAATACAGTTGATTCTTGTTATTCGCATTAGCTATGTTTTATAAAGTTGCTGTAAATGCTGATTTAGCAAATATTGAATCATTGCTCCAGGAAGAATACAG
Organism: Colobus angolensis palliatus; assembly: GCF_000951035.1. Taxonomy (NCBI): domain Eukaryota; kingdom Metazoa; phylum Chordata; class Mammalia; order Primates; family Cercopithecidae; genus Colobus; species Colobus angolensis. Next base: position 7,518,481 of record NW_012114252.1, on the reverse strand, counting down.
GGTTAAGTTCCTGTGAGCCTTGGGTCACATTTTCATTCATTGATCAACATATAAGTTTATTTTATCTGCATTTCTGTTTAAAGGCACCCATTTACTATATATTGTTAATTCATTGACATTAAACTTATACTCAACAGCCCTATAACTTGTGTCATGTCTAACACATGTATTTCCTCCGGAAGGCACATCACTGCCTTCCTGTACTCAGAAACACCGGACGGCACTTCCACAATATGCTTTGAGGGACATTTTAGAGAGCGAAATCATCCACTTGGAACTACAAGTTTACCTTACATGATTTTATTATTTCTTTCCATCCCACTTAAAGAAAGGTAGAGAATTGCCTGTGGTTTACTGGTAGTGGTCATGATGAATTTCCTCTGGGGCATGAAACTAGCTTTCCAAGGGTAACACAAATCAGCTACAGAGCAACACAACAGGAATTAATAGATATGTAATCTCAAAAGGTACTTCTGTTTAAAACTATCAAATTTTATGTACTATTTATTTTCTGCAGGTTGAAAATAAATTTCAGACTCCAAAGAGGATTGAAAGGGTACAAAAACTAAAGGATTGTTTGACACATATGAATATTTTCTGTTTTTCACTGATTGTTACCAGAGATTAGAATTGTATGATTAAATGAATTGAAATATTGTATCTGTAATGATACTTAGAGAGAGTTTATAAATATGGTGGTCCTTACACTGTTTGGAACTTATGAAAGGAAAATCTTTGCTGCAGTATGTGAAAATGCTGATCAATTTGTCTGCTCTGCTCATATTTTTCTCAGATTATTTGTGTCTACAGCTGAGAGATGTGATGCCATATCATGCCACCTTTCCTGGCCAGAGTTGATTAGACCAGGAATGGACACCTGACCCAAGATGGGCTAATAATAATTGTTACTCTAAAGTCATCATAAATAGGGCAAACCACTTAGTAGAAGAGAGTATCCAGAAATAGATCCAGAAAAATATATAAATTTGACAGATGCCAAAGACATATTTCAATTTCTTGAGGAAAAGACACTCTAATGCTGATGCTGGCATAATTGGCTCTCCATCTAAAAGAACTGAAACCAGACCCCTATATGTAATATTTTCATGTAAAAGTAAAATCAATAAAAATATTTGAAGAAACTATGTATTTATATATCCTTGGCTGGAGAAGAACTTCTTACACAGATTAGGAAACTCAAAAACCATAAAGTAAAAAAATATTTGAATATTAAAAAATCTTGTTACTACAAAATAAATCCTAAAGAGAGTCAAAAGATGAACAGTGGACCAGAAAATGTATTTTAAACAGATACTGGATTTAACAGAGTTGACCGCACCATCATCCTTGAAATATCTCCAAGTATTTGAATTTTATCTACAATGATACACTATCCTGCTTTCTTTTCTACCTCACTCACTGATGGCTGCTTTCTAACCCAGTTTACTCCTCTCTTCTTCCTCTAAATTTTGGAGTACCCCAGAGTTCACTTCTTAGCTCTTTTTGTATTTCCAGATGCCCCCTTGGTGATTCCATGGGATCTCACGCCACCAAATGTTACTTACACCCTGAAGATTAACAATTTAACATCTCCATCTGAACTGCTCCCCTGACAGTCGAACTTATCTTTCCAACACGAACCAGCATCTTCCTGTGGTTAATAGGCATCTCCATCTCAACATGTCCAATCAAGGACCTTCGATTTTCATTCTCAAAACCCTTCCCCATCCCCACTCCAGCAATACTTGTTTTGCTAACGTTATGGTTTGGTATGGTTTATTTGGCTCCACCAAGTCTCATGTTGAAATTGATCTCTGATGTCGGAAGAGGGGCCTGGTGAAGGCATTTGGGTCTTGGGGGCAGATCCTTCACAATAGCTTGGTGCTGTCCTTGTGATAGTGAGTGAGCTCTTGCTCTTAGTTCCCATAGGAACTGGTTGTTGAAAAGGGCCTGGCACCTCCTCCACCTGTCTCTTACCATGCGATCTCTGCATGCAGGCTCCCCTTCCTTTTCCACTATGAGTAGAAGCTTCCTGAAGCCTCACCAGAATCAGATGTTGGGGCCATGCTTGCACAGCCTGCAGAACCATGAGCAAAATAAACCTCTTTTCTTTATAAATTACCCAGCCTCATGTATTCTTTGATAGCAACACAAATGGACTAAGATAGGTAAATATTAATAGCACCAAGCTTTTGTTTAAGCCAAAAACCTGAGAATCACCCTTAATGCCTTCTGAAACCTCACATTCTACCTCCAGCCACTGAAAAAGCTGCTTTGCATTATTTTCAAAATACATTCCCTAGGGCTGGGTGTGGTGGCTCATGCCTGTAATCCTAGCACTGTGGGAGGCTGAGGTTGGCAGATCACGAGGTCAGGAGATAGAGACCATCCTGGCTAACACGGTGAAACTCTGTCTCTACTAAAATTACAAAAAATTAGCCAGGCATGGTGGCGGGCACCAGTAGTCCCAGCTACTCGGGAGACTGAGGCAGGAGAATGGCATGAACCCAGGAGGCGGAGCTTGTAGTGAACCCAGATCGCTCCACTACACTCCAGCTTGGGCGACAGAGCGAGACTCTGTCTAATAAAAAAAAAAAGAATACATTCCCTAGACACCCATTTGTCCTTGTTCCTTACACTGTTCTCATCATTGAACTGCCATAATCTTGCTCCTAGATTACTACAATGGCTTTGTAACGACATTCCCCATCACACTCTTGACTTCCTCCATTTTATTCTCCATAAATGACCAATATGATAAAACAAAAGAAAACATAGATCAGACCATGGTTTCCCTCTAGTTGTAAGCCTCCAGTATAATACCATCTCACTTAAAATAAAACGTAATCTCTTCTCCCATGCCTCTAAGGTCCTAAATGACCTGGCTTTCCTCAAGCTTCCAGCCTTTTCCTCTGCAAGCTCACTTTCAACACTGCATTCCAGCTACATGGACTTTCTTGCTGTTCTCCAAACAAGTCAAGCTTGTCTCTTAGCATGTGCACTTCCTTTGCCTGGAATACACCGTCCTCGGGTTTTACCACGACTTTTTCTTCATGTCATTTGGAAATTTTTCAAGTGTTTTAGGGTTTACTCAAACCATATTTGAAACCTGCACCCCTGTCATTTTCCATCTATCATGATGTTTCCCCACGCTACTTGACATTACCTGAAATTATATGGCTTTAGATTACTTGTTCCTTGCCTCTCCCAGTAGAATGTAGGCTTCACAAGAACATATACTGTACTTTGTTTACCACTGCATTCCCTACCTTCAAAAGTGCCTGGTAAGTAGTAGGCACTCCATGGCTGTAAATCAGATGAACAGATGACCCACACAGTGGGTTAGTCTGCCAAACATAGAGTGCCTACAACATACAAACAATCCGAGGAATGAATGGATGTGACCAGGGCATTGATAAAGAAGGAAATGTGACGGATCCTACGAATATATTGTAAAAGGTCAATATCATTAGTATCCACATAAATGCATATTAAAATATGTAGATAACCTTTCCAGTTAGAAGATTAGTACCAATTAAAAATTACTGATACTATTCACTGCTGAAGGAGATATGAGGAAATGGTCATTATTTTACACTGCTGGAGAAAGTTTAAATTGCTACTAAAATAATCTGGTAATAAATATTAATGTGAAAAATGCACACTCCTAGGAATATTATAGAGATAATCTATAACATACATTTAAAATCACATAGAAAAAAACTTTATTGCAGAATAGCTTGTAGTATTCAAAAGTAAACATTCAATTTTATTTTTTTAATTGATAAATAATAATTGTTCATATTTGTGATGTACGTAGTGATGTTTTGATACTTATAATAGATAATAATGAGACCAGAGTAATTAACATATCCATCATCTCAAAAATTTATAATTTTTTTTTGTTTTAGGAACATTCAATATCCTCCTCCTAGCTATTTGAAACTATTAATATCATATTATTGTTAAAATTGTCATCCTGCAGTGCTATACAACACTAGAACTAATCCTCCCATTTAGCAGTAATTTTGTATCCTCTAATAAATCTCTCCCTGTCCCTCCCTTCCTCCTAACAGACCCAGCCTCTCATATCCTCTGCTCCACTTTTTATTTCTATGAGATCAACTTTTTTTAGCTTCCACATATGAGTGAGAACATGTGGTGTTTAACTTTCTGTTTCTGGTTTATTTCACTTAACATAATTTCCACCAGTTTCAAAAATGGAAATTCTAATGTCCGTCAATAGTAGAGAGATTGAATGTTTCAGGATATGTCCACACAATAGAATACTATGCAGCTATTAAAAAGAGTGAAGGAAACGGATGCGTCCTAACTTGAAGGGGTGCCCAATATACCTCCAGACTGAAAACCGGAAGTTAAAGGATAATGTGTATAGTGTACAAAAAGCAAACAACAAAAACCTGTGTGTGTGTGCTTGTGTTCACACAGGCTTGCAGAAGAGGACAGAAATGCAGTAACACTAAGCTGTTAGGATGACCTCAGGGAAATACAGGGTAGAATGAGGGAGGGGTGTTAGCTTTTTCTTTACGTATCTTGTATTTTAAAATATATTTTATAAAATTTAATTTAAAATTATTTATTTATAAAAGAATAAAAGTGACACTGACTCTCCTTAGCTATGCAGAAGTTAATAAGCCACTGACTCTCCTTAGCTATACAGAAGAATACATAAACTAAACTAAGGAGTTTTACATTTTAAAAATTAAATGAATTACAATAAAATAACGCTAGTAGATTTGAAAGTCTTGATAAAAGTTCACTTTAATAGAATAGATATATTATCAAAATGACTTGAGAGAAAGAATAGAAATCTTTCTATTTCTCTCAATAGAAACAATAACTATTAAAAATTAAAACTGTTATTGAATAATTACTTCTCCAAAGTTAAGCCCTGATTATGTTAGCGGTAAATGCTTTTAAACTGATGATTTCAATACCACAGAAATAGTCCCAGGAAGGAAAACTTGCTTTATTCATTCCACTGGAATGGAAATATCTGTATGTGTGTGTCAAATACACACACACACACAATGAGAAAGACTACATCCATCACCTTGCTGGGGAAAAGTGCAAAAGTAGAGAACCAGAAACTTTGAGCAATGTTTGGAAGAAAAAGAAGACTGGATCAGAAGGGTGTAGAAACCAGAGAAAGAAAAATATTACACACAGAAAAGAAATGTGCAGACTAAAACCGCACTTTTCCCCACTGGAGCCTTCAGGCCACTTTAGCCTGGAAAGGCTCATGCAATTCTTTGAGCAAAAATTGATTTGAGATCCAACTCGAAACATACAACCATTTTAATCTTATATTCCTTGACTAGCATATACTAAAGAACCATAGTAAAATATTTTTTAAATTATAGATCTATAAGGAAAAGTTGGCAAAATTGTCAATACAATGGGAAACTTCAGCTCTCGAGCAACTGATAGACCAGGCAGACAAAAAAAAAATCAGAAAAGATATACAGTATTTAAACAATAAGAATAATAAACACCATCTAATGGCTGTTACTATAATAGTCTCCTATGTGTCCATCAGTCAGGAGTCACCCAAAGAAAGGAAAACTACTTTAATTATTTAAAACAGGGTTGGGGGGATAGAATGCAAGAAATTGGTTCCACGTGTGAGAGAAGTTGCAATGACAGATGGGTTTTGTTGAGCCAAGAGATTAGCAGCAGCAGGAGGCCACCACCACTCCAAAGCTGGGATCAGTAATAATAGACAGCTTTTTCAAGGAATTTTACCATAAATTAGTTAGAGAAGGATTTGCGGTCAGGGTTTCATTTTGCTTTTTCAAGAGACTTCTCTCTTTGCTCCTGGAGGGAGAGGGTTTGAGCCTCCCCTTGGTTGTTATGGATAGAAGTTTGAGGTCCAAGGGGAGAGCAGCTTAATCAAGAACATATGGAGGTGTGGGCCGGCCTCTCAACTGTTGGAAAAAAATACCTAAATATATTACATAAGAATAATTCCCTGAAACAAATCTTCAGATGGAAGCAGGGCCACACTGTGGTCCCCAAACTATGCAATGTAGGAGGCTTAACACAGAGAAATATTCTGGTTTAGTGGTCGCACTTCAAAGATAAAAACGGATTTCTTCAGGCATCCGAGCTTCGATGTCAAATAGCCTAAATAGAGAAAGCCATTAGGCAGATCTCCAACTTCTCTATGGTGATGTCAATTATTAGTAGGCATTTGCTACTATGTTCTGAAAGAGAGTGACTGAGCGCTACCGTGTCAAAACAAATGTCTTTCCATCAAAACCAGCTGCATAGTTAGTGGGGCCCAAAGCAAAAATGAATACGAGGTACCCCTAGATACAAAATATATTAAGAATTTCAAAATGATGACAGCAAAACATGAATTAGCCCAAGCATGGGGTACTTCTTGTCTCAGCGCGAAATTCTGTATTGCTGCATGGGTTGCACACTAACAAAGTCAGCCTTGCTTTCAAAGATTTAGGAATCTTTCAGGCTGGCCCATGAAATACGGTATGAGCCCTCTTCAGCAAATTCCTTGATGACAAAAACCTAGAGATGAAATAAAATAAAGAACTTAGGAATGAAGCCTCTGCACTGGTGGTGAACATTGAACTGATTTATAGATAAGACAAATTCTAAACAACTTTGGGAATTATGGTTACAGAATACAAATACTTGAAATAGGAAGAAGAATGAAATTGCTAATGCATTCATCTAGCCCTGCAGGTAAGCAGTTGATACCACCTAAAATCATATTGCGTTTTTAATGAGATGTAGTGATTCTACACTGAGTGTTTTATTTGTTATCTTCTGTGGTATCTTCATGTCGGATTGGTAATGTGCTGACGTCTTAAGGTTTGAGGGAGGTACATCTCACACATAGCGTGAAAACCCAGTTATCATGCTCTGAACCACAAAAGAATCTAGAAGACTCTAGAATAATCTTTTGTTGGGAAATATCTCATGGAGTGAAGAAACATGTATGTGAGGATTAAGTGATCTCACTGGTTTTACTTCAGTTTATTTTTCTTCTATTAAATTTGGGTAAGTTACATTTAATCTTTTTATTGAAAAATACATTATTTGGTTTTTACAAAAGTATGAATGTTAATGATTATTCACGTATGATGGGATTTGAGTATTTTACTCTCATCTTTCTCATCTTTGCCTTTTCTATATTAATTAAATTACTTATGTGTCATATGTCATTTTTACAGAGGCTAAATTTAATTTTATTTAATTTTAAAAATTAAGCCAAATATTACCCCACCCAAAGGTTCCAGTCCAGGAAATTTTATTGGTGAAATCTATAACAACTTCAAGGAGCTGGGTTTCTGTATTTACATTGTTTGAAAGAACAGAGAGCTAGAAAATTTCCAACTTGTTCTACAACATATCATTGATACCAAACCAAGACAATTAACCACTAAAAAAAGAAAGATATATCAATCGCTTTGAATATAGATGCAACAATGATAAGTAAAATCTTTTCAGGTGGCCACACCCTTTCTAATCCAGCCATGTGGTGTGGGGGTGGGGGCGGGGGTGACAAGGGAGCTGTGTGGACATTGAGAGCCTAGCATACTTTTGCATGGAAGCCATGGAGATGTTCTCCTCTCCCGTCTCTGACACCCTGAATAACCTCTACTAGACTGAGGAAAATGGAGACCCAGGGGTACTAAAGAGGTCCCAGCGATGGGCAGAAACTAAACTGGACTGCTTGGGTTCAGATTGTGGTGTCTTAACTATCACCAGCCTTCTTCAACAGAGGCTACTGCCATGGGTTGCTAACAATGGCATAACAAGGGCAAGGCAGTGGAAGAAATCCACCCAGAGAACGGGTAATAAGGAGTGCAGTGCTTATACACGGTTTTGAAAACAATAATAAAGACAGCTAAGCATTAGTCTGCTTTATATTATCACCATGAGTCCGTAGTTTCAAACAATGTCAGTGATAAAATGCTCCTTTGTGGAAAAAAATCAGTTCCTTCTATGTTTACATTTTTTAACAAGATTTCAAAAATTGTATTTATTTATTTATGTGAATTCACAGATGACAAAGTGTATATACTTATGGTGGACACTGTGATGGTTTGATACATGTATCAAACATACAGAATGTCTGAATCAAGCTAATGAACATATCCATCACCGCACATACTTATCATTTTTGCGATAAAAACATTTAAAATCTACTCTCTTAGCAATTTTCAAGTATACTATACATTATTACTAATTATAGTTGCCATGCTACATAACAGATGTCCAGAACTCATTCCTCTAGTCCAACTAAAACTTGGTACACTTTGACCAACACTTCCCCATTTCCCCAGCCCCTGGTAACCACAATTTCATTACCTATTCTTTAATAAACTGTGTTTAAATGAAGTTAATTCAGAGATTTCTGAGTTACACAGTCAGCCCTCAATATCTGCAGAATTAGCTACATGGGATTCTTTTATTTTTAATTTATTTTTTGAGACAGAGTTTTGCTCTTGTTGCCCAGGCTGAAGTACAATGGTGCAATTTCAGCTCACTGCAGCCTCCGCCTCCTGGGTTCAAGAGATTCTCCTGCCTCAGCCTTCTGAGTAGCTGGGATTACAGGTGCACACCACCATGCTGGGCTAATTTTTGTATATTTAGTAGAGACGGGGTTTTGCCATGTTGCCCACACTGCTCTCGAAGTCCTGGCCTCATGTGATCCACCTGCCTCATGGGATTCTTTTCAAGAGTAATGTTGTACTGGTTTGGAAAATTTTGAGTTTGCTTCAGGAGCTGTTTGTGTCACTAACCTCAGTGGCACCACACATTCTGTGTTTCAGCTGCAAGTTAGAAATAAACAGTGATAGCACAATGATTATAATGACAAAGAAAATTTATGTTATTCCAATTCTATCAATCCATGTGATTTCTTGGACTTTTTGTTTGGATTTAAAATTTGGATAGACATATGTAGAAGAATAAAACTGTACCCCTATCTCTCACTGTATACAAAAATTAATTCAAGATTGATTAAAGAAGTAAGTGTAAGACCTAAAATTATAAAAATTGTAGAAGGAAACCTAGGAAAAACAATTCTAGACAATGATCTATGCAAAGAATTCATGACTAACAGCACAAAGCCAAATGCAACAAAAACAAAAACAGACAAATTTAACTCAACTAAAAAGCTTCTGCATAGCAAAAGAAATAACAGTGAACAGATAGCCCACAGAATGGGGGAAAATACTTGCAAATTATACCTCTGACAAAGGGCTAATATCCAGAACCTAAAAGAAACTCAAACAGTTCAACAACAACAAAAATAACAAAACCCATTCAATAGTACACAAGAGATATGAACAGACATTTTACAAAGATATATAAATGGTTAAATGAAAAGCATATGAAAAAATGCCCAACATCAGTAAACATCAGAGAAATGCAAACCAAAATCATGATGAGATACCATTTTACACCACTCAGAATGGATATTATAAAAAAGTCGGGACGGTCACGGTGGCTCACGCCTGTAATCCCAGCACTTTGGGAGGCCGAGGTGGGCGGATCACAAGGTCAGGAGATCGAGACCATCCTAGCTAACATGGTGAAACCCTGTCTCTACTAAAAATACAAAAATAAAATAGCCAGGTGTGGTGGCGGGCGCCTGTAGTCCCAGCTACTCGGGAGGCTGAGGCAGGAGAATGGTGTGAACCCGGAAGGCAGAACTTGCAGTGAGCCGAGATCACGCCACTGCACTCCAGCCTGGGCGACAGAGCGAGACTCCGTCTAAAGACAAAAAATAATAGATGCTGGCTAGAATGGGGAGAAAAGGGAATGCTTACCTACTGATCTCTACAGAAAATAGTATGGTGATTTCTCAAAGGACTAAAATTAGAACTGCTGTTCAATTCAGCAGTCCTTCTCCTGGGTAGCTACCCAAAGGAACAGAAATTATTATAACAAAAAGATACTTGTACTCACATGTTTATTAATGCAGTATTCACAATAGCAAAGATGTGGAATCAACCTAAGTTCCCATCAATGAATAATTGGATAAAAAAAATGGTATGAGATCTACACATATATACATATTTTATATATATACACACACACACATACATAAACACACACAACATGGAATACGGAATACTACTCATCCCTAAAAAAGAATGAAATCATATCTTTTGCAGCAATGTGGATGGAACTGGAGGCCATTGTCTTAAGTGAAGTAAGTCAGAAAAAGAAGGTCAAATAGGGCATGTTCTCACTCACAGGTGGGAGCTAAATAATGTGTACACATGGACATAGAGGATAGAATAATAGACTTTGGAGATTCAGAAAGGTGGGAGAGTGGGGGCAGGTGAGGGATGAGAAATTACCTAATGCATACAATGTGTGTTCTTTGGGTGATGATTACACTAAAAGCACAGAATTCACTGTTATGCAATATATCCATGTAACAAAACTGCACTTGTTCCCCCTAAATCTATATAAATTTTTTAAAACCCATGAAACAAAAAGCTCACTGAAAGGGGTTATATTTTTATTTAGTAACTGAATGTTTTAGTTCAAATGTGAAATATATTCATTTTACTTCATGATTATTACTAACGATAACTTTGTGGTACAGAGACGGGAGTTGTGAAAACAGTGAAGAACTCCATCCCAGCTGTGAGACAAGACCCTGATGCTGGCTCATGTTTTTTGCTTTCTTTCTTTCTTTTTTTTTTTTGAGACAGGGTTTCACTCTGTTACCCAGGCTGGAGTGTAGTGGTGCGATGTCGGCTCACTGCAACCTCCGCCTTTAGGGTCCAAGCAATTCTCCTGCCTCCACCTCCCAAGTAGCTGATGTTACAGAAATGCATCATGACATCCAGCTAATTTTTTGTATTTTTTTAGTAGAGATGGGGTTTCACCATATTGACCAGGCTGGTCTTGAACTCCTGACCTCAGGTGATCCGCCCACCTCAGCATCCCTCAGAAAGTTTGAGGCATGTCAAAGAATTGTCTGCGAAAGTCATGAAAGAGAAAAATGTTACAAAAAAGAATTTATGCAAAAAATGTTGTATAATTTAAAAGTAATTAGGCCTCCTGAATGTAAAACTTAAAAAAAGAAAAAAAACAGTTTGTGTGCAAGGTGTATAAGAAAAGTAAAATATACCTTTGGTAAAAGGATTATAAGGAGGCATAAGAATGTACATTTTTACCAACATTAAAAAATTAAAAAAATTATTGTTTTGAAGGTTTGAGCAAGTTTTAAAATGTTAATTGTAAAGAAAATTATGTGTGTAACCATATTAGCTAAAGTTAAAGAAGTATCATTCAGTTTTTCTGTGAACTGGACATTAAAGTAAAAGCATAACAGATTTTTCTTAAAGCACCAACCTGCTCTTTAGCAAAAATTATAAAAGGTTAAAAAGAGTCTATAAAATCTTACCTTACAGTCAAACATTAAAAATTAGATAAATATGTCTACAAAGTTAGATAAATATGTCTATTAAAATTAGGTTTAACATTAATAACACACTAATATAAAATTTAGTTTATCTGGTATAAAAATCATACGAGAAGCATTGTTAAATGTAAAATGGTATTTGGCTTTCTTAGGCTTAAAAACTAATAAAAATAGGTGCTAAAGGAAATTTCTCAGTAAAAAGGCAGTAAGGACTATAAAGTCCACTGCCAAGGTCCCTTAAGAGGAAGGTCCCTTAAGATACCTTTTTAAGAAATTGACCTTAAGGAAAGGTCAATTTCTTAAAATTTATATTCTTGGTTTATCTTCCATTTTCCTTTCTCTCAAAAGCTAAAAGTCTTTAGCACGTGTATCACCCCTAGAATTTCTGGTAAACCAGCACCAGCCTGAAGATCATGTTCTCATCAAAAGGTAGAAAGAAGAAAAACTTGAGCCAGCCTAGGAAGGACCCCTACCTTGTGCTGCTAACCACCAAGACTGCTGTTCGTACAGCAAAAAAAAAAAAAAAAAAAAAAAAGGATGGACTCATCACACCCGAGTCAGGAAAGCACCACCCCCTCCAGAGTCGTAGACCATAGTCTAGGGGAAAACCGAACCAAACTAAAGCTGAGAAAAATTTAACCCTTTTCATCTATTCTATTACTCTTTCTTCGTTCCTCGTTCTATTGTTGACCATCTAGTTATTAACATAACCAAGTCAATTTTGCCTCAAACTGTTGCATTTAATGCTTGCCTTGCTATATCCTGTGGGGACTTGCCAAGTCAAGGACAGCTTTTTACTTCAGGAAAGTACTTCTGTCTCTCCTGACTCTCCTCAGACTGGGCATTAGTAAACTAGGACCATTTAATCCAGGGATATTTTGATAAAGACCCCAGTGCCAACCAGGAGTCTTGTCCCCTAGTGTAGAGCTTTCATGCTGTAGTTGGTCCAGTGTTCTCTGGACCACTAAAGATGGACTGTCCCAACCGGTTTTTATAATTTCCTAAAACCATACATTCATTTTACCAGAGGATCATAGAAGTTAAAGACCTAAAACAAACTTTAGCAATTAAGATAAGATACCAAGATGTAAATGCCTGGTTAAAATGGATCAAATATTCCATCTGCACGTTAAACAAAAGTAATTGTTATGCTTGTGCACATGACAGGCCAGAGGCCCAGATTGTCCCCTTTCTACTAAGGTAGTCCTCTAGTCGACCAGGTGTGGGCTGCATGGTAGCTCTTTTCCAGGATTCTAAAGCCTGGAGTAATAAGTCATGCCAAACTCTCTCTGCTATATCCCAAAGTCTGGCACCCTGCGGGTCAGACCCCGAGGGCCATCCGACCTCTGTCTCCCAACACTAAATTCACTTTGTGTCTCTCATGACAGGGAGAAAACTTAGCATTCCTTGGAGACCTGAAAGGATGCAGCAGGCTTAAGAATTTTCAAGAGCTTATCAATCAGTGAGCTCTTGTTCATCCCTGAGCGGATGTGTGGTGGTATCGTGGTGGACCTTTACTGGGCACTCTGCTGAATAACTGGAGTGGCACTTGTACTTTAGTCCAATTGACTATCCCTTTCACTCTGGCATTTCATCAACCAGAAGGAAAAAAATATAAGACATCATAAAGCGAGAGAAGCCCCTTATGGGTCTTTCAACTCTCATGTCTATTTAGATGCAATTGGAGCCCCGCAAGGAACACCAGATCAATTTAAAGCTTGAAATCAAATAGTGGCAGGATTTGAGTCAATATTTTGGTAGATGACAGTTAATAAAAATGTAGATTAGATAAATTATATCTATTACAACCAACAGCAGCGAGCTTTTCATGAGTTAAAAGAAAAACTCATGTCGGCCCCAGGCCTGAAGTTACCTGACCTGACAAAACTCTTTACACTCTATGTGTCAGAGAAAGAAAAAATGGCAGTTGGAGTTTTAACCCAGACTGTGAGGCCGTGGCCAAGGCCAGTGGCCTATCTCTCAAAACAACTATCACAAGAAGAGAAAACCAAACACCGCATGTTCTCACTCATAGGTGGGAACTGAGCAATGAGATCACTTGGACTCGGGAAGGGGAACATCACACACCGGGGCCTATCATGGGGAGCGGGGAGGGGGGAGCGATTGCATTGGGAGTTATACCTGATGTAAATGACGAATTGATGGGTGCTGACGAGTTGATAGGTGCAGCACACCAACATGGCACAAGCATACATATGTAACAAACCTGCACGTTATGCACATGTACCCTAGAACTTAAAGTATAATTTAAAAAAAAAAAAAAGAACAACTAGACAGGATTTCCAAAGGCCGGCCCCCAGGTCTAAAGGCCCTAGCAGCAGCGGCCCTGTTGGCACAAGAAGCAGATAAACTAACCCTTAGGCAAAACTTGAATATAAAGGGCCCCCCCATGCTGTGGTAACTTTAGTGACTACCAAAGGGCATCATTGGTTAACAAATGCTAGATTAACCAAGTACCAAAGCTTGCTATGTGAAAATTCCCACATAACCACTGAAGTTTGCAACACCCTAAACCCCATCACCTTGCTCCCGGTATTAGAGAGCCCAGTCGAACATAACTGTAGTTGGACTCAGTTTTTCTCTAGCAGGCCCAACCTCTGAGACCATCTTTAAACATCAGTAGACTGTGAGCAGAACGTGGATGGGAGCTGTCCGGAGCCGTGAGGCCCGGAAATTGCCGCGGCTTCTGTTGCTTAAGCTCCATATCATCAGAGACAAGATGGCGTATTTCCGGGTTCTTCATTAACAACTTTTCCTGCGCGCGCCAAACTTTTTCGCGCCCAGGAAGATAATGCAGCCTACAGCGCAGGCGCAATTCCATGCCCGGGAAAAATACCAATTAATGGCGCATGCGCGATTGTAATTTGAGAAAACACAGCCCCCCGTCACTGCCCTGGCCCAACCTCTTCCCCTGCCAGCCTATATAAGGCATTGCACTGCCACCATTAAACGAGACTTGATCAGGCTATTTGTCTTGTCTCCATTTCTCGTGTTTTCTTGTCTCCTCCATTCCCACTCCCCCTTCCAGGGTCCGTTCGACTGTCCTGCAGGACGGGACAGGGAGCAGCTTCGCCAACCCCTGCAAAGTGACTCTGAAGAAGATGACAAGCCCTGCTCTAGTCACACCCGGAAGCTGACTGGTCCACACATGGCCGAAGCATGAGAAAACTCATTGCAGGACTCATTTTCCTTAAAATTTGTACTTTTACAGTAAGGACTTCAACTAACCTTCGTCAGACTGAGGACTGCTCCCAGTGTATACATTAAGTCACTGAGATAGGACAAAAGGTTGCTATGGTCTTATTATTTTATGGTTATTGTAAGTGTACTGGAATTCTAAAAAGAACTTGTTTGTATAATGTTATTCTATACAAGGTACGTAGCCCAGGAAATGACCAACCTGATATGTGTTGTGACCCATCTAAGCCTCCCATGAGCACAGTTTTTAAAATAAGATTAAGGAGTGAGGACTGGTGGAGGCTCAGAAATGATACGAGTAAAGTGTTAGCCAAAACAGTAGGAAAACGGATGCCCAAACAAGTCACCTTAAAATTTGATGCCTGTGCTGTCATTAATAGTAATAAGTTAGGAATAAGGTGTAGTTCTCTTAATTAGAAAAGAGGCTATATGGCAGAAAATAAGTACATCTGTCATAAATTAGGACTGTGTGGAAATAAATGTAAATACTGGTCTTGTGTCATTTAGGCCACTTGGATTAAAAAAAAATGAAAAAGATCCAGTCCACCTTCAGAAAGGCAAAAATGGCCCTTCCTGTACTAAGGGAAAATGTAACCCCTTAGAGCTAGTAATAACCAATCCCTTTGATCCTCGCTGGAAAAAAGAAGAGCGTGTGACCTTAGGAATCGAAGGGGCTGGATTAGATCCTCGAGTAAATATCTTAGCTCAAGAAGAAGTTTACAAATGCTCTCCTGAGCCAGTGTTTCAAACTTTCTATCATGAACTAAATATGCCAGTACCAGAAATCCAGGAAAAACAAGAAATTTGTTTTTACAATTAGCCGAGCATGTAGCCCAGTCTCTCAATGTCACTTCATGTTATTTATATGGAGGAACTGTAATAGGAGATCAATGGCCATGGGAAACCCGAGAATTAGTACCTACAGACCCAGTTCCTGATGAATTCCTGGCTCAAAAGAATCACCCTGATAATTTCTGGGTCCTAAAAGCCTCAATTATTGGACAATATTGCATAGCTAGAGAAGGAAAAGAACTCACTCACCCCGTAGGATGACTTAGTTGTCTGAGACAGAAACAGTATAATGGTACCACAAAAACAGTCACTTAGTAGAGTTCAAATCACACAGCGAAATCCATTTAGTAAATTCCCACAGTTGCAAACTGTGTGGACCCACCTGGAGTCCTACCAGGACTGGACAACCCCCACTGGATTGTACTGGATATGTGGGCATAGAGCTTACACCAAATTACCCAACCAGAAGGCAGGTGGTTGTGTTATTAGCACTATTAAACCATCTTTCTTCCTTCTGCCCATAAAAACAGGTGTATTCCTGGCTTCCCTGTCCTTGCTCCCACGAAAAGAAAAGCATAGCTATAAGAAATTCAAAAAATGAAAAATGGCCCCCTGAAGAATCATACAATATTATGGGCCTGCTACTTAGGCACAAGACTGCTCATGGGGATACCGGCTCCCCATTTACATGATCAACCGAATCATACGGTTACAAGCTGTCTTAAAAACAATCACTAATAAAACTGGCAGAGCCTTGACTATTCTGGCCCAGCAAGGAACTCAGATAAGAAATGCTATCTATCAAAATAGATTAGCTCTCAACTACTTGCTAGCAGCTGAAGGAGAGGTCTGTAGGAAATTTAACCTTACTAATTGCTGCCTACACATAAGTAATCAAAGGCAAGTAGTTGAAGACATAGTTAGAGATATGACAAAACTGGAACATGTGCCCATCCAAATGTGGCATAGATTTGATCCTGGGGCCATGTTTAGAAAATGTTTCCCAGCACTAGGAGGATTTGAAACTCTTATAATAAGAATTATAATAGTAATAGGAACCTGCTTACTGCTCTCTTGCTTGCTACCTGTACTTCTTCAAATGATAAAAAGCTTCATTGCTACCTTAGTTCACCAAAATGCTTCAGCACAAGTGTACTATATGAATCACTATCGATCTGTCTTGCAAGAAGACAGAGGTAGTAAAAATGAAAGTAAGAACTCCCACTATTGAGCGAGAGTCTCAAAGAGGGGGAATAAGGGAGGAGACCACCCCTCATATTGTTTTATGCCCAATTTCTGCCTCCAAAGATAGAAGAAGTAAAAACTAAAAGGCAGAAATGAAATCCACAGGCAGACAGCCTGGTGCCACACTCTGGGTCTGGTAGTTAAAGATCGACCCCTGACCTAATTGGTTATGTTATCTATAGATTACAGACATTATAAAGAATCGCACTGTGAAAATTCCTATCCTGTTTTGTTCCAATCTAATTACCAGTGCATGCAGCCCCCAGTCATGTACCCCCTGCTTGCTCAATTGATCACGACCCTCTCATGTGCACCCCTTTAGAGTTGTTAGCCCTTAAAAGGGACAGGAATTGCTCACTTGGGGAGCTCGGCTCTTGAGACAGGAGTCTTGCCGATGCCCCCGGCCGAATAAACTCCTTCCTTCTTTAATTCAGTGTCTAAGGAGTTTTCTCTGCGGCTTGTCCTGCTACAGATTTTGTCCATAACGCTTATTGTATTTTCTTTCTAAAAAAAGATTCTGATCAAATGTGTCAAAATGTTAACAGCTTTCAATGATGGGTGGTAAGTTCATGGATACTTGCTATGTTATTTGTACTTGTCTATATTTTTAAATTTCTCAAGAAAAACAACACAATAAGGTGACTGTACTTTTAGTAAATTATGGCTGCGTGTTACCCAGATATCTGCTCCAGTTATATTGAGAAACTGGAAGTGTGAAACTCCACCATCTGCTAAAGAAATCTTGACATCCATGGGTAGCAAAGAAACATCAAAAACTGATGTTAAAACCACATGACAGAGCAAATATGCCTGACAACATTTAGATTATTTTATTAAGCAAGAAATCCTAAAAACAAAACCAGATTTCATTGTGGAGTCAGAGAGGATAATGTAGACCTTTGAGATTAAATTATCAATGATATTGATTAAGGTTTCATATATGATTATTCATTGATTTTTCTGCTGGGTAGGAATAAAGAGAATTTTAGCTGAATAAAACTTGTTAAAAGTACAAGCTGTTCCGAGGAATTCTTATGTATATTTCAGGCTGTTATTATAGGATTAAAGTGTTAAGTGTGGGGAGGAACACAACATTTGAAGAATTTCAGCTCAAAGGCCCTTCCTCACTAGAAATGAATTGTTATTCTGACTCATCTTTTGTGCAGATGAAATTCATTAACTTTCAAGCACTTGCATGACTGTGAGGTTATTTCCTTGCTGAACTTTTGTGCTGGAGACATGCTGAGGACAAACTATGGTGAAAATTTCTGAAAGTAGGTGCTTGCTGTGTAAATACTTCCCTTGATAAATGATGCCCCAATTAATATGCAATTGTGCAATCATGTAGTCATTTTTTCATTAAAAAGTTATTGATGCACTTAAGCTTCAATTCCAGCCATTGGTTTACAGTAGACAAATATACAAAGTATAAGGCAAAATATTGATCTAGATAAACTCATAGGTATTAGGACTTTTAGGGAAAATAAAGTTTTTGCTTTTGTCTAGTAATTCAGTTCAACCAACTTTTAGTCTTTGCTAGGTACCAGATACTTTGTAAGGCACCGAAACTGTGAAAAATAGAAATTATATTTCCTACCTTTTAGGCGGTTGTCAAAGAGTATGGAAAACATATATGTAAACATATTTATAACTCAATGAGATGTTGAAAAATAATACAACTTAAACAATTTTAAGCCCCATGAAGGCAGGACCACATTTTCCTTTCTCATAGCTCTGTCTCAGAACTTAGTCTAGTGCCTAAAGCATTGAATACACTGAGTAAGTATTTAACTTGTTATCTTAGTCCGTTTGGGCTGGTGTAATAAAATACAAGATACTGGATATAAACACAGAAATTTATTTCTTGTAGTTCTAGAGGTGGGGAAATCCAAGATCAATTTTCCATCAGATTCAGTATCTGCTGAGGGCTCACACTCTGCTTTGAAGATGGTGTCTACTTGCTGAGTCCTCAAATGGCGAAAAGGGTGAACAGGCTCGCTTGAGCCTCTTTTATGATGGCACTAATCCTGCACATGATGGCAGGTTTCTCATGACCTAATGGTACAGGATTTAAGAAGAAATCACTTAGGCAGATAGCAAGGGTACAGGGATCCTTGATAAGGCTTTTCTTTTTAATGAAAAGCAGCCCCAAATCCTTTTCTAACAAAGAGCAGCCTGCAAGCTGGGAGCTTGCATGGATGAATGCCGGCAGGAACTAAGAACTAGACATTTTCAAGATGGTGGCTCCATCTTCCCTTCTCTGCCAGCCATATGTGCTGTAAGGTGCAGACAGGATGGTACCCATCAACTGGAAAGCCCATTTGCATAAGAAGATTAGGGTGGGGTGACCAGCCTTCCCTGTGCACTATGTCAGTGTCATACCTGATACAACCAATCTATGAGCCCTATGTAAATCAGATACCACCTCCTCAAACTGGACTATAAAACTTTGAACACTCACTGCCAGCCTGTGCTTTCCACTCGGAGACCCCTTCCTCTATAGAGGAAACTGGTTCTCTTTCTCTTCCCTTCTACCTATTACACTTCCCTCCTAAACTCCTCATGTGTGTCCATGTCTTAAATTTTCCTGGCTCATGACAACGTACCCCAAAGTATATACTCCAGACAGTGGAGCTGCTTCACTAATAATCCCCGAAAGTCCCCCTCTCTTGACATTACCATTTTGGGGAGTGGGTATCAATGTATGAATTTTGGGGTGATATAAACATTCATAGTATTTGTTAATGAGCAAAAGTATTACATAAGAGAAAGTGATTATGATAGAAGTCACTTAAAAATCTTATGTTATCAGCTGGGTGCAGTGGCTCACGCCTGTAATCGCAGCACTTTGAGAGGCCGAGGTGGGCAGAATACGAGGTCAAGAGATTGAGACCATCCTGGCTAACATGGTAAAAGCCCGTCTCTGCTAAAAATACAAAAATTAGCTGGGCGTGGTGGTGCATGCCTGTAGTCCCAGCTACTCAGGAGGCTGATGCAGGAGAATCACTCGAACCTGGGAGGCAGAGGTTGCAATGAACTGACATGGTGCCACTGCACTCCAGCCTGGCGAGAGAGTGAGACTCCATCTCAAAAAACAAACAAACAAACAAATAAAACCCCACAACTTATGTTATCATGGCTAATTGGTTAATCCAAAAGTTTAGTTGAAATGGGTAGCCAAAGAAGACATGCAAGCCTTAAGCACTAAAAAAAAAATCAAATTTTAAATTTTCTTTTCATTTTCCATTAATCTTTGGGAAAATAACCAAACTTTTTTGTGTGTCCAACCCTACAAATTGGAAAACAGGCCTCTTTCTTGTGTAAACTACATTTATAATGTATCTTCCATGATTTTCAGTTTCAATGTATTTATAGAGCAGGGAACTGAAAAAGATTAATAAATTTTTGTTAACTATAGTCACCCTGCAGTGCTATTGAACTAGAACTAAGATTGTGAATGTTCCCAACACAAAGAAATAGTAAATGTTTGAGGTGACAGATTTGCTAATTACCATTATTTGATTACTGTACATTGTACACATGTATTGAAACATTACATTGGACCAGGCGTGGTGGCTCATGCCTGTAATCCCAGGATTTTGGGAGGCTGAGGTGGGCAGATCACGAGGTGGGAGATCAAGACCATCCTGGCTAACACGGTGAAACCCCCTCTCTACTAAAAAAAAAAAAAAAAAAAAATACACAAAATGAGCCGGGCATGGTGGCGGATACCTGTAGCCCCAGCTACTCGGGAAGCTGAGGCAGGAGAATGGTATGAACCCAGGAGGTAGAGCTTGCAGTGAGCCGAGATTGTGCCACTGCACTCCTGCCTGGGGGACAGAGCAAGACTCTGTCTCAAAAAAAAAAAAAAAAAAAAAAAAAATATTACATTGTACTCCATAAATATGTACAATTATCTCTTCAATTACAAAGAAAAAGATACTATTGTGAAACATCAGAGTTTCCTATCCCTCTAGATTTTTAATTGTTTTGGAAACTTTCAAATCTCTTTTTCCTATTTAGTTTTTGAACATCTTTGTGTGTGTTTTTGAACTTAGTCTTCATGGAGTCTTCTCAAAAGAGCATTCAAATTAGCTTTCAGAAAGATATTAAATATATCTTCTGCCCATGCACATTCTCTTGGCTTGGATAAGCATTAGTTAAACTGTATGATTACAACAACAGAAACCACTGGTGTAAGTGGTTTGAAGTGACTTTTAATGACCCACACTTATTTAATGGGAAAGCCAGCTGTAGCACTGCAGAACATCCTACTGGAAGCCTATATTGGGCGTTTTGTGGTCATTTCACCGAGCAAGGGATGGCTAGCTAATAGAGTTTAGGAGTGAAGATTGTTAAGAGAAACCATGTATAATAATATCAGAAGAGTTGACGAGAAACCAAGTTTAAAAGATTGTTAAGATTTGCTAGGTAGACTAGAAAGACAACTCTTCCGGAAGAGGGAACAACTCTTACAAAGACACAAAGGTTTTAAGTAGGACCATGTTTAGGGAAAAACTGGCTTATTGCAATATATCCTTATAAGCATTTTCTTAAACAAGTATTAATAGTTCCTTTTCCCAAGAGAGATATAACCAGGATTATCAACCCAGTCATTATTAAGGTGATTCAGTAAGATAATCAATATAGTTGCTGTTTACACGAACCTATCATTGAACATACCCTCTCTAGAGAATTACCATTTGATTTTGCATGAGAATAAAAAGAAGGAAGGAAGAAAAGAGGTGGGAAGGAAGACAGGATGGAGCATACATAAATGGATTCAAAGCCAAATCTTTTTATAAGCATAGCCCTTACTTGCATGACTCCCGGTAATCTTATTAAGGGTTCTTCTACCACCATTCTCAGCAAACTAACACAAGAAAAGAAAACCAAACACTGCATGTTCTGACTCGTAAGTGGGAGTTGAACAATGAGAACACATAGATACAGGGAGGTGAACATTATACACCTGGGCCTATTGCAGGGTTGGGGCCTAGGGGAAGGATAGCATTAGGAGAAATACCTAATGTAGATGATGGGTTGATGGGTGCAGCAAACCACTATGGTATGTGTATACCTATGTAACAAACCTGCACATTCTGCACATGTACCCCAGAACTTCAAGTATAATTTTAAAAAAAGTTTAAAAGACCAACTTTAGAAATTATTTTACTTATTTACATAAATCTTCATCACACACACATAGATTCAATCCCTTTTTAAAAACAACTTTGGCCGGGCGCGGTGGCTCAAGCCTGTAATCCCAGCACTTTGGGAGGCCGAGACGGGCGGATCACGAGGTCAGGAGATCGAGACCATCCTGGCTAACATGGTGAAACCCCGTCTCTACTAAAAAAAATACAAAAAACTAGCCGGGCGAGGTGGCGGGCGCCTGTAGTCCCAGCTACTCAGGAGGCTGAGGCAGGAGAATGGCGTAAACCCGGGAGGCGGAGCTTGCAGTGAGCTGAGATCCGGCCACTGCACTCCAGCCTGGGCGATAGAGCCAGACTCCGTCTCAAAAAAAAAAAAACAAAAAACAAAGAAAAACACAACTTTATTTTTGCATATGTACATAAGATCAATCATGAAGTCATAATTTCAATATTATATTGTAAAGATTACAAATTATCATTATATTCCAAAAATATACCTAAATTTTCATAAATAACTTTCCCCAGAAAAATGATTATGTCATAGACAGCTCATAGAAGTCATAGAATTATTGTCAAATTATTAATGAACTATAAAATAATAAAGATTGTCACTTAAAGATTTTTTTTCTTTGAGAGGTTATAATTTTGGTTTTTACAGAGGGAAATTTCTTGAGATGACTGAAAGCTTACCATACAGATTGATTTTTAAGCTTTTTTTCCAGTAAATTTTTAAGACGCTTAAATTATCTTTTCAGAAACGTTTCTAATGTTTCAAAGAATCTAGTTTTTGTAGCGGGTTTTAGTAGACCCATTTCAGACTGTACGAAAATATTTGCTAAAATACCATGGAAACAAACAGAAAACCGGATCATGGAAACAAACCTTCATTAAATAGTCATTTTTGCTTTTAGACTTCCTGTATTACAACTAAAAAGGTCTGTTTTAATACTTTCTTCCATTATTTGTGGATAAATATTTTTACTATATTGTATCAAAGTAAAACATGTTCATGCTCTTTAAGTCAAAATTTCCTATTAGATTTATAAGGAAAAACAAAGATTCTTTGCCCCATCAATTTTTAACCCTCACTTAAAAATCTTTTTGCTTTTTTTGGGAATTTACCTTATGTTTTAAAATAATAGTCTCATAATGTTATTTTTTCATTTTTAAATTTTAGATATCTATAGATTTGTATTATGATAGATGAGATCTTCTTTTTTTAACTTTTTTAAAAAATTAATTTTTGTGGGTACATAGTAGGTGTATATACTGATAGATGAGATTTAATTTTCTACCATCTCTCCCTCCATTTTCTCAAAATACTAATATACTTACTCATTCAGTCAATATTCATAGTTTCTATTATTATGACATAAATATTACTCAAAGGGGAACAATATTGTGGTTTTTTTTGTCTCATATCTTCTTGTTTTTATCTAATTACTAAATGTTTTGTGGGGTTTTTTTTTTTTTTTTTTTGCTTTGTTTGTTTTTTGAGAGAAGGTCTCACTCTATTGCTCAGGCTGGAGTGCAGTGGCATGATCACAGTCACTACAGCCTCAATCTCCCAGGCTCAAGCAGTCCACCCACCTCAGCCTCCCAAGTAGCTGGGACCACAGGCATGTGCCAAATGCCTGGTTAATTTTTGTATTTTTTGTAGAGATGAGGTTTTGCTATGTTGCCCACGATGGTCTTGAACTCCTGGACTCAACCAATCCACTGGTCTCAGTCCCCCAAAGTGCTGGGATTATAGGTATAAGCCATCAAAACTGGCCTGTTTTATGTTACTCTCTTTTATCTTTTGCTTGCTAAATTGACTATATCTGTTCTGTCTTATATTTTTATTTAAACTCTCCACAGGAACAGGAAAATTCCTCTGGCCAAATGCTGTTTCATTTCATTGTGGAACAGCCCTCTTAGAATCTTTCGGCTCTCGCCGGGCACGT
>NW_012114252.1:7377008-7494636 GCF_000951035.1 Colobus angolensis palliatus | reverse complement strand
GAGATCGTACCAGCTTGGGTGACAACGTGAGACCTTGTCTAAAAAAAAAAAAAAAAAGAAAAGAGAAAGAGTGAAGAACAAAGCTGAAGAGACTCATGAGACACCATCACTTCAGCACAGGAGTTTGAGACCAGCCCTGGCTACATAGCAAGACCCCATCTCCAAAAAAAAAAAAAAAAAAAATCTTTCTGTTCCCGTGTGGAAGAGTTGCCCTTTTATCTGCTGAAGGGCTCTCATCTGGAGACTTGGGGAGTATGTCTCTCTTTAGCTCTCATAATACTTGATTTATATATCTTGATGCTTCAGTATTGGGTACATACATATTTACTTGCTAAACTGACTTCTTTATCATTATATAATGACTTTCTTTTTCTCTTTTTATAGTTTTTGTCTTGAAATATATTCTATCTGATATAAATGTAGCAACTTCTGCTCTTTTTTGGTTTCCACTTGCATGGAATATCTTTTTCCATCCCTTTATTTTTAGTCTATGTGTGTCTTTATAGGTAGAGTGAGTTTCTTGTAGGCAGCATATGGTTGGGTCTTGGTTTCTATCTATTCATCATCTCCATATCTTTTAACTGGATAATTTAGTCCATTTACATTAAATGTTATTATTGAGAGGTAAAGATTCCCACTACTGTTTCATTATTTGTTTTCTGGTTATTTGTTGGTCTTCTTTTTTTCTTCCTTACTTACTGGGCTTTCTTTATGTAAAAGTAATTTTCTCTGGTCAGATGTTTTAATTTCTTACACTTATTTTGTATATTTTATAGGTTTTTGTTTTGTAGTTACCATGAGGCTTGCAAATAACATAAGCAATTATTTTGAACTGATGACAACTTAAATCTGATTACAAAGAAAAGGAAAAAAGAGCAAAGATAAAAGTAAAAATCTCTGCACTTCAACTACATGTCCCTTCTAATTTTTTGGGTTTTTTTTTTTTTTTTTTTGAGACAGTGTCTCATTCTCTCACCCAGGCTGGAGTGCAGTGGTACAATCTTGGCTTACTGCAAACTCTGCCTCCTGGGTTCAAGTGATTCTCCTGCCTTGGCCTCCTGAGTAGCTGGGATTACAGGTGCTCACCACCATGCCTGGCTAATTTTTGTGTTTTTAGTAGAGACTGGGTTTCACCCTGTTGGCCAGGCTGATCTCGAACTCCTGACCTCAAGTGATCCACCCACCTCCACCTCCCAAGGTGCTGGGATTACAGGCATGAGTCACTGCACCTGGCCAACTTTTTAACTTTTTATTGTTTCCATTTATATATTTTTATATTGTCTATCTTTTAAAAAGTTTTTGTAATTATTATTTTTGATAGGTTTGTCATCCCACTAAATATATGAATGGTTTACATGCGGCAATTATAGTGTTAAAGTATTCTGTATTTGTCTGCATATTTACTATTATCCTTTTATACCTTCAGATGATTTCTTGTTGCTCGTTAATGTACTTTTCTTTTCTATTCTTTTCTTTTCTTTATTTTTTGAGACAGCATTTTGTTCTGTATCCCAGGCTGGAGAAATGGCATGATCCCAGGTGCAGTGGCATGATCTCAGCTCACTGCAACCTCCACTTCCTAGGCTCAAGCAATCCTCTCACCTCAGCCTCCCCAGAAGCTGTGTTTATACCACACACCACCACACACCACCATACTTGGCTAATTTTTATTTTATTTTTTGTAGAGAAAGGCTTTTGCCACATTGCCCAGTTTGGTCTCAAACTGCTGAGCTCAAGTGATCTGCCCACTTTGGCCTCCTAAAGTGCTAGGATTACAGGCTTGAGCCACTACACCAGGCATCATTAACATCCTTTTCTTTCAAGTTGAAGAATTCTTTTTAACATTTCTTGTAAGTCAGTTCTAGTGTTGACAAAAGCCCTCAGCTTTTGCCTGTGAAAGTTTTCATTTCTTCTTCATGTTTGAAAGATGATTTTTCTGTATATAATACTATAGGTTGTTGCCAGCATTTCTTTTCCTTCAGCACTTTGAATATGTCATCCCACTCAATCCTGGCCTTAAGGTTTCTGCTGAGAAATCTGTTGCTATACATATCAAAGTTCCTTTATATGCTATTTGCTGCTTTCCTCTTGCTGTTTTTAGGATCTTTTCCTTATCTTTGACCTTGGAGAGTTTGATTATATGCCTTGAGATAGTCTTATTTGGTTTGAATCATTTTGGTGTTTTTTAACCTTCTTGTTCTACTCTGATCTTTCTCTCTTCATCCTCTTTAGGGCCAATAACTCTTAGATTTGGCATTTTGAGAATTTGTCAGTGTGCTTCATTAATTTTTTTTTCTCTTCTGACTTTGTATTTTTATATAGCCTATTTTCAAGCTCATTACTTTTTTCTTCTGCTTGATCAATTCTGATGTTGAGAAACTGATAAAACTTTCAATTTGTCAATTGAATTTTTTAGCTCCAGAATTTCTGCTTGATCTTCTGTTTTTATTTCTGTTTCTTTGATAAATTTCTCTGATATAATTCTGAATTCCTTCTGTGTTATCTTGAAGTTTATTGAGTTTCCTCAAGACAGCTATTTTGAATTCCCTATCTGAAAGGTCATGTTTCCATCACTCTAGGAGTGGTCAGTGGTGTCTTATTTAGTCCATTTGTTGAGCTCATGTTTTCCTGAATGTTCTTGATGCTTGGGGACCTTTGTTAATGTCTTGGCGTTAATGAGTTAAGTATTGATCATTGCAGTCTGGGCTTATTTATATTCATCCTTCCTGATAGGGCTTTCTATGAATTCAAAGGGGATTGAGTGTTGTGTCCTAAGCCTGTGGTCTCTGGCTTAGGACAGTGACTACTGTCCTAAGGGTTGTTTTCCTAAGAGTTGCACAGGAATCCTGCAACTCTTTCAGATGCCTAGATACACAGCCTTGGTGAACTTGGGAAAGATAAGAGAGAATTTCCTGGGTTATCAGGCAAAGTCTCTTACTCTCTTTCCTCTCTTTTCCTCAATCAGATAGAGTCTCTCTTTGCTCTGAGCTGCCTGGAGTTAGAGAAAGAGTGACACAAGCACTCCTGGGGCCGTCATAGCTGGCATTGCACAAGGCCACACTTGAAGCTTTGCAGACTAATAAAGTACTGGGGCTCACCGAAGGCCTGCAGTAGCTGTTTACTGGTTGCTTCTCATGTTTGTTCAAGGCCCAAGGCCACTTTCATCAGCAGGTAGTGAATTCTGCTGAGACTGGGTCCATACCATCAGGGCAGTGAGGTCTCTTCTGGTCCAGGGTGGGTATAGAAATTCTATCCAGGAAAAAAGACCTCAAATCTTCCTGCTCCTTGCCTCAAGCAGAAGGAGTCTCTCCCAGGGCTGTACTTCCTGAATTGGGGGAGAGTGATGCAGTTGCTCCCTCAGCCACCACGGCTCCTTTGGATCGTTCAGTAAGTCCACTGCCTCTGAAATTAGTGCAGCACTAGGGCTTGCCCAAGGGTTGCAGTCCTTTGCGGCCTGACTGCCACTCAAATTTATTCTGGGTTCCAGGTCACTTTCATCAGCCAGTGGTGAAGCTGGCTGGAACTCACGTTCCTCCTGCTGGAATGAAGAAATCTCCTCTGGCCCAGGCTGGTCTAAATGCTGCCTTGGTGGGCACCAGCAGAATTATGCCCTGTGTTGTGTTTTGCTGTGACAAGGCAGCACTGAGCTTCAATGCAAAGTCGTACCTCACTTCACTCTCTCTGCCAAGCACACAGATTCTTTCTCCATATGCTGCCTGGGGTTGGGGAACGAGTGGTATAGCCAGTGCAAAACTGTCTGTCCTACCTTCTTCAGTGCCTCTTTCCTTTATATGATGTTCAAACAAGTTACTGTAATTACTCACCTGATATTTTGGTTCTTACGAAGGTACTCTCTTCTGTAGATAGTTGTGCAAATTGGTATTCCTGCAGGAGAGTGATCACTGGAGGGTTCTATTCAGCCATCTGGCTCACAAGTAGATTTGTTAAACAAAAGGAATAAACGTTCAATTTTCCAGAACTTACATTTTACCAAGGCAAGGATTTCCATCTGTTTTATTTAATAATGTATCTCAAGAACCTATCATATAGTGAAAACTCAGTAAATATTTGTGGAATAAATGAATTCTGCTGAGACTGGGTCCATACCATCAGAGCAGTGAATTTTTTTCTGGCCCAGGGCGGGTCTAGAAATTCCATCCAGGAAAAAAGACCTCAAATCTTTCTGCATTTGTAGCAGCGCCAAGTTACCGCAAGGGTCAAGCGAAAGTTAGTCTTTACTGCTACATCAATATAGGTTTTGTTATTATATATCTAAATTTATATAGATGGATACATTATGAACACATAAGCATGTATAATATACCTTTATTTTAAAACATTTGAAATAAATCTTAAAGTTGAAGACAATTCTAAGGTGAAATTCATCATGGAGGGTTTTCTTGGAAAAAGCAATTCAAGCAAATGTTAGAGGAATAAAAATACTTATTCAGCTCAGCAGTTTGGAGTCTCAGAGATCCTAGTAAATGCCTGGAATTCTAAGTAATGAGGTGAGAGATGCACTGAAAGGTTAAACTAGGGTAGAGACATGGTCAGATTTCCACTTGAGATAGACGAGGCTGATGGCCATGTTGGGATGGACTCAAAGGAAGCCATGGGTCCAGAAGAATGCCCACTCTATGAAAGTTTCTGTAAGGACAAGAGAACTAGTAGGCTTGAGAAATATTTGGAAGATAATCCACAAGACAGCGATTGACTGTAGAGTCATGGTAAAGGATGGGATGGTGTCACGATCCGTGGACAACTAGATGACTTGTAGTCCCACTCACTAAAACAGGCAATATATGAAGAGGTTGCGGATGAGAATACATGTTGAGAGTTTGAGATGCCTAGGCAACATCCAGTTGGAAATGCCAAGCAGAAAGTTAGAGAAATGTAAAGTTTGCTGTGGAGTTTATCTATAAACATGTAGATAAAATAGCTACATATATGCATATGCATACACGCAGATCTTTTAAAAAATAATTTTCCTTTTAAAATTATGGGTACATGATAAGTATATATATTTATGGGGTACGTATGATGTTTTGATACAGGCATATTGTATTACTTCGTTTTCACAGTGCTATAAAGAACTTCCCTGAGACTGGATAATTTATAAAAGAAAGAAGTTTAATTGACTCACAATTCTGCATGGCTGGGGAGGCCTCGGGAAACTTACAATCATGTCAAAAGAGTAATCAGTCACCTTCTTCACAAGGCCACAGGAGAGAAAAGAACAAAAGAGAAACTTCCGAACACGTTTAAAACCATCAGAGCTCGTGAGAACTCACTCACTATCATGAGAACAGCATGGGGGAAACTCCCCACCATGATCCCATCGCCTCCCTTCATTGACATGTGAGGATTACAATTCGAGATGAGATTTGGGTGAGGACACAGAGCCAAACCACACCACACACAATGTGTAATAATCACATCAGGGTATTGGGGTATCCATCACTTCAAGTATTTATCCTTTTTTTGTCTTAGGAACATTCCAAGTATTTATCCTTTTTTGTCTCAGGAACATTCCAATTCTACTCTTAGTTATTGTTCAATATATAATAAATTATTATTGACTATAGTCAATCTGTTGTGATATCAAATACCAGATCTTATCTATTAAACACACACACACACCTTCATCCATAGCTACATGTAACTATATATTTATAGGTGAAGATGTAATTTATCTCATATACCTATATATAAATACGTTTATCAGTAAGAACTGTTGATATAACTTTATATGAGAAGTGAGTCCTGGTTTAAATATTGATTTCAGATAAATGAAATCAGAAATATCTGATACCTGTGTAGATAAAGCAATGGATAGTTGTTTTATTTCATATGTAAAAAAATTTGAAATATGTAAGACATAGCACACACTGATGTTCCAAAATTTTATCATGGAAGTGAATGTATTCTAAATGGTTAACTCTGGGAGGTCACAGAAGTTTAAAAAATTGTTATACCATGGTATGAAAAGCTTACATTCAATATTCTGCAAAACTCTTAAACACAAACATCAAAGATGAGAAATTCCATGCAGAAATGGAGAAGGAAAGAATAGAGGAAGACTGCAAAATCGTCTGACACAGTGACTCAGTTGGATACTAAGAGAAGAATGCAGAGTGGGGACTGAAGATTCTGCTGCCATACACTAGGGCTCCTGCAGAACATGGGGACCCCAGGATTCTACAATCTGGACCTAGGGTAAAACTGGGAAGCAAATTTTGGCTGCCATATTGTCTGTCCAAATTATTTTTTAAAATAAGTGTTTCTCATAAATATATGCTCCCTCTGACAAACACATTGTCTGTCCTAGATATAGGGCCAGTCTTACCATTAAATTCCAAATGAAAATGGGAGGAGACTTCTTACTCATGTAAACACTGAGTAACTTTGACTTAAGACCTGCATTGTTTGAATTTTTTGCTTGTCACCAGCATGAGACAAGGGAAGATTATGTTGTGTCCCCATCTTGTGGCCATGATATATAACATTGAGCATAAAGAGCTACAGTCCACTTTGGAGGTATATATATATAGTTTTCACTGTCTTAATCTCAAATTTGTTATCCAAGTTATCCCCTTTCTATCAGACCTCTCACCTAACATTCACTGCACGCCCCCATCCCCCCACCACACACACACAAACATGCAGCCTTAATAATTATTAATGACCTCAACTATCTATAGCCTTTCTCATTTCAGTGGTCTAAAATTTATGCTGTAATCAGATTACAATTTGCAAAATAAAATTTAAGAGCTTGCCTTAAGTAACACCTCTTCTACACAGAGTATTTGTTTTTCCATTCACACCTCCTGCGCCACTGCCCTACCCCTACCACCAGTCAACAAATTATGTCCTTCTTTTGGAAGCTTAATATTTAACCAGTTGAGTTTTTAAGCATTTGAAACTTTTGCCTACTTAAAAACTGACTCCCTGACTTACATGAAATTGCTGTATGAGTAGCCATATACTAAATAAAAATTAAAATTTCAACCCTTTAAACATTTACCAACTACTGTGCATATCAGCCAGCCCTCAATCCTTCTCCCTCCTGAAATTTACTCCATCACTGACACAAACCCAGAGTGGCGATGGAAACAGCATGGGCACAGGCACCATCAGGCAGACAAATTATAATAGTCTGTAGTCATGTGCCTATCATGCCCATAGATCAATATATTAAATAAAAACAAACGTAGAATGAACCATGTTATGTTGAAAGAGACATCAGAGATTTTTTGAGATGCAGATCATTCATGATAATTGAGAATGAACACGTATTTTGCTTAGAATCAGTGATGGGTAAAACCTTCTGAGACCAGCAAGAGGGAAGATATCTTTTGCTAATGAAACTAGAATTTTAAAACAGTGATCCTCATTGAACAGTACATTTGGGTTGTGTGGAGGGTGGGGGCAGGTCAGAGGTAGGCAAAGCAATAACCAATATATTTTTTAATTTTAGAAATGAAGGAAATAGTTTGGATCTGTGTCCCCACCCAAATCTCATGTTCAATTGTAATTCCCAATGTTGGAGGTGGGGCCTGGTGAGAGGTGATTGGATCATGGAGTCAGTTTCTTATGGTTTAACACCATCCCCCTTAGTGCTGTCATGGTGATAGTGAGTTCTCTTGAGATCTGGTTGTTTAAAAGTGTGCAGCATCTCACCCCTCTCTCTTGTTCCAGCCATGTGAAGCGGTGTTTCCCCTTTGACTTCCACCATGATTGTAAGTTTCCTGAGGCTTCCCCAGAAGCCGAGCAGATGCTGCCATGCTTCCTGTACAGCCTGTGAAAGGGAGAGCCTCTTCTCTTTAAAAATTACCCAGTCTCAGTTATTTCTCCATAGCGGTGAGAGAATGAACTAATACAGAAATTATATTTTGTCCTAGGGACTATAGAAGTTAAAGCTTCGAGGAAACTCTTCCCAGGTGGTGGCTGTGACTCTCTAGGAGGAAAGGAAGATGTTGAGATTTTCAAGTTTATCAAAATGAGCCAAGGATCAAAAGTATCATGAAACACTGCTCTGAAAAATGAAGGATAGGCTGGGTGTGGTGGCTTATACCTGTAATTCCAGCACTTTGAGAGCCAGAGATGGGCGGATCACCTGAGGCCAGACATTCGAGACCAACCTTGCCAACACAGTGAAACCCCATTTCTACTAAAAATACAAAAATTAGCTGGGCATGCTGGCATGCCTGTAGTCTCAGGTACTCCGGAGGCTGAGGCAGGAGAATTGCTTGAACTTGGGAGGCAGCAGTTGCAGTAAGCCAAGATCACGCCACTACACTCCAGCCTGGGCAACAGAGCGAGACTCCATCTCCAAAAAAAAAAAAAAAAAGGATATTATGCCTCATTTTACTCCCAGATTTATTATGCCTGTTTTTTACTCCCAGATTTAAAATCCTTATTTGGCTGTCTAGTAGAAAGCAGGTTGGTGACAGCTCTAGAGAGAATACTGGAACCATAAAAATGATCCCTATTCCTATTTTCAAACTGTGTAAGAAATCACTTAATGTTTTACATTGTTTCCTCTGTGTGATGACTTGTTATGTTTTCAGTATTAAAACTCCTTTTTTACAAGAGTTTCATTAAACATACTATTACCTCCCTGAAGGCCAAGGCTGTTATAAACATATATTTTTTAATGCCATTTTTTTTTTAACCACAGATGGTATACATTTAGTATAAACGAATAAATTCAAACATTGATACAGAGAAAAAGGAAAGTTCTTTTTATGTACAGTGAAGATTAGAGACGAAGTAAAGGTCATGGCTTGGTGGTTAAACACAATCTGATGCGGCTGTTTTACAGTAGATAATTCCATTAAAAGCCGGTGCGCGGTGGCTCAAGCCTGTAATCCTAGCACTTTGGGAGGCTGAGACGGGTGGATCACGAGGTCAGGAGATCGAGACCATCCTGGCTAACACGGTGAAACCCCGTCTCTACTAAAAAAATACAAAAAAACTAGCCGGGCGAGGTGGTGGGCGTCTGTAGTCCCAGCTACTCCGGGAGGCTGAGGCAGGAGAATGGCGTGAACCCAGGAGGCGGAGCTTGCAGTGAGCCGAGATCGCGCCACTGCACTCCAGCCTGGGTGACAGAGCGAGACTCCGTCTCAAAAAAAAAAAAAAAGAAAAGAAAAAGAAAAAAAAAAAAAAAGCCGGTGTCAAAATATTCGGCTTCTATGGTAATCACCAGGGCCGTCACTAGGGGGCAGACATGCCTAATTTTGTGATTAAATGTTCTGGAAATGGGATTGAGGTTTTAAGGCGTTTTTTGCAGACCTGACAAGGAAGTAAAACAAAAACAAAATAGAACAACCTCCCTCCCCAGCAATTTCTTAAAATATAAAAGAGAGAAAGAAAGGAAAACTGGCTATGTAACTTTGCTCAGTTCCATTCAAAACACTGGACAGCTACACATTTTTATGTGTATGCAGGTGAGCAAAACATGGTAGCAAAATATGGCCTATGGCTAGAAATTTCAGGATAAGTGAGAGACTAGAAATACTTTTAAGGATCTCTCAGAGGCCAAATGACCAAGAAGGTAGAAAGTCAGGGTAGATGCTATTTGTGTCTCCCACCCGTAAATATGGATAGGGTTCTAAAGATTGAGAGATTTCCATTTCTGTATGTAATCCATAGGTATAATGCTTATCATATTTAAATATATAAACGTTTTTTCTTACATCATTCAAAAACCATTTGATGAGCATCTATTTCTTTGTGCAAAAAACAAAAGCTAGCTATTTATTTGTTAACAGACTAGACAAGGTCTCTGTCCTTGTGGGCCTTAAAAGCTAACAGAGGAGAAAGAGAACTTTTAAAATTACATACACACACAGACACATATATATTTGTATTTAGATAAATGTATATAATTAGGATTAGCACTGTGAAGGAAGTGAATAAGAAGCAGTGGTAAATAATAATTGAAGGAAACTACTTTGGATGGGATGATCCTTAGGTCGTATTCCTAACCTGAAGGAAAAAGCACAATGAAGGACATGCCAGGCAGTGGGGCACGACCCCGTGCATGTCTGAAATCCATGTGGCTGGAGGACTGTCTCAGAGGCGAGTGCCATTTGAGGCTGGACAGGTGGTAAAAAGTCGTGTCCTACAAGATATATATATCCTACTATATAGATACCTCTGTAGAAGTCAGTAGGCTCCACTGGAAAGGACAGGGTGATATTGATGCCCATGGACAGGAAAGCATCACACGGTCCTGTTGGAGTGAGGACATGAGTCCACAGCCAGCTCTCAGTAGATCCATAAATCACACAGCTTTCCTCAGTCCCCAGATGCATAATTGGAGTGGACATAGGTAGGTGGAAAGAGAAAATATGGGGTAAGTTATACCACGCAAATGCTAAGAATAAGAAAGCTGGTGTGACTATGTCAATGCCGACAAAGTAGTCTTCCAGATGAGCAGTACTGCCAGAGATACCCAGCAACATGTCACAATGGTAATAGTCATTTGATCCGAATATAGCAAACAGAAATGTATATGCCTCAATGACACAGCTTCAAAATACGTGAAGCACAGATGAACAGAAGAACTGAAAGGAGAATAGGTAATATATAATACAAATTTAAGACTTACCACTCCTGTCTCAGGAGCTGATAGGATCAGACAAAAAAACTAGTAAAGATGTTGAAAATTTTAACATTGCCAACCTTGCCTTACCTGCACAATGGCAGAGTATTCGATCTTTTCACGATAACACAAAATGTTCACCAAAATAGACTATATGATATTCCATTAAATGTTTTGATAACTTTCAAAAGATTTCAGAGTGTGTTCTCTGACCACAACACAACTAAGTTAAAAACCAAAAACAACAATACGTGTTTTAAAAGCTCCAAATAGAGGCTGGGCGTGGTGGCTCACGCCTGTAAACCCAGCACTTTGGGAGGCCGAGGCAGGCAGATCACAAGGTCAGGAGTTTGAGACCAGCCTGACCAAAACGATGAAACCCCTTCTCTACTAAAAATACAAAAATTAGCTGGGCGTGATGATGCGTGCCTGTAATCCCAGCTACTCAGGAGGTTGAGGCAGGAGAATCGCTTGAACCAGGGAGGCGGAGGTTGCAGTGAGCCAAGATCACGCTACTGCACTCCAGCCTGGGCAGAGTGAGATTCTGTCTCAAAAATTAAAAAATGAAATAAAATAAATAAAATAAAAAGTAAAAGCTCCAAATATTTGAAATTCATTGGTCAAATAAATCACAAGAGAAATTAGAAAATATTTTAAACTGAAAAATAATAAAAAGACAGCTTAACAAAATTAAGGAATACTGCTAATGCAGAGTTAAGTGGGAAATGTGTATATTAGGAAAGGGGATAAATTTAAAATCAGTGATTTAAATGAATTTTACAAAGCGAGAAACAGAAGAGTATATTAAACCTAGAGTAACTGTTAGAAATTAAATAAGAAAGGTAAGAACAAAAATCACTGAAAGAGAAAAAAGGCAGCAATTGAAAACATTTAAGGCAGAAAATAATTTTTAAAAAGATTAACCAACCTGATAGATAGTACTCATTGAGTGAAAGGAGAGAAAACAAGAACTAGAAATATTAAGAATGAAGGAGCATATCACTCCAGTGATTAAAAGGAAAATAATAGTATAAATAACTTTATGCTAATAAATTTTAAAACTCACATGAAAAATAAAACCTCCCAAACCTGATACAAAATAAGCAGAAAATGTTGTTAAGGAGATTGAATTTGCTGTCAAAATCCTTCCCTCAAACAAAATGTCAGGTCTGTATAATTTCACCTGTAAATTCTATCAAACACTTAAAGAAGAAATAATAGTAACCTTACACAAATTATTTTGGAAAGCACAAGAGGAAGAAGGAATATCTCCAACTCATTTAATAAGGCCAGTATCATCCAGATATCAAAATATAAAGAACACATAAAAAAAAAAACAAAAAACCTTGCAAGAAAAGAAAATTATAGGTTAATATTACTCAAGAACATACAAGTGAAAATCCTTAAAAAATACTAGTAAATTGAATCAGTCAATATAAAAGAAGTTAATACATCATGGGGTACATTCCAGGAATGAAATGTTAGGATAACATTTGAAAATAGATGCTATTCAGCATGTTAACAGAATAAAGATGAAAATTCGTATGATTCTGACTTCAGTAGATGCAGAAAATGAATTTGACAAACTCTGGCTCCAATTTGTGATTAAAACTCCTACAAATGAGGCATAGAATAATAACCCCATCTCCATTTTTGGTTCTGTAGAGATGGCTGAGGGCTCCTATGAGTCACACATGCTTGAATTTCTTCAGCCAGCCCTGATGTGACTATATGCTCTGATCTTTGCATCCTCCTGGGGCACTAGCAAAAGGTTGTCTAGCCAAACTCTTGGTTTCTCCTCCAGAGTGCACTTTCTGATGGTAAATCTCTTAATTTTACAACTTTTGCAATCTGCATAAACAGAATTTTTCAAATCACTGAGTGTTGGTTTTATTTCACTTACTAGTTGTTCCCTCGATGTATTTCTCTCCTTTTGCAGTTTACTGTAAGCAGAAAGAAGAAAGCAGGTCATTCCCTGAGCATGTCGCTGGGACATCCCCTCAGCTAAATACGCAAGTTCATCTCTTACAAGCTCCTGCTTCCCACATAACTACAGGACATAATTATAGGAAACTTTCTGCATTCCCTAAAAAGGTTCTCCTTTGCCCCACTTTCCAATAACACAATCCTCCTTTCCTTCTGAGTCCTCATTGGCAGCACGTTTAATGAGGTTTCTTCAGTCTGTTGGTGATGATTTAGGTATTCTCTGAGACAATACAGGAAGGCTTCTCACTTCTTTCTGACCTCTCGCCAACAGGATCTTCCCCATCCATATTTCCTCTAATAGCCTGCTCAAGGCAATCTAGTCTTTTTCACCACATTCTGCAAAATTCTCCTACCCTTGCTCATTACTCAATTCTAAAAGCATGTCTACGTGTTTGGCACTCGCTGTAGCAGCATGCTACTTCCAAGTAGCAAAATCTGTATTCATTTTCTACTGCTGCTGTCATCAATTTCCACATTTTTTTTTTAATTTAAAGAACTTCACTTTCTTAAAAGACTCGTAAAATTTGAACTTCAAACAGTTATAAACATATTATGTACATTTACCAAGGAAAATGAAATATATCCAACAAGTTTCTTTGTTGGTATATTTTTTAATGTTATAACTTGATGTCTTATTCCAATAACATTTGCTCATTGCAAAAAACTTAGAAAATACAGATAACAAAAAGAGAAAATAAAAATCATCTATTGTCCTGCTACCCGGAGAGCTTCTGTTGACTCTGTATGCACACATGTGTCTGTCCACATCTATCTTATCTGTATCTCATCTGTATCTCTATCCAAATAGATACACACGTAGAGACACATACACAAACACATGTACACACAATTTTAACAAGTTGTATTATTATATTAAACTTTTAATGATACATGTCAATGGTAAGAATTTCATCAATATCGTGTTCTCCTCTACTTCTAAGGCCAAGAAATGACTTACTTCCCTCTCCTTTGAGGTTTCATGTGGCCGTTGACTTTGGCAAATAAAATGTAAGCTGAAGTGACATATGTTACTTTGAAGTAGAAAAATTTTAATCCCTAGCAGTGATGATATGATATGCTCTTTTCCTGCTGTGACTCGGAGATGGAAAAAAAAGAGATTTTCCCATAAGAGGGAAATATCTTGAAATGCTAAACCAACACATAGAGGGCAGAAAGCTGCCCTTAAGAGTCATCTGGTTCTATATGGACCATTGTGTAAGGCACTGAGAACTTTGGAATTGTTCTTAAACTAGATTATGTCTATCTCTATTTATCTAGTTTATTCTGACCAATAAAATCTTCAGCATTGTTCTGACATTAAATGTTCTACAAAATCATTTAAATGGCTAAATTACGCTTTATCATATGAATGTGGTACAATGTATTCAGCCAACTTTTTAGTGTTGTATATATAAATTATTTCCATTTTCTAAGCTTTTACAAACAATATGGTAAGGAATATATTTTTAGTTAAGTTTTTGCCCATGTTTATGTTATTTTCTTAAGGTACAATCTCGAAATGGAAAGTCATAGTTCACAAGATACACAAAACCGTAAGTTTCTCATGTATAGCATCAAATCATCCTACAAAAGATTATTGACAACATAATCAATGGCATAAAGAATATATGATTTCTCTATTTGATATAAATATTCTATCTATCTATCTCCTGTACTTTTCCCAAATTTAAAGGTGAAAATGATGCCTTATGCATTTAAATTGTAATTCCATGAGGTAAATATTTGTTTCTTTTTTTAAACTTTTATTTTAGGTCTGAGGGTACATGTGAAAGTTTGTTACACAGGTAAACATGTGTCACAGGGATTTGCTGTACAGATTATTTCATCATCCAGGTATTAAGCCCCATACTGAATAGTTATCTTGTCTGTTCCTCTCCCTCCTCCCACCCTCCTCACTCAAGTAGACCCCAGTGTCTGTTTACTTCTTTGCATTCATAAATTATCATTTAGCCCCCACTTATAAGTGAGAACATGTGGTATTTGGTTTTCTGTTCCTGCATTAATTTGCTGAGGATGACAGCCTCCAGCTCCATCCATCTTTCTGCAAAAGACATGATCTCATTCTTTTTTATGACTGCATAATATTCCACAATGTATATGTACCACATTTTTTAAATCCAATCTGTCATTGATGAGCATTTAGGTTGATTCCATGTCTTTCCTATTATGAGTAGTACATGCATGTGTCTTTATGGTAGAATGCTTTCTGTTCTGCTGGGTATACACCCAGTAATGGGATTGCTGTGTCAAATGGTAGTTCTGCTTTTAGCTTTTTGAGGAATCACCATACTGCGTTCCACAATGGTTGAACTAACTTACAATCCCACCAAAAGTGTGTAAGTGTTCTCTTTTCTGCACAAGCTCACCAGCATCTGTTACTTTTTTATTTTAATATAGCCATGCTGACTGGTATGAGATGGTATCTCATTGTGGTTTTGATTTGTATTTCTCTGATCAGTGATATTGAGCCTTTTTTTATATGTTTATTGGCCACATGTATGTCTTCTTTTGAGAAGTGTCTGTTAATGTCCTTTGCCCCCTTTGTAATGGGGTTATTTTTCTCTTATAAATCTGTTTATGTTTCTTTTAGATGCTGAATGTTAGACCTTTGTCAGATGCATAGTTTGCAAATATTTTCTCCCATTCTGCAGGTTGTCTGTTTACTTTGGTTTGATAGTTTCTTTCACTGTGCAGAAGCTCTTTAGTTTAGTTAGACTACACTTGTCAATTTTTGTTTTTGTTGCACTTGCTTTTGGTGTCTTTGTCATGAAATATCTGCCTGTTCCTATGTCCACGATGGTATTGCCTAGGTTGTCTTCCAGAGTTTTAATAGTTTTGGGTTTTACATTTAAGTCTTTAATCCATCTTGAGTTGATTTTTGTATATGGTGTAAGGAAGGGGTCCAGCTTCAATCTTCTGCATATGGTTAGCCAGTTATCCCAGCATCGTTTATTGAATAGGAAGTCTTCTCCCCATTGCTTGTTTTAGTCAGCTTTGTTGAAAATCAGATTGTCGTAGATGTGCAGGCTTATTTCTGGGCTCTCTATTCTGTTCCATTTATCTACTTGCCTGTTTTTGTACCAATACCATGCTGTTTTGGTTACTGTCGCCTTGTAGTATATTTTGAAGTCAGGTCAAGTGATGCCTCCAGTTTTGTTCTTTTTGCTTACTATTGCCTTAGCTATTTGGGCTTTTTTTTGGGATATATATATATACACACACACACATATGTACACACACACACACACACACACACACACACATATATATATATATATATTTTGAGACAGTCTTGCTTTGTTGCCCAGGCTGGAGTGCAGTGACATAATCTTGGCTCACTGCAACACTTGCCTCCTGGTTTCAAGTGACTCTCATGCCTTGGCCTCCCCAGTAGCTGGGACTACAGGTGCACACCACTACACCTGGCTAATTTTTGTATTTTTAGTACAGATGAGGTTTCAACATGTAGGCCAGACTGATCTCAGGTGATCTGCCCACCTCAGCCTCCCAAAGTGCTGGGATTACAGGCATGAGCCATCGTGCCTGGACCATATACATTTTAAAATAGTTTTTTCTAGTTCTGTGAAGAATGTTGTTGGTAATTTGACAGGAATAGCATTGAATCTGTAAATTGCTTTGGGCAGTATAGCCATTTTAATAATATTGACTCTTCCTATCCGTGAACATGAAATGTTTTTCCATTTGTTTGTGTCTTCTTTGATTTCTTTGAGTAGTGTTTCATAATTCTCATTATAGAGATCTTTCACCTCCCTGGTTAGCTGTATTCCTACATAGTGTGTTTGTGTGTGTGTGTGTGTGTGTGTGTATCAATTGAATATAAGATTGCCTTTCTGATTTGGCTCTCAGTTTGGCTGTTTTGGTGTATAGGAATGCTAATAATTTTTGTACATTTATTTTGTATCCTGCAACTTTACTGAAGTTGTTTATTAGCTGGAGGAGCTTTTGGGCTGAGACTATGGAGTTTTCTAGATAGAGAATCATGTCATCTGCAAACAGCGATAGTTTGACTTCCTGTCTTTCTATTTGGATGCCCTTTCTTTCTTTCTCTTGCCTGATTTCTCTGGCTAGGTCTTCCAATACTATGTTGAACAGAAGTAGTGAGAGAGGACATCCTTGTCTTGCACTGGTTTTCAAGGGGAATGCTTCCTGCTTTTGCCCATTCAGTATAATGTTGGCTGTTGGTTTGTCATAGATGGCTGTTATTATTTTGAGATATGTTCCTTCAATACTTAGTTTATTGAGAGTTTTTTAAACATGAACAGGTGTTGAATTCCATCAAAAGCTTTTTCTGCATCTATTGACATAATCATGTGGTTTTTGTTTTGGTTCTGTTTATGTGATGAACCACATTTACTGATTTGCTTATCTTAAATCAACCTTGCACCCAAGGGATGAAGCCTACTCAATTATGGTGGATAACCTTTTGGCTGGATTTGGTTTGCAAGTATTTTGTTGAGGATTTTTCATCAATGTTCATCAAGGATATTAGCCTAAAGCTTTCTTTTTTTGTTGTGTCTTTGCCAGGTTTTGGTATCGAGATGATGCTGGCCTCATAGAATGAATTGGGGAGGAGTCCTTCCTCAATATTTTGGAATAGCTTCAGTAGAAGTGAATGGTACCAGCTTTTCTTTGTACATCTGGTATAATTCAGCTGTGAACTCATCAGGTCCTGGGCCTTGTTTTATTGATAGGCTATTTACTACTGATTCCATTTCAGAGCTTGTTATTGGTCTGTTTAGTGAATCAGTTTCTTCTCAGCTCAGACCTGGGAGGGTGTATGTGTCCAGAAATTTATCCATCTCTTCTAGGTTTTCTAGTTTGTGTGCATAGAGGTGTTCGTAATAGTTTCTAATGGTTGTTTTCATTTCTGAATTACCACAAATTTATTGGCTTAAACAACACAAATTTATTACCTCATAGTTGTGGAGGTCAGAGATCTGGAATAAGTTTCAATGAGCTAAAATCAAGGAGTCAACAAGGCTGCCAGCTTCCTGAAGGCTCTAAGAGAGAATACATTTTCCCATTTTTTCCAGCTGTTAGACACCACCTTTGTTCCTTGGCTCCTGTCCTGCCTCCCTCTGACCTCTGCTTCTGTTGCCATATCCTGTCTCTGACTCTGACCCTGCTGCCTCCCTCTTATAAGCATACTATGATTTCACTGTGCCCACCCACATAATCCAGAATAATCTCCCCCATTTCTACATCCTAAATCATACTTGCAAAGTCTCTGTTGCCATAAAAGGTAACATATTCACAGGTTTCCAGGATTAGGACAGGGTCTTTTGCGGGGGCATTATTATATCTACCACAAATGGCTTTTATCAGGAATTATATTTTATTTGCTGTTACTATGGCTTGCTTTTATTAATTTTCTTTTATATCCTTTGTATCCACTTATTTTAAACTTTCCTCTGTCATTTTGTGCCAAGTGTGTCTTTTGCATACAGGTCTTTTAAAAGTTGTTATTCTTTTAGAAACATCATTTGAAATTTCTTTCTCTGAAAGGGATAAGTTGTATACCTTTTCCAGATGTGTTAATTTTTAAAAGTCATCATATGTATATATCCTTTTCTCTTCAGGTAAGTTTTCTCTATAATAATCTTGATTCTTCAAGGCTGTTTTCTTCTCTTATAGGGCTCATAGAAAAGTTTAAAGTAGAGAAAATTATGGTCTGTGATTTTTTTTTCCATCTTTTAAAAAAAGACTAAGTGTTTGACAGTTACCTGGAAATCTGATTCATCTTCCAGACATCTGACTGCGCTTTTATTCTGGTATTAGATATGTCTTTTTGACTTTAGTTTTGATGTCTTAGATTTCAAATCCACAAAGATTATAAAAACCACGTACCTGCTAGAACAAGGGGTAAAAAGCTTGAGTAAGAGAAATCTCAAATTGTTGAGAGCAATACAGCAAGTCATTGATATTAATGGCTTAGCATCTATATGTAGTATGTTGTTACAACTTGGCTATGCTAATAGCTGTAACAACATTATCACATACGATGTAAGAATATCAGTCTTGGATGAGATGATTTCTTTCCTTTAGAAGTTTTTCTTCTCTGGGCTGGGCGCAGTGGCCCACACCTGTAATCCTAGCACTTTGGGAGGCCGAGGTGGGCGGATCACCTGAGGTCGGGAGTTCGAGACCAGCCTGGACAACAAGAAACCCCATCTCTACTAAAATTACAAAAATTAGCCGGGTGCGTTGGTGTGCACCTGTAATCCCAGCTACTCAGGAGGCTGAGGCAGGAGAATCACATGAACCCAGGAGGTGGAGGTTGCAGTGAGCCACTGCACTCCAGCCTGGGCAGCACAGCGAGCAAAACACATCTGCAGTACTGCCACTAAGGGAGGATTTATATTCAACC
This sequence comes from Colobus angolensis palliatus, assembly GCF_000951035.1. Classification (NCBI taxonomy): domain Eukaryota; kingdom Metazoa; phylum Chordata; class Mammalia; order Primates; family Cercopithecidae; genus Colobus; species Colobus angolensis. The sequence continues at coordinate 7,475,632 of NW_012114252.1, read as the reverse complement.
TTACTGTGGATTGGTTTTTTTCACAGACTGAACCCTTCATTCCTTACCTCCATTATGAATCTCTGAATTGAGTGACACACGTATGTAAACCTCACCCGGAAAGCAGATAACTTAGTTTTGATGGTATAAGAAAACTCCATTCCTGTATAGCTCTACATCTCTTTATGTCATTATTGTCACAAATTACGTCTTTATACCTTGTGTCCCCATCAAAACAGACATAGTATGTGCAGTTGTCTTTTAAACCAGATAGGTAAAAAAGAATAACAAATAAAAATTCTATATTTATACTATCTTTTCTATTTACCTATGTAAATACATGAGTGTTAACTGGCTAGTTTTACTTCCACTTGAATCAGAATAATAGGTCTGATGATTCTAAATGGTATGATTGACATTTACTTTAACCTTATCACTGTTCCTGCTTTTTCTCCATTGTATATATGTGAATAATTCACTGAGAAGCAGTGAATGTCCTGTATTAAAGAACCGTTCATTGAGTCGTACTACAAGCACCCATTGAGCACTGGACATTGGACTCTGAAGCAAGTGATAAACTGTAGACTGCCATCAGAGAATTAACCTTGGAGGGGAGGAAGCTGACATGCATCACCAGGCAATTTTATGATAATTTCATAAGTGCAACATTTACAACTATGTACCATTCACCATGGGAACACATCAGATCCAGTCCTGAGTAATCAGTAAAGGCTTCCAAGAGAGGGACCAGAGAAGGAAGGAAGGCGTAAAGGAAGACAAAGTTGAAAAGGTCAGCAGTAATTTTAAAAGATCATCTTGTCCACAGTGTGAAAACTGGTGTCTACAAAGGAAAATGTAGAAAAGGTAAAAAGCCAGGTGAGAGGTTATTAGCATTCTGTTCATGCTGGGGGAGAACTAGGGTTGTGATAGAGAAGTAAGCAAACTCTTGAGTCATGCAGAAGTGAAGAGTGATCGAATGTAGTGATTGTCTGGAGGTGGAAGGTAGGAGGTGGATAAAAAAGGAATGCCTGTTAGAAGTCTGTCTTGGGCAAGACAAGAGATGCATATCTTTATTGAGAGAAGGAATGCAGAAGAAGGTGCAAGCTGAGAAGTTGAGAGTTGGGGGAAGGGGGATGCTAGAGAGGAGGTGACTTTGCCTGGGGAAGAACCAGGTGGAGCTATCCAGTGGACTGACATTCAGTTGCCCTTTTTTAAATTTAAAAGATATGTATTGATCAATTTCTATGTGCCAGACACATTACTAGGTGCTGAAAGCACAAGGCGCAGAAACATAGGCATGGTTCTTTCCCTTAGGGAATCTGATGGCAAAGGACAATAACATTGAAATATTTTTTTCAAAAGACAAACATAGTCGTTATAATAAAGAACATAAGTGAAATTACCATATTAAATCCCAGGAGCTTTGGGTGCTCATGAGAGGTGTGCTGTAACATATTGAGTGTTCAGAAAAGACTTTCTAGAGAACAAAATGTCAAATTTAAACCTAAATAACATGTAGGAACTAGGAAGAATGCGTGATGGCATAGAGGGGGAACCAGAGGAGCAGAAATGAAGGCAGATGATGGACATCTTTCAGACAGGAAAGTACTACAGCCTGGAGATGCAAAAGATTAGATGGAATTCTTTTTTAATGGACAGAAAATTAACATGACTGGAATACAGACTGTGAGTAGATAAGAGACAAGAGATAACATTTAACAAAGTAATTAGGGGGTCAGGGAAGGCACAAAGGGTCTTATAAACCAGACTAAGAACTTGTGCTTTACCTGAAATAGGGTCACCAACCACTCTAGTTTGCCTGGGTCTGAGTACTTTCCCAGGACACAGGATTTTCAGTGTCAAATTGAAATAGCCCTAGACTATTCAGAACAACTGGTCACCCTAGAGAACCACTTGATGGTTTTATGTAGAGGTTTTCATGTATGATGAGGTTGTAGACTGGGGAGACCATTGTGGCTGTGATATGGAGAAAGAAGGAGACTGATGCAGTAATGAAGAGGAAATATGATGATGACCAAGCTGGGGCAGGGGGAGGTTCAGTAGAGACAGAGAAAAACTGGGTGGGTTTGTTAAATTTTAAGAGCTGTTATAATTAAACAGATGTGTAACAATTTAATGAGTGAATGGGTTTAATGTGTGAGAAAGGCATGCAGGTGGTTGGTGGTGCCATTTCCTGATTCCAGAGGGAGAGAAGTGGCTTTATATGATAAGATGAAAAGTTCCATTTTAGACATGTCGAGTTTGTAAGGTTGTCAGATAAAATAATAGGACATCCAGTTAAACTGAGATCTTAGGCAAGGAATGAGCACATTTTTAGTTTAAGGATGTCTCGAAGAGGAATACTTATGGAATGTACACACAAAAAACAAATTCAGTTTTAAATGAACGTTCTGGTAACCTTATGAGTTTGGGATGCCTGGAGTCATCTGAATGGTAATATTCTTTAGGCATTCAGGATGTATAGGTTTGAAACTCAGGATAAAGGTTTGGCCAAAAGGCCAGGGCAGTGCAATCACAGTGAATGTTTTATTTTGTTAGAGATCATTCCACAAAGTAAGCATCACCATTTAGTTCCAAACTATTTATGACCTAGGAATTTGTGTTTCTCATGGGATATAATTTTGAACATTAGTTTAAGTGAAGGCAGACCCTTTGCTCCCCTCCTAGTGCTGACAGTCACCCTCCGACTGCCTTCTTATTACCAACCAATTTGACCAAAATATAATCCACATCCAGATGTAAAGACCGACATCCTGTCCTTTTGCCAAATGAGCTTTTGAAATCACAGGATCAGGTAGAAAAGTGTATTGATTAATCTTAGAAAAGTTTTACTTAATGCACCAGAAAACAATGTCTTCGAATTTAAGCAGAATATATTCCCTGACCATTCTAGGCAACAGAATTTGCTAGAATGTAAGCAAACATGTTGGAGTAGCAGATACTTTTTAAACCTCAACTAAGATATACATCTACAGGTGATGCAGTTTAACAGATCCTATTAATTGATTGTAGAATGCCTCAAATAATTGATGATTTTATTCAAATGTTACTGAAAGCAAATATGATTGGTGATAAAAATCACCAATATCATGGTGATTTTTCAGGAGGTTATCCCTCTTTTAAATCTATTTTCAAAAAGTAATAGGATATTTTGGGGAATAAAGGTGTACAAAGGCCACAGCCACATTTTTCTGGCTTGCCAGAGAGCTTGCACATTCCTGCTGCCTTCAGGGTGCGCGCAGGGCCCAGGGCTGTGTCTGGTTTATACCTGCACTCTCAGAGTCTACCAGAGATGCTTAGAATACCTTTGGATCAGCCTCATTTCCATCGCTTTTGGTCCCACCTCCTAGTATAGGACCTTCAGGCTCTGCAAATTCTCTCTCAATTATTTCTAGGAATTAAGAGAGACTGCTTTGCATGTGCTGAGAAACAAGTCTAGTTCACTACCACCCTGTGGCCACGGCTGTCTGTTTCCCAGCCCTTGTGGTCTCAACTCGTGGAGTCCTACCGGCTGCACCGAGTTAGATTGGATCTATTCTGATCACAGAGGAGGCTTTGCCATGTTCCTCATCCACTGTGCTGCTGCCTCCGAGGTGTCAGAGGGACTCTAGGTGGTCTGAAACTTACTGTGCTTTGTAGAAGTAAGGAGACAGATTGTTTTCCCATTTTGTGTGATTTTTTTTGTATTCATGCCAAAGCAACGTTGCTTGTATGCAGTGCCTCACAGAACTTTTAATGAAATAGCTCTTGTTCTCCATTATAACCTTCAGTTAACGCTAAACATTCAGCTCTAAGAGACAACAGTGACATCTGCTGGTAGAAGCAAGCACTTTCAGCCACAACTAACTCAGTTTATATGAACCTTTAGTCAACACAACAACCCTGACCAATAAGAATGGTTCTATTTGCCACAATTACGTTATTTTGAAAGTGTTGCACTGTATATTCTTACTGATCAGCATATTTTATATACGATTTGAGTCACATACATATAAGATTCTAACCAAAATGAGTGAGCAGGTCAGAAAACTGCCTAGAGGACCTCACATTTCTAGGATATTTTGAAATGGAAAAACATGAGTTTACTAGTTGTTTTTGGCATGATATAGGACAAGATTCAAACTCCAGCTGTACAAAGGCACAAAACAGACAAATGAACAACAAACTTGTATTACAGTCAACCATGGTAGTATACAGCACGGTGATTAGACACATGAACTCTAGGGTGCAGAGCTGGATTTGAATCTCAACTCTTCCACCTAACAGCAATAACCTTAGGCAAGTCACCACATTTCTTTGTGACTCAGTTTTCTCATCTGTAAGGTGGGAATAAAGACAATCATGTCTATATTATAGGGTTATCAAGAGGATTAAATGTACTAATAGTACAAATGCTTAGCATGGTCTCTGGCACATAGTAAGCACTCTCTGTATATGATTAAGTAATACATATTTAAGAATTATTATTATTTAATGATTAAGTATTATTTTTAGTATCATCATATATTTAAGTGTTATTATTATTACATTTAGTTAGTGTTATGAAATGTTTCATGTTAATCCTGAATGATTATCTGGAGGAGGAGTAAGAGTAAAATAAATAAAACAAAGAACCTTAAAAATATCAGTTATTTCATCATAGCCAACTTGGCAAAATGAATCTGCCAGGCAATCCTAATATTTATAAACTTTCTTTCAAAATTAAGAAGAAAAAATTTTAGCTTTCGGTAAAGCAAAAATTTCTAATTTCGTTCTGATTCTACTGGCCATTGAATACTGAAAAATTCAAGAGAAAAAATAGACAGTCATTTTTTGCATTAGAATAGAGTCCTTTTAGGATTCCGAATGAATGGTTTTGTTTTCTAATTTTAAAATAGCTGTATCTTAAAAATATTAACTAACAGCCATTAAATTACAGATTAAATAGACGATCCCAAAGGCCAGCATATGTTAAGTGGCATCACTTCAATCACATTAAGCAAAAATTTACCTAATAAAAATAACCACTGCAAGTGTGTTTCTAGAAAATGACAACAATAACCATAATTTGCCCTATGGTCAGTACATATTCAGCCTATACCTCTTTGTGTGTGTATTTTTTACTGTTGTTGTTGTTGTTTTGAAACGGAGTCTTGCGCTCTGTCACCCAGGCTGGAGTGCAGTGGCCTGATCTCAGCTCACTGCAAGCTCAGCTTCCCAGGTTCACGCCATTCTCCTGCCTCAGCCTCCTGAGTAGCTGGGACTACAGGCCCCTGCTGCCACCACGCCAGGATAATTTTTTGTATTTTTAATAGAGACGGGATTTCACCATGTTAGCCAGGATGGTCTTGATCTCCTGACCTCGTGATCCACCCACCTCAGCCTCCCAAAGTGCTGGGATTACAGGCGTAAGCCACCGTGCCCGGCCCTCTTTGTAGTTTTGAAAGGGAAGTTTGCACACCCAGTCAGGCCATAGTATGGCAGAGGTAAAAGATTCGCAGAGAAACAGAGAAGCAACGTGTCAACACTTTTTTGTATCGACCATATGGGGAATTTTTAATATATATATTCTTAAGTTTTTATCAAACATATGCACTTGCAAAATTAGCAGAATCCTACTTCTCCATGTTGTCCAATGGAGTAATTCAGGTCAGTTTCATAATCATATTGAAAGACTAAACTCATGTAAGAGGACAGAAACAGATAAAATGTTATACATTTAAACCTGTTTCAGTCAGATTTGAAGTTAAGTTAAAAAAAAAAAAAGACAGCCTATCAAAAAATGCCTGCCTCATCAGAAACTCAACACATTTTAATCTGCTCCAAGGACAGATTTGAACAACTAACCGATAAACTAAAATTAGTTCATTTGTAAATAATATGTGGATAAAAGTATTGACATTAGATGAAACAATATCAATAAATTTGTAAGGAATTTCAAGGTAAAATACTAAAATGTGTTAATTTGTTGTTTGCTCCTAATTAAACTCATTTTCAAACGGGATTTTAAAAAGGGAAATAGATATCTACAGACAGGGCCCATCTATGACTGCAAACCCTGCACTGAAATACTCCAGTGGTCAGTGCTTCAACCATCAGAAAATCTCTCTCTTGATTTCTTCAGAATATCCAATGACTAGTAAAAGTAAAATGGTGTGTGAATACTTTTTAAAAGCAAACTAAAACATCATGAGTGAGACGCTCAACTACACACAGGCTGCCAGTTTCCCTGCACATCCAGGCCAGCCCTGAAGATGCCAAAAGAGAAACAAGAGATTGATGGAAGATACAAATACAACAGATGCAGAATTAAAACAGGGAAATAACTAGATATAAAACAGACATTCTAAGTGTGTGTGTGTATGTTTGTGTGTGGTTGTACAACTAAGTCACCATCAACTTTGAAACCTAGATGAAAAAGATAAATTTCTAGCAAAAAACAGTTTTAAAAAACTGAAGTAGAAAACACAAATGAACTAAAAACCATCTTAAAAAATTGACATTGTAATAACCAAAACACCCAGGCCAAAAATGTGGTACAAGTGCATCCTACCAAGCTTTTAAGAAACAGATAATCACTTCCTTCTGCTAATAGAAGTCAGGCATTATTTTTCTGGGCAATGCAGCCATTTTGAATCTCTGCTAGAAATAACAAACAATATAAATTAGAACTCATATTGAAAGATTACTCCAGTTTTTCCTCCAGCTGGTTTTTAGAGTCTGACTGACACATCCAGACCTAAGGGTCTAACACCAGCTGGGGCTTGTGTTTCCTTTATGCAGACCTGGTCCATTTGAAGAGCAAGTCTTTGGCCATGCTCTACACTAGCTCCTGAGCCAACCAAAACCAAAAGATGAGACCACAACCTTCTGTATCCACCAAGTTTTATTCAGGTACAGTTGTTACTGCAGATAGACATGCTGAGAAGTTTCTTAGCAGGAGGGTTTTACGGAATCCTAGTTATTTCAACAAACTTTACTTATGTATAGTACCAGCTCAGTCTAATTTTCAAAATGTACAGCAGCAAGAATCATTTTCCAATCTTGAGATTGCTGGCTGAGTCCTTGCTAATTCACAGGTGGATCAATATAGTTGATTTTCATGTGGACTTTAATATGAAACTCACAAATCAGCTATACCTACATACAGCTGTGGCCCACAAAAGATGTGTTCTAAACCCTTGAACCAGGCAATTTTCTTTTTATAGCATTGTCTCTTGAACCAGGCAATTTTCTTATTATAGAATTGTCCTTGGACCCAATCCATCTAGATACATGAGCTAATACTGTGTTTTTACTATCTATTAAGATGCTTTTGAAGTTATAAACACTTATTCATTCCACTATTTTTTATATGGCCAGCTACAGATTAAACAGAGCTCAAGACTTGAGAAAGAAATGGATGAACAAGACTGTATTAATCTGTTCTCATGCTGCTAATGAAGACATACCTGAGATTGGGAAGTTTATAAAGGAAAGACTTTTAATGGACTCACACTTCCACATGGCTGGGGAGGCCTCACAATCATGGCAGAAGGTGAATGAGGAGCAAAGTCACATTTTACATGGCGGCAGGCAAGAGAGGATGTGCAGGGGAACTCCCCTTCATAAAACCATCAGATCTCGTGAGCCTTATTGATTATCACAAGAACAGCACAGGAAAAACCTGCCTCCATGATTCAATTACCTCCCATTGGGTCCCTCCCGCAACACACGGGGATTACTATAATTCAAGGTGAGATGTGGGTGGGGACGCAGAGCTGAACCGTATCAAAGACAGACAAGTTTCTTTCTCTTACGGAATTTATATTCTAGTGAAAGAAGGCAATTAAACATAACAAATGACTCGATTTCCGATAATAAGTAAAATGAGGAAAAAAAAAAAAAAAACCCAGGGTGATGGGGGTTGCTGGGAAAGCTAGATAAAGCACTGTTGGAAGACTTCTTGGAAAAGCTGACATTTGAACCAAAGCTGAATGTTAAATAGGTGTGAGTCTGGAAAGATCAGACAGGGGAATCAAAAAGCTAAAGGCCCTAAATTTGAAATGAGCTTTCTGTGTTCCATAAACATCAACAAGGCCAGTGTGCCTAAAGGTGGTGAAGGAGGAAAACAGTAAGAGGAAACGATTTCACAGAGGTAGGTGTTCATAAAATAACATAGGGCCTTGTGAGCCAAAGTCAGAAGTGCTGTGAAAAATTGGGATTCTACTTCGTGTTTTAATGCTAACGTGTTTTAAAAACAATTTATTATGGCTTGCAAATTATTACAAGGAAAAAATACTTCTTAGATCTGTTTCTAGTTTTAAAAGAATTTGTATAGTCCTTTCATGGGGGTTGGTTTCATTAGAGATAGATGAGGGAGGTCAGAGAGAAGAAAGTAACATGATTGGTGAGTAAAATTCTCTCATGAAAAACTTAGTCTACAATTTTAAGTGAACAAACATGATTTTCTACACCAAAGCAATCTTACTAATGTGATTTCCTCAGGTAGATATTCTTAGTCTCAAGGACACATGTCAATAGCCCTTGGAACTTTTAAGAACCCTTTTGAGATTGCTAAGAAGGTCTAAGCTTTTCTGTAAGTAGACAGATGTAAATTCACCCAATGAGGGCATAAGAATAAGCAAAGATTTCACTTAAATTTGCGAGTAACTAGTAGATATATGTATATTACCTATATTGTTCTTTATTTATCTATAAACGAGTAATGCCAGTTGAGGTGTTTCCTCAAGAACCATGCCAACAATCTTCCATTCTTTCAAGATTTCTTATTAAACTCTGAGTGGAGGCCTGTAGCTTCCCATATAGTTACTTTTTTTTGAATTAACGAATATGGGTGTTATAATTAACTCTTTCTACAGAAATTAGATTTTATTCTAACAGAAACCCATTAGAACAGAAATCAGTGCTGCCTCCAATGGCAGCAGAAAGCCTTTGGAGGTTTTTGAAATAGGAGAACAATATGATATAATTTATATTTTAAAAAGCACACTATAGGGCTGTCTGAAAAATAGATATTAGCAGTCTAGAGTGAAAGCAGAAAGACCTAACAAGGCTTTGGTGGTTACTAGGTGTCTGCTGGTGGTGACTCTGACTGGGGAAGATGTAGTGATAAGTGATTAGATTTGGGAAATAGTTTAAATTGCAGCCAACAGGACTTACAAACTGGATGTCAATCTGGGAGAAAGAATTCAAAGATTGGAATCAAGAACGACTTCTGGGTTTGGGCTTTGAGCAACTGAATAAACGCTGGTACAATGATACGAGATGCAGATTTTGCAGTTATGGTGCAGAATCAAAAATTGTTAGGCATCTGAAATTTAAAGGGGCCAATGAGACATCCAGACAGAGATGATTAATAGGTAGTTCATTCTATATGTATGATAATTAAGGGAGAGTTCTGGGCAGATATGCATTTACTTCATGGGATTGAATAAGATTTTCTAGGGAGAGAGTACAGATAAAGAAGAGGCCTGAGGTTTGAGCCCTGAGTCCTTTCAACATTTACAGAGCACAATGGCAAAAGGATGCAACAAAATTGCAAAAGAAGAGAAGCTAATGAGGGTGAAGGAATTCCTGGAAAGCACAATGTCCGAGAAGACAAGTGAGAAAATTCTTAAAAAAATATGAGCTTGGCCTGGTATGGTGGCTCACGCCTGTAATCCTAGCACTTTGGAAGCTTGAGTCGGGTGGATCACATGAGGTCACGAGCAAGACCAGCCTGGCCAACATGGTGAAACCCCATCTCTACCAAAAACACAAAATTAGCCAGGGGTGGTGGCAGGTGCCTGTAATCCCAGCTACTTGGGAGGCTAAGGCAGGAGAATCACTTGAACCCGGGAGGCAGAGTTTGCAGTCAGCCCCGATCATGTCATTGATCTCCAGCCTGGACAAAAAAGCAAGACTCTCAAAAAAAAAAAAAAAAAAAAGCTTGGGAGATTGCCCCTGGATATGGGAATCTGTGTGTAATAAGCAGGGCAGGCACCGGTATGCTGCTGGAAAAACACAGTCCGACAAGAATTTATTTCTCACTCAACGCTGCATGCACAATGCAGGTTGGCCAGGTGCTCTGCTCACTGTAGTCACTTAGGGACATGGGCTGATGGATGTCGTGTTTTGACATATGCTCCAGGATTGACAGAGCAGGGAAAATGGACATGGAGAGTTATGCATTCACTCTTAAATCTCCACTTGGAAATGATACAGGGTCATTTCTGTTCACATCTCATTGGCCAAAGGAAGTCATGGCCTCAGCTCACTTCAAAGAGGTTAACAGAGGCAATGGTGCCATGTGCCCAACAGTAGATAAAAACAGGTGCCTGTAAATGGCCCTAATGACTACCAAGCAGTGTGTGGCACTGGTGATTGGTACAAGCAGGAGAGTGGTGGTGCTCTTCATCACTTGGATATGCCTAGAAACCACAACAGAATTTTAGAAGCTTCTCAGATTTAATTGCCTTTTCTCAGGAAACCAGCAAGAAGGGATGACTTTTCTCCGTGCTATTTTAACATGGCATAGAAAAAAATCTGTTAAAAGTTCCAGCGCTTTCTCCTGTGACACAGTTCAGGAGACACAGTTCCCGACACCACACTGCCTTAAGTATAAATTCCTGAACCACCACTTGTGTGCCATGGTTTAGGGTTTTTGCTGTTTTCTAATTTTTTAAAAAATTTTTAATTAAAATAACTTTTTCAAATGCACCACACAGAAATGTAACAAAAATGCAAAAATGATTATAGGCAGACAATAGATAATGAAAATTCTTTTAAAACTGAGATTCACAATAGGAAAGAAACAAACAGTTTTAATATAATATAACATGTATACATTAATTATAAAACATAACAGTGAACACTTTCCAATTATTAGCAAAAAATGCCTAAAAATTGTATCCTTCCATTCTCTTGAAATTGTGCTAGACACTAAATATTTTAATGGAGAAAATTCAATGGAAAGAATTGTTGACTTGATAAAAGACAGTTAACTAGCAGAAGGGGCAAAAGAGAACGTTAAGGTTTAACAGGAGTAGCAGGTGTAGACAGCAGCTAGTGATGTGAAGACTGAGGGAGATGTGAACCAGGGAGGAGTGCAGAGATCTTGAGGAGGACCCTGCAGGGCTGAGACGGGGGGCCTCTGGGCTGAAGGAGTAGCAGCTGGAGGAACACCTGTCCTGGGAGAAGGACTTCCATGTGCCTGCCTGCTCGGAGACCCTGACAGCCTCAGCCACTGCAGTGAACTCTGCGGGGACCACCACTTGCCCTGTGGGTAGATCTCAGAAGGAAAACCAAAGCAGAGAAAAAGGACAGTCCTGGTGTGTTAAATGATGTCTCCCCAAAAGATATGTTGAAGTCCTAACCACGGGTAGCTGTGAATATGAGCTTATTTGGACATAGGGTTTTTGCAGACATAATTAAGACCTAAGTTAAGATAAGGTTATACTGGAGTAGTGTGGGCCCTTAATCCAATAACTGGTGTCCTTATAGAAGAGGAGAAGAGATACAAATCAGACACACACAAGAGAATGCCATGGGAAGACGCAGACACCCTGAGGGAAGATGGAGCCAGAGACCAGAGGAACACATCTATAAGCCAAGGAATGCCAAAGACTGCTGGCAATCCCAGAAGCAAGAAGAAGGAATTGTAAAAGGGATTCTCTTCTCCAGTCTTAGAAAGACGGCCCTGCAGACACCCTGATTTCGGACTTCCATTTTCCAAAACAGTGAGAGAATAAGTTTCTGCTGTTTAAGCCACACAGCCTGTGGTACTTCGTAAACAGCAGCCCTAGGACAGGAATGCAAGTCTCGCTGCCTCCCTCCTGGGCTCTCTGTTGGCCGGCAGAGGAGAAATGAGTTTTGTGGAGCTCATTTCACAAACTATGATAAAGAAGGGTGAGTGTGGAGCTCAGAGAAAAGGAGATAATGGCTGGTACAATCTGTTTGGCCTTGGTTAAGCTGAAAAATTTCTTTGATGCTCAGTTTCCTTACATGTAAAAGGGTGAACAATATTATGGCACCTCATAGGGGTTTTGTGAGAATAACTGAGAAGATGCACATAGTTGTGGTTTTCTACCTGCAAAAAAGTATTTAATAAGATGTGTCTTCATATGCTTAATATTTTCAACATGAATTGCGACCAAAGGAGAAGTTTACTGACTCACTGAGGGAATTTATGGGAAGTTTTCTGATTCACTGAGGGAATTTACCCTTCTTTGGGGGAAAGAACAGTGTGATAAAATTTCAATTCTCATGACAATTTAAAGCCTCTGCATCTGGAGACGGGGGAGGAAACATTTGTAACCCTATAAATCCATCCAACCGAAAGACTCTACATGTGGAATAACTCTCCCACAAAATCCAAATTAACATAAATCCTTAATCCTTTCAGCATCCCTACTAACAAATTGATTTGAGGAGGAAAACAGAAGAGCCAATTAAAAATAAAGAATGTTATATAACAAACATCAGCAATGCCAATACCAAAACACTGGGCTGCTTTAGTTCTGTAAGGGAGCGCCTTCTACCGCCTCTAACTCGCCTGGGTTGGAAATTTTTATTGCTATCTGGACACACAGGCACATTTCCCACAAAGCTAAGGGTCACTGGTGAATCTATTTACATCTCTTCCATTTTGGTTAACAAGCTTAGCTTTGAAATTAAAGAAAAAAAAAAACCTGAATACAAATTGAGACTCATTCTAGGGGACAGCTGGAGTAAGTTTGCTCTGGGAAATGTTTAAGGAGGCTACAGAAATGCAGACTCTTCTCTGCTTCCCTTAAGCATACTCACACTCAGGAGTCACCAGAGTTGGCCCCAAGGAAAGGGCAACGTGAAAACTTAAAACAATTTTAAAAAATTTTTTATTTTGCATAAGCTTACGGGGTAAAAGTTCAGTATTTTAACAAGGATATATTGCATATTGGTGAAGTCTGGACTTTTAGTGTAACTATCACTAGAATAATGTACATTATACTCATTAAGTAATTTATCATCCCTCACCCTCCTCCCGTCCTCTCTCCCTTCTGAGTCTCCAGTGTCCATTATTCCACACTCTATGTCTATGTGTATACCTTATTTTGCTCCCACTTGTTAGTGAGAAGATGTGGTATTTGACTTTATGATTCTGAATTATTTCACTTAAGATAATGGTCTCCAATGCCATCGTGTTGCATAAAAACATTCAGGTCTGTTAATGCCTCACCAGGCCTGGTCTCCAAAGATGCCCACTCCGTGAAATAACTATTCTACCTTGTTTTATGGTTACCGTGCACCAAACTGTGTAGTCAGCACTGGAAAAACAGAAGTAAACAAGATACAGACTTACAGTCTAGTGGAGAAGACAAACCCCGGCCAGTAATTCATGTGAGATGGTCCTTCTAAATCTCACTGTGTTTAGAACTTCCTGAAACATTTGTGTTCAGGTCATCCTGAGGCTGGCCCGTGGTTCCTTATTGGATCCTTAAAGGGCCTGTCTTAATTCAAACTTGTTCTTTCAGAGCACAAAAGTCCAGAACTTACTGCATACCCAAAGATATCTGACTTCTGCTGACCTCCAGGAGCTCTTTGGCCAAATACCTGGTTGATGTCAAATGTTCGCTTGCTCTACATCTCTTAGAAATTCGCTCAAGAAAGTGCTGGGAAGTTGTCTGACTTTGAGTCACCCCATTGTGATATCTGGTTTTGAGAAACCACCCTACCAAGGTGAACTGTCCTTGGGAAGGAAGGAAATAATAAATGTCTGCGAAGTGATCGCCTGAACACAGGGAAAACTGCGTAAGTCTGGTGTCCAGTGAAGTGTGCTGGAAAGATTGAATAGACTAGTCTTCAATATTTAAGCATTAATTGAAAATTCATGAAAAACTTACTTAAAAAGACATTCAGAGAAAAATATCCCATTTTCAAGAGGAGGTCTATGGCATTTCAGCATCACTATCCGAAATCCTTAAAGATCTGGCTTTAGCATTTTGTTTTGCAGTGTGGGTGATTGAGCTGAAACAAACGCAAAATAGTCGTTAACAGAGTCAGAATTAGGGGCAGTCAGCTGGGTGCAGTGGCTTATGCCTGTAATCCCAGCACTCTGGGAGGCTGAGGCAGGTGGATCACTTGAGGTCAGGAGTTCAAGACCAGCCTGGCCAAGATGGTGAATCCCAGACTCTACCAAAAATATAAAAATTAGCTGGGCATGGTGGGGGGGGTGCCTGTAATCCCAGATACTTGGGAGGCTGATGCAGGAGAATCACTTGAAACTAGGAGGCAGAGCTTGCAGTGAGCTGAAATCGCACCACTGCACTCTAGCCTGGGGGACAGAGCAAGACTCCATCTAAAAAAAGAAAAGAAAAGAAAAGAAAAAAAGAATTGGGGCATTCATGCCAAGATTCTATTAATTTTAGAAGGCACCGAAAACTACAAGTGAGGTTTCAGGGTCCAGTGAACTCTCACAGATATTAGAAGAAATATGGGATGACTCTTAATGTTTGTCACATACCTTCTCACAAGGAATTCTTTTTTGAATTGTGCTGCCCCTTGGTATGTTCAAAATTGCCCCTTATCGATGGGAACATCACACACCGGGGCCTGTCATGGGGTCGGGGGCTGGGGAGGGATAGCATTAGGAGAAATACCTAATGTAAATGATGAGTTGACGGGTGCAGCAAACCAACATGACACATATATACCTATGTAACAAACCTGCACGTTGTGCACATGTACCCTAGAACTTAAAGTAGAATAATAATAAATTAATAATAATAAAAAAATTTAAAAAGGAGAAAAGATGACCATCTATGTACCAGAAAGTAGAACTTCAACAGTCACTGAATATACTGGAACCTTTATCTTTGACTTCCCAGCATCCAGAACTGTGATAAATAAATTTCTGTTGTTTATATATTTTAAAAAATGCCCCTTATCATCTAACATATGCTTCTGATCCCCCTGCCACCGAGAGCGAGAATTGCTATTAAATTCTATTCCATACCAATGTAGCATGGAATCAATACTGCTTCACAGGAACAATGCAATGGACCAGTACTTTTGAGCAAGGAGGCCTGATGAAATATATCCCTAAACAATATACCAGTAAATTTGGTGTTTATTGGCAAAACCAGCCCTATGTGTGGGCACAGGTGTTGGCATCTCTAGGACATGCTTTGAGATTTCTTGGAAGATAAAAACTGTCAGTCTCCAGTCTTCAGTGTTCCATAAAGGCCTTCAAAACTAGCTCTATGTTGTGAATAGGCTGACGGATTTTGAGGACTTCCAAAGGGGAGCCACATTAAGAAGGCTTAGTTTTTATGTTGAGGCTTTTACTATGGCTTATCATACAGCTAAAAATAGGGCTCTGAGGGAAAGATACTCAGATAGGATCTTTGAGAGGATTACTATATTGATTTCCTCCATAACTAAATCTACTTAATTGTCTGTAGCATTCATTTAGTACCACAAAAGAAGAAAGCATGGGATCAAGGTGGAGTTTGGGCCCTGAAGTTAGATTTCTTGAGTTTCATATTTTGGATCTCCCATAGCTATTGGACCTTGGACAGTTATTCAATCTGTCTCATGATCTCATGTGTAAAATGGGAATAACAAGAGAGCGAACTTCATAGAATGAGGTGTTATTTGACATTAATAACACCCAATAGGTAGACATAAAATAGCACATTTTGTCATGCATTAAGCCTTTCCTCCCAACTAGATAGTGAACTTATTTTAGATAGGCGTGAAATCTTAGATATTTTTATTCCACCCTGCCTGGCATGGTGCTAGGCACTTAATAGTGATACCTAGCATTGCAAGAGCACTTAACGGTTTCTTTTATGGTATGTTATTATATACCATAAAAGAAAGCAGTTTTAAAATTTTTCCTATATTCCCACAAACCAGGAGGTAGATAGGAAGATATTTTTATTAAGAAAATAGAAACCTTCAGAATTTAATAACTTGCTTGAGGCCATCCAGTTAGAAATACCCAGAGCCAAATTCTGAAATATGATGGTTGTTATTATAAACCCAATGGCTGCCCTGCCCGTGCCATTAGCATATCTTTAGTAGGCTCCCTGTTAAAATCTGTGGCCATTTTGGTTGATTGATGGGAACACTAGTCATGGAGAATGCTGAGTGCCTGAGGAAGTTCCCCAAGGAGGATCTGAGACACCCTGAGGATATGGTGCCCTTCTGCCGTGCTCTAGACTCAGCCGTGCCCACTGCGCTCGCTGAACTGTAGGTACCATGTCTTTGGTATCTGGCTACATGCAGAGTATAGGTCACTAACAGAGAGAGACTGACAGCAACAGCAGAGGCAAGTCTTGACTGCCCTTTGTTTATCCTTGCACACATGTGTGGCTGGGGTCAGTCCACAAGGGCAAGGAGAGGAGGGATGGACACTACTACTCCAAACTCAGAACCCAGCACACTATGCTCCTGAATGCCACAGACCTGTCTAATCTTCATTCGTTGCTCCCAGGAAAATGGCTGAGGGGTAAGAGCTTGTTTCCTAAGCTCTCCCCAGTACACAAAAAGACTCAGGTAGCAGGAATGCAGACTAGAGAAACATGTACATATTACCCATGATTATTTCTGTTGATATGCAGCAAGATCATTTTTTGAAGAAAGTGAAAGAAGTAAGGAGCGTTTGGCAACTGGCCTGTTATGTCTGAGAACAGATTATTTGCAAAATCCTAGTATCCCCCTGGTTTCCAGTAATTTAATAAAATGAAAGCTTGAATTGTACACACAGTCAGCCTAAAAAAATGTCAGTTGCAAATAGATAATTTGCTATTTCAAAGCCCTCAGAGAAGGAAACAGTTATTTCTTACTTCTCATTTATTTTCTCTCTTTTTCCTGCACCCCCCAACCATGGGTGTGTGTGTACACAATGTTGTGGAATGACCACATGGCGCCTTTTGGGTAAATTTGCAAAGATCTTCTCAATTCCCCTTTTGTCTCTTAAGACATAATTATTTATAATTTGTCTCCCTGTGGATGGAGAGCCATCCAGTATACAAAGAGCCCACCTGGGATGAAGTGTCTAAGAAATTACACATGTACAAATACAATGTCCAAAAGATATCATCACTCAGGGCTCCGAGCTAGAATGACCCAGAATGGAGGAAAGATTATGGCTTTGCCACCTAAGACTAAAGGAGCTGAGACACTTGTGTGCATGCAGCCAATCAGAGAAAAAACTGCAACAGAAGATAGCACCCATCCAGCTCATTCATAACTTACAGAATCATTCTGTGGCATCCAACAGGGAACTGGAGATAACAGAAGCCATCTGGATGAGTTCAATCGAAATGAACCAATATTTGATGTCTCTCGTCATCTATAAACATAAGAAATAGGGACTTAAATGCTTCCTTTTAATTTATATTTCTGAAAATGTTCCTAACTTTGCTAACTTTTCCAGGGTTGTACCTGAAGGCAGTCAAACAAATGACTTCCTAACTCAAGGCCAGGACTGACTTCCTGGGGGTGCTACCTGAGCAGTATCCCAGGGTCCCACGCTTAACAGGGTACCTCATTTGGTTTGATGTTCTGCTGTGGCTGTCTGGAAATTCCTAAACATGTTATCTTTGAGCTTGTGTTTTGTAAGTGAAATGTGACGGGACAATGGAGCATGTGAGTGACAGAGGAGTTATGTGTAATATGCATGTTCACCATCATTCCTTGCAGCCCTGTTTACAAATAGCATTCACAATGCCCAATGAACAGATAATTCTGGTGGACCCACAAGGCCATGGAGTTCAGCAATACTTAAAGCAAGTGCTGGGTGAGTGTGTTAGGTCTACACCTGGGTAAAAGGGGCATTGACAGTCCCCATAGGTCATGCTTTCTGTCTGAACCAACACTTGCCTGACATGTAGAAAGAAGGTAAGGGCATCCTAAGAAATATTAATGTGCAAAAAACTCTGTCCCCTCTTGTCTTGTGTTACTTCCTTGAATAAACCAATGGCTTATACTCACAACAATGACACAGAATTAGGGAAGGATAGAGCAGTCCATAGTTCATCTTTCTTTCAGTCTTTCCTAACTCATCAGTAAGCAAAAGAGAGAGACAGCGTTGTTAGAGTATGTGTGTATGAAAAAGTGAAAGTGTTTCTGTTAATCTGGTAAAAACAGAATACACATACATATGTGAGCTTTGAAAGTCAACTTGTGTCATTCTGAAGATGCTTCATACTAGTTAAATGCTCTTGCATTTGCATTTAAAACTGGCATTGTGCTATATAAACAGTAAATTTCATGCAAATACTTTAAAATTTTAATTTTTCTTTAACTTAGAATGATATTAACTACCGAATAAAAAAAACCCCACTATGACAGGTCAAGAGAAAGACTGGGGAAAAAAAGAAAAGTTTTATTTTAACATCTTTAAAGGAACTTTTCTCCTGCTTTTTAAACTAAGATCCTCACATTTTCAACACTAAGACCTGTGAATTATATAGCTGGCCCTGCTCAAGGTCTAAATAAGTGCGTAGGCCTATGGTGGAAAGAACTGTGTTAAGTGAACACTCCAGGTAATAATGACCAGAGAGAACACTGTCCTAGGGCTCAGCTCTTCGAACAGGAAAGTGACCGAAGCCCGAGGCCACTGGGTACAGAACATGATTAAAAAAACAAGGCTTCCCTTGAGCTGTTCTTTTATCATAATTGGTCTGGAAGGTTGGTTTTCAGGAGGAAAGTCTTCCAGCACTTCCATCTCTACACTGTCTTGACACATTCTCAAACTCACCACTATCCACCCAAATGGGAATCACTGGGTTATAACCACAGAGATTAAAAAAAAAAAAAAAAAAAGGTTAATGTGAAGACGTCATGAAAGAACAGAGTGAGAATATTTTCTTTTCAAATAAATATGTAATAACAAAATATGGATGTATTTCTTCAAAGAATGTAACTTTGAGATCATAATGACCTTATTTGCCTTTAGTTAAATGTAAAATAAAACAGAAAGCTCAGATATAAAGTTTCAAAGGACTTCTAAAACCACAGGATGAGTGATCAGTCTCCTTTGACATGGAGAAGAGGGTTAGGGAGGTTTGCAAAGGCTAGGAATAAACCACCTTTGAAGACAAAGTAGAGATGAGTGAGTCACTCTCTCTGAAAGCCTAGATTAACCCAATGAAGCATACGTTGTCTTTCCAATTATCACTAGACAGATAGTCGTAGGAATGTAACAAGGTTCAGACACAGTTAAACCCACAATTTGGATTAAGGCAGGATTTATAATTAAAGAGGATTAAAATTTTTTTTCAACTTAATGAAATATCAATCTGCTATAATTAGGAAGGAAGTAACAATGAATAGCTTAATAATTTTAACTAACAATCATGTATCAGTGCACAAAGCAGAAAAGACTAGACCCTGAGGACTGTCTATGAAAATTCAAAGAAAGGAATAAATAGCTACTAAAACTAAGTAACTTATGATTTTATTTTTTCTAAAAGTGATGACTAAGATGAGCTACTCTAAGATTCAAAGGATGCTATCTTTACATCTTAGCTGCATCACATTCCATTTCAACCTCCTCTTCTTCACACCAACTCCTCCACATCCAGACCCTGTCCATCATAGAGATAAACTTGTCTGGCTTATTGTTCGTAAAACCCAGGCTAGTTGAAAACTATTTTGGGTTTCTTACTCAAACCAGATTTCAACTGTGATTTTTCAAAAGTTAATAGGTTAGTACAGTGGCCTGTTGTGTCAACAGAGCCCTAGAAAAAAATTAATCATGAAAGCAATAGAAAAGGTCAAAAGGAAGAAACTGAAAATGCTACAATAAAGAAATCCCAGAGCCTATTATGTGTATTTCTAAGGTGTTTTAATTCAAAGGCAGAAGCATGACAAAGAAAATAAGGTGATAGTACTCAATTACGGGTGCTGAAAGGGAAAGGTGACATAAGATATTAGCAGGGCATGGAAACAAATTTCAGCAGCTCATGATGACTTAATATTCTCTAAAGAATCGAATGAAAGAGGAGAAATTCTAATAGAGGTAGGAAAAGAATCTCTGTCAACAAATTATTTTTTAAATGTTAGGTGAAGTTAATGAAACTGGCATCGGCTGCTATGGAAAATACAGACATCGTTTCAGCACTGAAGAATGCCAAGCTCTGAACTTTTGTCAGTGTGTGATAATGTTGTGTTCACACAGTGCTAGAGCAAGGTAGGGCTACAGGAGCTGACGGCAGTGCTGGAACAATTTTCTACCATTCCCGTCCACCTTAACCATCCTATGCTGGTCGTAATGCCACACGGGACTCAAAAAATCACAAGTTGCATTATGGGTACCTTGGCAATGGAGAGAATCTGGGGATAGTTTTACTATAGTGGGAGTCTGAATATGTGCATGGGTGGAATGGAGTTTCTTCATGATCTTAGAGTTGAAGAGAAAGAGTGTTTATGTGATATGCTGGTATAGCAAAGCTTCCTTATGCTAGCAATGGACTTGGCACTGGCCCTTGAATCTATTTATCTTTCAAAAAACCAGAAGATAGTTTAAGGAACCATGTGATTCCCATCCAAAGCTCTTTTTATAATTTCAAAGGTCCAAAATTTTAAAAAAAAGGAAATGGAACTTCAGCCACATAAGTAAACCCCAGAAGTTGAAAACTTGAACAAATAAACAAAAAATAATATATAATTAATATAACCCAACATATAAATACTATCAAACATGTGAAAGATTAATCTTTAAGGTAATGACAACAATTAGGCTTCTTTCTTCAAATAGTTTTCTAGAAATTTTTTTCTTGGTAGAACCTTGCTGATAAAATATTTGAATTAAATACTGCCCAGCTGAAAAACTAGTGGACAAGAAGGTGCTGACAGCTTTTATTACACTTCCCTACTTAAACACTTCCAATGGTATCAAATTACACGGCCTGTGTAATTTGATCACAATTATCACAAACTTCGTGGTTTCAAACAATACACATTTATAATCTTACAGTTTCTGCGAGTCCAGGGTTAGGCGTCCGAGCACAGCTCAGCTGGTCGTCTATTCAGGGGCTCCTCAGACTGCAATCAAGATATTGTCCAGGGCTGGTTTCTCATCAGAGGCTCAATGTGGAGGGATCAGCTTCTAAGCTCCCTCAAGTTGGCAGATATCATTGCCTTGCAAGCTGAAGGATTCAGGACACCTTTTCTTTTAGGTTTGGAGAGAGTATAGTTTCTCTACAATTCGCTCCCATTTTACTTTTTAGGACTTACCCGTCCTTCCTGCTCTCCTAGATTTACTTTAAAACAAAACAAAACAAAACAAAAAACAGTATTTCAGGAAAATTGGGCCTTATGCTATTACCTATTTCTTCAGTTCTCAGCCACCATATTTTTGCACAGACTCCTTTTCCCGAAACTCCTTCTTACAAACACCTACATTTGTTGAAGGTGTATCTCAAATGTACGCTGCATTTCTTTTTGAAATGAAACATTTTGCTGATGATTCTTGTGAAAATTGTCCTGCCATTTATTTTTGGTTCGTTTCAGAGTAATCATCTCTTGGAAGCACTGACTACTGCCCAAGAAGATGACTGGGCCATGGAGTAACCCGCAGACTCCATACTGCTTCCTCACTGCATTATCCCTTTTCTTTCCTTTGATTTCTCAGTCTTCTTGTGTTTTCACATTATAGTTGTAAATTATCTCCTCAGCTCCACCTGTCCTGGCTGTCGTTGGTTTTCCAAATGCTGTCTCTGCTCCAAGTTAGAGCTGCCCTCACCTGCTCTCAAATTGCCTCCATTGAATTATCTTCTTATCATTGAAATGCTTCGTTTTCATCCTCAGCTGGTCTCTATTCAGGAAGTGCCCTAATTTTAGAGTGTGAGAATCACCTGGGGGAAATGCATTTTTTTGCAAATCCCTGGGTTTCCCTCCCAGAATATGTATCAATAGATCTGGTGTGGGTTCCAAGATTTCATGTTTTTTTTCAAGCTCCATAAGGTTCTCTGATGTAGATAATCTGTAATCACATCCTGAGAAACAAGATTGTACCTATTCAACCCCACTTTCTAATTTCAAGTCTTTATCAGTTTTCTCGTGGTTCCTTCTCTACCCTCATCTCAGTCAATGTCAGCAGATGACTGAGCTCGGTGGTTTTCAAACCATAAAGTGGTTACTTTATGTTACAGAAACCTGGGAGGCTCATAGAAATCCCAATACACAACCCACTTCTCATACTAATTAAGTCAAATCTTTTTTTTGAGTTATTTTTTAATCAAGGTATAATTACATACAGTAAATGCACAGATACTAAACATATAGTTCAATGAGTTTTTACACACGTATTTATCTGAGTAACCAATGCTGTAATCAAGATATAGGACACTTATATCAACTTAGAATGTTTCCTCTTGTCCTTTCTGGTCAACCTCCCTCTCCTCCAAAAAGTAGCTACTATTCTAATTTTTATCCTCTTAGATTACTTTTTGCCTGATTTTGATGGAATCAAGATGGAATCATGGAAGTGGTTTCCCTTGCTACTGGCTTCTTTTGCTAAACATAATGCTTTTGAGATGCATTCACGTTTGACATCATTATTATTTAAATTTTGAAGTATTTATAATGTGCCATCAAATTTGAGAATCAAAATTCATTCTAATTTTTTTCACCTTCAACTGTATATTATGATAAGGTAGTGACCTTTAAAAACATTAGTACTTAGCCAGGCATGGTAGTTCACGCCTGCGATCCCAGCACTTTGGGACGCCAAGGCAGGCGGATCACTTGAGGTCAGGAGTTCAAGACCAGCCTGGTCAACATGGCAAAACCTTGTCTGTACTAAAAATACAAAAATTAGCCAGGTGTGGTGGTGGGTGCTTGTAATCCCAGCTACTCGTTAAGCTGAGGCAGGAGAATCGCTTGAAACCAGGAGGTGGAGATTACAGTGAACAGAGATGGAACCGCTGCACTCTAGCCTAGGTGACAGACTCTACCTCAAAAATAAAACAAAACAAACAAAAAACAATACTAATACCTTCAGAATTTCTTATTTAATTGATCTAGGGTGGGATCTGAGCATAGGTATTTTTAAAAGCCCCTCAGTTGATTCTAATATGTTGCCAGGGTTGAGAATCTCTGGATTAGCCTCAGAGGTAACGGAATTCCACTTCAAGTTCATGCAGATCTTCCCCCATCTTTCTTTCCCACCTCTGAGGAACTGCTGGCCTTTCCCCTTTCATTTGTGCTCCTGACCTAATAATAGTGATTATTTCATGAATGCTTGCTGTGTGCTAATGATTTTCATATATTATTTTATTTAGACTTGCATCAATCATGCTTTTTGGAATAAACAAGATGATGGTTACAGAGGGAGGTTTTACAGCTTGTAAAAGCAGGAACCAGGATCCAAACACCTGCTTATTGCTCATGGAGTCATACCTCCCAACTATTTTACGTCCATTTTCCTTCAGTCATCCCTCTTCAATCTTTCCATTGACTTTTTTATTTCCCTCACTCTACACTAATGCTTAGGTTTCCTCTATCCTAAAGAAAGAATAAATTAAAAACCACTTCTTTTAAGTATGTCACCCTTTAAGCTACATCCTTATTTCTTTCTTTCCATCATTTCCAGCAATTTGTAACTTCCTATTTTGCTGTTCAACCTATTGCACAAACAAGCTTTGGCCCCTACTACCACCGAAATGGTTTTTATGTCACCAGTGATTTCCTAACAATCTTTCCAGCTTAGTTTTCTTTTTTTTTTCTTCTGAGACAGGGTCTCACTGTCATCCAGGCTGGAGTGCAGTGCATAATCATGGCTCACTGCCTCCTCCATACTCCTGGGCAATCCTCTCGCCTCAGCCTCCCAAGTAGCTAGGACTATAGGTGCGTGCCACCATGCCCAGCTAGGTTTTTTTTTTTTTTTTTTTTAATTTTTATCTTTTGTAGAGACAGAGTCTCATTATGTTGCCCAGGCTGGTCTTGAACTCCTGGCCTTAAGCAATCCTCCCGTCTTAGACTCAGAAAGCACTGTGATTACAGGTGTGAACCACCTGCACCCTGCCTCATTCTGTTTAATTCTTGACCACTCTTTCCCCATATTCTTTTCAGATGCTCAATTGATTGGAAGAGGCCAGTGGGAGACAGCTTATTCTCAACTAGCAACAAAAATCTGAAGAACTTAATATTAATTAAGGTCAAATGAGGAATCAGATTTATAGTTCTAGTAATAATTACCTAGTAACTATAGGCAATTGTTATTGCTTATTTTGTACCTATTTAACGTGCTGCGTACTATCCAAAGAGGAGACTATAAACTGCTCTCTCTTGAGATGCAGCCAATCTTGTTGAATGGGCAAGACTCAAGTTTATAAAACTATTGTCATTTTAAATATTATTAAGCAGTTTAAAAATAAATCAATGTTATATTGTATGGTACAAAACACAAGTACAGCAAGTATTCAAGTTAGAAAAAAATGTATTTCTTGGAAAATATACTCATAGAGTACTTTATTAAACCTGAAGTAAATTATAAGGTACAAATCAGAGAGGTGGGATAAGAAGGATAGTTCACGCAGTGATACTTGCACCAGCAGAAGCAAAGGGCTCCATTTCTCCATGATGGTTTTCTCTATTCTTTGGCTTTTTTATAATCCTCTTCTAACACTTCCTTTAGTCTCCAATTTCCACCTCTTTCTGCTTCCATGGGTCAACACACTTCACACTATAACACTTCCTGAGCAGAATGGCACTCCCATCTCTTAGCTGTGCCTCCTATCTAGATCTATTGACTGCCTGGCTCTTTAACCACCTTTAGAAGATCCTAACAGCATCTCCCAAATTATACTGGGATTGGATCTAAGGAAGGACAAACTAACCAATCTCTTTCTCAACAGAAAGAGTCCTTTCTGTCCCAGAAGAGTCCTTTTTTTTAAAGAACTGTCCACAAGGACAGTTCTATTTTAACAACATTTAAAGATCATGAAGTGATGTTCACGTCGAAGCATAGCAGGTGGCTCACATTGGCACAATAATATCATACTTATTTTTTTGAAGAAACAAAGCTTTACCCTTCTAAATTTTCATAATTAAGATCCCTTTAATCTAGATATGGCCTTACGAAGTGATCTGTCCGACTCTGCTTTTTCTAGATGGACTAAAAAATGCCTGGAAATGAAATTTCTTTTCCAGCTAAATGAGTTGCTTTCAAAACTAAAATCCAGGCCTCAAACTTCTAGTACTGTCTCACTCCACTATACCATAATGTCACCCTTCTCGCCAAAGAAATATTATCGGAATCTGGAAAGCATCACAGTATCTGAATTCGTTGCCTAACAGAGTATAGATCACACAGATTGCTTTATTTAATCAGTACATCTTAACTGAGCAATTCATTTTGAAGGCACTAGAAAATAACCATTTTTCAAAAACCAAGACAATTCATCTCATGAGAATACTGCTGTTATACCAAACATATCGTATTGTGGCCAAAGTTATAAAAAAGTCAGACAAGGCCATACATGGTTGGGAATGATAAGGTCAGTCATGGTTGGAATACTATCTGGAAGCATGATCATCTGAAGTTGAGTATGACAATGCTCAACTGATTGGACAGAGGCTCCAATCAGGAAATGGAGTGGTCCATGTTGTCACCAACTATGTGTTCCTTTCTAAATAAAACTCTGAATAAGAACCAAGATAATTTCTAATATTTTAGCCCAGCTAACCCCCAACTAAACCATTAATGGCTCTTTGGAGAATGCTGTAATGCTAACTCTGCCTTCTATGCAGAGTTCCACAGGGCTTTTTGGCGCAGTAGGCTTTAAGATGTCAGTGCTTCCTAGTTAGAGAAGTTTTGAGTTTCTTGATTATCGTGATGATAAATCCCATTTCCTGCTTTAAATGAACAATTGCAGCCCATCACACAGGTGACACCTGTGCTGCTCAAGTATTTATAAATTTAAATGCTAGAATCTTGTTCTATTTGGTTCTCATTTTAAGGAAGACAGTGCATTTCTGAATCTGGGCAAGAGACCAATTTTAAATAGGAGTTGAATTTTACCCTCATATAAGTCTTTGATTTAGGGTTGTTAAAAGACAACCTCAAGGTCCTAAATTTGAAGTTTAATGTACAGTCTAAAATAGTGACATCACTTTCTAATGCAAGTTGCTTTAAAGATGTATATTATTCTCTTTACATAGGGACAGGATCTTAATTGGTTAGTATTTTTTTTTTTTTCCTGCAAATCACTATTATGTAGAGAAAGAATTTGAGTTGTGGTAAGACGTAATGTTTAAAGGTAAACATTAAAAGATACAAGACACAATTCATTCATAATAATCATCTTGTTGATGGAGCCAATTTAGAGTATTGGATTGTAGTACATTGTTGCCTGAGAAAGCAATGGTTTCAATCAAGTCACCTAGCCACCCCTAGAATGTAGTAGTAAGAACAGAGGGCTTGGCACATTGGTTTTACACAGACCTCTGTGGCTCTGACCCTGGGCTTGTCATTTGGACCACTCTAATTCTGTGTCCTTCTTTGAAAAGTGAATACGTAGGACTGAATTTTTTAAAACGTCAGTTTAAAAAATTATAGTAAAATACACATAAAACAAAATGTACTATCTTAACCATACTGAAGTGTAGTTCAGTGGCATTATTACTGTGCAACAATATTGCTATGTAACCACCCTACCACCCATCTACAGAACTCCTCCATTTCCCAAAATTGAATTTCATACTCATTAAACAATAGCTCCTCATTCCCTCTCCCCACAACTCCCGGCAACCATTAGTCTAATTTCTGTCTCCATAACTTTGACAACTCAGGCACCTTATGTAAGTAGAATCATACAGTATTTGTGCTTTTGTGGCTAGCTTCTTTTGTTTAGCGTAATCTCCTCAGTGTTCCTCCATGTTGCAGTATGTGTCAGAATTTCCTTCATTTTGAAGACTGAATAATGTTCCATGGAATGTATACATCACATTTTCTTCACCCATTGATAGGCACTTGGGCTGCCATCCACATTTTGGCTATTGTGAATAACGCTGCTATGAACTTGGGTGTACAAGTATCTGTTTGAGTCTCACTTTTCAATTCTTTGCGGTATATTCCCAGAAGCAGAATTGCTGGCTTGTGTCATAATTCTATTTTTAATTTTTAGAGGAACCATTATACATTTTTTTCCCACAGCACCTGCACAATTTTAACTTTACAGGACTGGATATGTTTAAATGTCCCTTCCATGTCTAGAGTTCTAGGACCCAGTACTTGTTTTTAAATAACCTCTTTAAGTCATTTCCTCTTTAGCTGGAAATCCTGCTCCCCGTGGAAAAACACTGGGATGCCTTTTACTTCAGAAAGCCTTCATTTGGGTTATGTGCCCTCCCGGCACCCTTATTGACAAGTGGCAAGCCATCATCGTGTTTTAAATTTATTTCTTATTTTCCTATAAGACATGAGCTCCTGGAAGCAAAGGTTATGTATTATTCTTCAATATTTCCTTAGTTCTTGACACAGAATAATCAAACAGCAAATGTCTGATGAATGAATAGGTGGGAACAAAACAGGGTCAAATATTTCCAAATGAAGAATTGAAAAAACGATTAAACATGGTAACATTAGAGAACATTTTTTTCTCCTAATGCAAAATATTTTCCTGGAGAGGCTGGAACTCAAATAATCAAAATGATAAGCATGATCATAAAAATGCCTACCTAGGGCTATCGCAACCTTTAGCCAGGGCGGAATCTTCCCACCTGTGCCCTGGTGGGACATCTAGCCTGACACTCTTGCTCCTGCTGGCTGGCGTTCCCAGAGGATGGGCTATACAAGGTGTTTGATGCCCATCAACATGGAAGTGCAGAAGAGACATTCAATGCCAGTCCATGGAAGAGCTAGAGGGGCATTCTCCAACCACCCCCATTTGCTAATACAGTGAACTCCTCTTTGATGCTGGAAGAGATCTTGAAGTTCAGCGGTTCGGGGGTCCCTAGTATATTGGACGATGTGACTGAGGTTCAGAGAAGAGAAAAGGCGATTCCTAAGTTATGCAGCAAGAAGGCTACCTACGCCCTAGATCTGGAGATACAGACGCTCTTCGCAGGGATAGAAACTATTTTTAAGATAGTTTTTAAGATAGAAACTATTTTTAAACCACTTTGCTAAGCGCTGGACGGCAGGGTTGTAATTGGATACAGGAAAATGACAATGCTTCAGTAAGTCGCCTGCATCCCACGCTAAATAAGTGGCACTGGACGCCTGGGCGACAGAGCGACACTCTGTCTCAAAAGAAAAAAAAAAAAAAAAGAGGCACTGGGCTGTAGGAGAGTGATAATATTTCTGGACCCAGACAAGGCGGCCACAACCCTCCTGGGGCAACAACCCTCCCGCCCGGCTGGTTTTTTGGAACCTCTGCAAACACTTTCTCCCGGGTCAGTTTCCCGCCAAACCGGGACGGAGGATGTCCAGAGGTCCCGGGAGTGGAAGCCGCTGTCCCTGTGTCCACTGGGAAGTGGGCGAGGCGGGATGCTGCCCGCCAGGCTGCCCCGGGCGAGGACCCGGGAACCCTCACTTGCTCGCTGGGCCTCGGAGGGGTGGGAGGGGCGGGGCGGTGCGCAGCCTCCCCTGACAGGTCTGCGGTCCGGGCCCAGCCAGGCTGCACAGGCACGCGGGGCGCACGTCCGCCTCGCCGGGGCTGCCAGGTGAGTCGCGCGCGATCGGGGAGCGGGGCCGACGGGTCGGAGGGAGTGGGTGTGGGGGACCCTGCGCTGGCCCGGGAGCGGAGACGCAAGGTGCCCGAGGAGCATGGGAAGGAGCACCCCCGCACGTCCCTGCAGCAGGCAGGGCCCACGGAGCAGCGCCCCCTTCTTCTTTGGAGGCGGCAGGAGCACCCCAGATCCGGTGGCGGGAGACGGAGGTTCATTTTGCGGAACAAAAAGCCCAGGGCGAGAAGACATTTGACTTGGAGAGAACTGGGGGAGTTAGGGATTGCTGATTTCATCTCATACTTTTTTTCACACCCAAGCGAGGGGTCTGGGAGGTGGGCAGGGAGAGTGCTTAGGAGACAAACAGAGTTAATCCCTCACCCCATTGATCACCGCCCCGCTGAACGTTCTCAAAGCTCACCCTGGATCGTGGTGGATTGTATGGTGTTGGAAACCACCAAAGACACTGCCCTATCCCCACCCCCAACAAGCGAGGAAAATGTTTCCCCTGAAATGTCTTTCTTCTCTGTCTTTTTTTTTTTGTTTCGTTGCTGTGGATTCGTGAACTAGCTTGTAATGGTCTCTAAACCTCTAAATTGTATGTATAATATTTACGTGTCCATGCATGCATTTTTCTGAAGTGCGCTTTCAGATATTGTATTTGTTTCTCCCTAAGATTAAACAGGCAAAACCGTATCTTTGGGCTGCATCAACATGACCTCTTAATAGTCTGCAGGGAAACTGAGTTGCAGATTCTTATTTAAAGAATTGGGGATTGGCCGGGTGCAGCGGCTCACGTCTGCAATCCCAGCACTTTGGGAGGCCGGTGCAGCTGGATCACCTGAGGTCAGTAGTTCAAGACCAGCCTGGCCAACATGGTGAAACCCTGTCTCTACACAAATACAAAAAAATTAACCAGATGTGGTGGCACGGGTCTGGATTCCCAGCTACTTGGAGACTGAGGCAGGAGGATCCCTTGAACCCAGGAGGTGGAGGTTGAAGTGAGCCAAGATCACGGCCACTGCACTCCAGTCTGGGTGACAGACCAAGACTTTGTCTCCAAAACAACAACAACAACACAAGCAAACAAAAACAATAAAGTGGGGATTGAGGGAAGAGGCTTGAGGCTCCCAGAAGGGTTGGGGAGAAGGATTCCTTCAGGGACCAGGGAGGACAGCACTCACCCAGTCACAAATTTACCTGTGTTAAGAATTGGTCTGTTTCCCACCAGTATGAAGTACAATTAGGTTTCAAACATGTAGACTGGGAAATCGAAGTGAGTCTTTGTGAATGGAAGGTCTACTTAAGTTTCTTTTTGACAACCCAAAGTGACCCCAGCTTCGGAGCTTCTAAGGACTCTGGAGAGAAGGTGACAGATGAAGTTTTCCAACTGTGCACCTCCCTGGTCCATTGGCATCTTGGGAAAAGGAGGAAAGAACAAACTGTTACCTTAGCATGGGAGCAGAACCAGAAAAACCCAGGGAGTCTGGGGGAGAGGGAGGAGAGCCGAGAGAGATACAGGCATTGTTGGAAAAGGAGCTTAACTTACCCAACAAAACTGATCTGCAAAACCAACAGGCACCTTAGGAAAATCACCTTACATCATTAATCCCACTTTCCTCGTTCCCACCAAATGGGCAGGAGTACTCTGTGGAGGTGAAGTAGTGTCTGCTGCCACTTACCTAGATAGCATTTCTGATCCTGCCTTCTTTACCCGCACAATCTTGGAATCCCAATCTGTGAGGCTCCTAGGTGTGCTGGCATCAGGACAGCAGTCCACAAACGGTGTGTTACCCAAACATTAACATTCTGCAGCTAGCCTCAAACAGTCACAGCAACTTTCCAATTTCAGAGAAAAAAAAGGCTAAAATTGTAAGCTTTTTCTTAACAATTTTTTATTTCTTAATTTTTGTGGGTACATAGCAGGTATATATAATTATGGGGTACATGAGATGTTTTGATACAGGCATGCAATGTGAAATAAGCACATCATAGAGAATCGGGTATCCATCCACTCAAGCATGCATCCTTTGTGTTATTAATACAAACAATCCACTTACACTCTTTAAGTTATTTAAAAATGTGCAATTAAGTTATTATTGACTATGGTCACCCCACTGGGCTATCAAATAGTAGGTATTGTTCTTTCTTTCTACCTTTTTTTTTTTTTTGTACACATTAGCCATCCCCTCCAGCAGTCCCCCACTACTCTTCCCAGCTTCTGGTAACCATCCGTCTACTCGCTATGCCCATGAGTTCAGTTGTTTTGATTTTTAGATCCCACGAATGAGTGAGAACATGCAATGTTTGTCTTTCCATGCCTGGCTTTTTTCACTTCCCATAATTACCTCCAGTTCTATCCATGATGTTGCAAATGGCAGGATCTCATTCTTTTTTATGGCTGAAAAGTACTCCACTGTGTATAAATGCCACATTTTCTTTATCCATTCATCTGTGGGTGGACACTTAGGTTGCTTCCAAATCTTGGCTATTGTGAACAGGGCTGCAACAAACATGGGAGTGCAGATACCTCTTTGATATACTGATTTCCTTTCTTTTGGGTATATACCCAGCAGTGGAAATGCTGGATCATATGGTAGCTCAGTTTTTAGTTTGCTGAGGAATCTCCAAACTGTTCTCCATAGTGGTTGTACTAAAATTATAAGCTTTTTCTTCACAAGTTTATTCCAACCTTTGATGCTGGCTTTTATTCCTGCTGAACCCAGCTTAGTTCACACTTATATTTTTGGTTATGCTGAAGCTGAATATATCATTATTTCTTGCTTGCAAAGAACCCATTGGTTTCAAGTGATTTGTAACCTCCTCACATTTGAGAGCTACTGTTGTAGCAAGAGAAGGGATTATACCCAGGATTGTGCCATATTTGTCTTTAATGTCCTTTGAGTTGAAATGATTTGTTTGTGGACCATCTGGTGTTCTGAGTTGTGGCAGTGAATTGTACTGGACCCTGAGGCTAGGGAGGAAAGAAACAGCTTCATCCTACCTGCTCACAGCCCAGACTGGTTTTTTGTGTGCTGTTCTTGACATCACACGTATTTTGTAAACTCAGACTATACTTTTATGAGGTTTTATGGAACAGAGATTAAGCTTCCTAGTCAACCCCTCCACCCTTACAATTGGCTAGTCAGTCTTCATTCAATCCTAAATTGAACTATTATTTTTCAGAACAATAAGGCAGTTGTTTCTACCTATAACCCATCTTTTCCTGATAGAATTATTGTTCAAAATGGTCTCCATAACATGGCTAAGGGTTTATTTGGCAATGACAGGAATTGGAATTTTGCTTCTTATTTTAAAAGTCATCAAAGATGCAAGCTTTTTTTTTTTTTTTTTTTTAAAGACAGAGTCTTGCTCTGTGACTCAGGCTGTAGTACAGTGGTGCAATCTCAGCTTACTGCAACCTACGCCTCTCAGGTTCAAGCGACTCTCATGCTTCAGCCTCCCAAGGAGCTGGGACTATAGGCACAGGCCACCACATCCAGCTACTGTTTTTGTATTTTTAATAGAGATGGGGTTTTGCCATGCTGGCCAGGCAGGTCTCGAATTCCTGACCTTGGGAGATCCGCCTGCCTGAGCCTCCCAAAGTGCTGGGGTTACAGGCTTGAGACACTGTGCCTGGCCTAAGAACCAAGCTTTTTTTAAGAATGATAGTTGCCACTTCCCTAGCCCTTCCGAACCACATAAGTTTTGCTGATGTTACTGATTGTGCTTTAATGCATTCAGCAAATATGAATATTTACTGCACACCTTCCATGTGCCAGCCCCTGGGGTACGAGGTGACTTGTGTTTTGATTTCAAGGAGCTGACAAATAAGCAGCTTGGACTTGAATTCCCTCCCCTTCTCTTCCTCTCACTTCTCTGTTGAGGCAAATCCCAATTAGAATGAAATAACTCCGGAGAATTATTTTGGGTGTTACTAAAACTATCTTTACTTCTTTGCTCCAGAAACAGCATTAGATACTTAGTGGCCTCTTGATGTAATCTAAGAACTGTCCTTAGGTCATGCTGCTTCTGGGACTCCTTGGCTGTGACCATTTTCTTTCAAGTTTAAGTGACTTCCTGCTCCTTAGGCATGAGTCCATTTAAGACGTTCTGCCAAGGGAGAAGCCATCCACTGTGGTTGCCTGGCTTCAGAGTGCTCTCACTGGTCAGCAGTCCTTGATTCCTATGGCCTCCAGTGCTGTGTAGATGATAGTTCCATGAATAGCACTTTTAACTAGAGTCAATTAACTTGGCAAGGAGAGAAGCATTCACTTTTGATGGGTAATACATGGTCCCAGGGAGCACCAGCCTCTCCCATTGAGGATCCTAACAGCTGGCCAGAGGCAAGTTCCATGTGCCTGGGCTATTTTTTCCCCAGTTCATACAGAATAAAAGTAGCAAACCTGTAAATGCATTCTGATCTGCACCTGGACTAAGTGAGATCTGGAAGAGTATACTCAAGGGCAGTCAACAGGGAATGATTCTGCTAATTTAGGATTTGTTAAGTTGGGCTAGTTTGAAATATACCTCTGCACTCCTCTCAGGAAATGCTGGATAGAGTCGATTTAGTATCAGCTAATAGTTATAATGGTGGCAGATTCTGATGTGGCACTTAACATGATTCAGGCACCATTTTAAACACTTCGTTTAGTATCTGAGTGACAGGATTAGTCCAGCCCCCAAACCTCAGCATCATTTAATAGATGCAACTAAGAAGTCTGCACATGTACCCCTTGAATCTAAAATGAAAGTTAAAATCATTAAAAAATCATCTAATCCTCTCTCAATCCAAGTAAGTAGGCACTATTATTATTGACAATTTAGCCCTGGTTCACACAATTACAGTTGGCCCTCCATATATGTGGGTTCTACACTTGTGGATTCAACCATCCATGGATTAAAAATACTTTCAAAGTATGTCTGTAATAAACATGTACAGACTTTTTGTTCTTGTCATTATTCCCTAAACAATACAGTATAACAACTATTTATATAACATCTATGTTGCATTAGGTATTATAAGTAATCTAGAGATGATTTACAGGAGGATGGGCATAGATTACGAGTAAATACCATACCATTCTATTTTTATATCAGTGACGTGAGCATCTGTAGATTTTGGTATCCCTGGGGGTCTGGGAACCAATTCACTTCAGATACAAAGGGACAACTCTACAGTGTTTGATTTATTGAGCTTTCCGAGATATTCAGCCTTTTCCTGTCTTCACACTTGTTGTTCCCTCTGTTATTTAGAGTAATCCTGATGAAAATCAACAAAATACACATTAAGAGGCAGCACTGAGAGGTAATGTGCTAACCAGTCTTTGTGATTACAGGCACTTCAGATTTCCCTCTTGCCCACTCATTGTGAGATGCAGCCCAGCCCTGCAAAACGATTGCCCCAGTCATATCCTGGCTCACCCCTAACTAGCAGTTTGACCTTGAGCACATCACTGCCTCCTCTGTGCCTCAGGTTCCTCTTCTGTTCAATGGGGAGGGTCACAGCACTACCTCACCATTTGTTGTGAGGATTAAATAGATGCAAATATGTAAGACATTTACAGTAGTGCTTTGTACACAGAAGGCACTATTATTTTTTATTAATCCCCGTTTTTCCTTCCCAACTTCATCTCCCAATATACCATAACCACGCTGAGTTCCTTACAACTGCCCCAGACCTCCTGGACTAAGTGAGATCTGGAAGGATATACTCAGGGCAGTCAAGAAGGACTGATTCTGCTAATTTAGGATTTGTCAGGTTGGGTTAGTTTGAAATATATCTCTGTTCTCCTCTCGGGAAATGCTGGATAGTATAGATTTAGTATCAGATAATAGTAATAATGGTTTCCTCTGATGTTTCCTCCTTCCCTTGTGATCTCAGTAGTCTTGGACCATTCATACATCAAATGACTTAACAATCACCTAATATTTTTTAAGCTTTTCTTACGTGCCCAGTAGTGTGCCAAGTGTTTTTCTTCCTATTTTTAACATACTATTGACAGCTTCATGAGGTGGGTTTATATTTTCTTAAAATAATTTGCCAAGTCCACTTCCCCAGTAGACTGTGACAGTGGCTTATGCATCTGTGTATGTTATTCAGCTTGTATCTCTAGGACTTGATAGAGGACCCAATACAGAGTGGGTGCTCCAGAAATGTGGACTTGGATGCATTTCACCAACAGCTATTTACATCCAAATAATAAGCTAATTGTAACTCTTCTAGATGTCCGTACTTTCCTCATTGCAAAAATTCACCATCAAAATTTTTAAAAACACTAATAAGCAAGAAGAAGGAAGTTAAAATTGCACTCCTTCCAGCCCTAGAGAGCTTAATCAACTTGCTTAGGAACATGCTACTAAATGGCTAATCTGAGCATCAAAATCTGGCCATCTGGCTTCAGGGCTCAGGCTCTGAATGGTTGCATTATACGACTGATCCCACCCCATCCACCCCAAAACACACTCCCCTGCACAAACAAATTATGTTAGCTATTAAAGGGAATTGGAAGAGTGGAAATGTGCAATTAAATCTACCACAAATACAATGTTGCAATGTGTGAAATCTATATTTTTAAAATTTACGGTATTCAGCGTTTTCCTGCCTTCACACTTGTTCCCTCCATTATTTACGGTAATCCTGATGAAAATCAACGAAATACAAATTGAGAGGCAGCATAGAGAGGTAATAGAGAAAGGGAATGGCTTTTGAGTTAGACAAACACGAGTGTGGATCCCAGCTAAGTCCCTAGATGTGTTACCGGAGATGAGCTGCAAAACATTTCTCAGTCTTAGTGTCCTGTAAAATAGAGGTAATAAGAAACACTTTTCAGTATTTTGTGACATGTAGAAGTGAAGTGATGGTGGCATGCACCACTCTTGGTTAATAGTAGGTCCTGTTGTTAAGTCTCTAATGGCGACACCCTATAGCTTCCCCAAATGGTGACCTTGCCAAATTGTTTTCCAAAGCTACATGTGGATTTTTTCTCCCAGTCCTTCATTTTAATTCTCATGATAATTTAACTTTTTTTTTTTTTATTAGATGCACTTAGTAACTCGCCTCACAGTCATTTTCTTGGAAATTCAATTTCTTCTCCACAGGGTCTCTTTTGAGATTAAAGAGAGAGAAGTGGCAAATTTAGGATGTTAGAACAATTTTCATTTAAAAGTAGATCCTTGTTTTTATTACCCTACCATTCATGTTTTCTGTTTTCCTTTATCAGCGAGTTACTTCCATTTGATTCGTATTGCCAGACTGAACTCTCTTGTTTTCTTGCAAGATGAAAGGAGGCAACCATGAATGAGCCACTAGACTATTTAGCAAATGCTTCTGATTTCCCCGATTATGCAGCTGCTTTTGGAAATTGCACTGATGAAAACATCCCCCTCAAGATGCACTACCTCCCTGTTATTTACGGCATTATCTTCCTCGTGGGATTTCCCGGGAACGCAGTAGCGATATCCACTTACATTTTCAAAATGCGACCTTGGAAGAGCAGCACCATCATTATGCTGAACCTGGCCTGCACAGATCTGCTGTATCTGACCAGCCTCCCCTTCCTGATTCACTACTATGCCAGTGGCGAAAACTGGATCTTTGGAGATTTCATGTGTAAGTTTATCCGCTTCAGCTTCCATTTCAACCTGTATAGCAGCATTCTCTTCCTCACCTGTTTCAGCATCTTCCGCTACTGTGTGATCATTCACCCAATGAGCTGCTTTTCCATTCACAAAACTCGATGTGCAGTTGTAGCCTGTGCTGTGGTGTGGATCATTTCACTGGTAGCTGTCATTCCTATGACCTTCTTGATCACATCAACCACCAGGACCAACAGATCAGCCTGTCTCGACCTCACCAGTTCGGATGAACTCACTACTATTAAGTGGTACAACCTAATTTTGACTGCAACCACTTTCTGCCTCCCCTTGGTGATAGTGACACTTTGCTATACCACGATTATTCACACTCTGACCCATGGACTGCAAACTCACAGCTGCCTTAAGCAGAAAGCTCGAAGGCTAACCATTCTGCTACTCCTCGTATTTTACGTATGTTTTTTACCTTTCCATATCTTGAGGGTCATTCGGATCGAATCTCGCCTGCTTTCGATCAGCTGCTCCATTGAGAATCAGATCCACGAAGCTTACATCGTTTCTAGACCATTAGCTGCTCTGAACACCTTTGGTAACCTGTTACTATATGTGGTGGTCAGCGACAACTTTCAGCAGGCTGTGTGCTCAATAGTGAGATGTAAAGTAAGCGGGAACCTTGAGCAAGCAAAGAAAATCAGTTACTCAAACAACCCTTGAAATACTTCATTTACTTAACCAAAAGTAAATACTTGCTGATACTTTACCTAGCACTCCTAAGACGTTCAGGATGTCTCCTTCAATGGAACTCCTGGTAAATACTGTGTATTCAAGTAATCACGTGCCAAAGCCAGGGCAGAGCTTCTAGTTCTTTGCAGTCCCTTTATTGAGCTCCTCCATTGTGGAGATAAAGAACTGGATGCATGCATATCAGCAGTGTTCAGACATAGTATTACAAGCTATTGGAACTCAGAGGCATCTTAGAGAACATCTGTTCCCACCAACTTATTATATATACACGGAAAACAATTTCGTACCCTTGCCCTAGATTGCTCAGTAAATTAGTGCCAAGATAGGAGAAAACCAATCTTTTCACTCATCATTTCATGCTCCTCTGCACTCCAGACCTGTTTGTATTGAACCATTAGATAATTCAAATCACTACTTGTATCTTTCTTAATATTTATTTTTTACATCTTATAGCTCTGCAATTTGTTTCCTTCAAGCTTAACTTTGAGATTATAAAACTGAGTTTAGCCAGTTCTGTATATTACTTGCAAGCCAGTAAGATACCCTTGAAATAATTCAAGGACGTCCATGCAAATAGCTGAAATTAGGACCTGCAAGATATTTGGAGTATTATGACTTTATTGTTGTTAAAAAGCTTTTATTGAATTTATAAAAATTATCAAATCGTATTCATCATTATTAACATGTCCTGGGGAAGGAAGGAAAACTTTTGAGGACAGAAGTCACTTTCAAACATCATGTATGTATTGGGTGTTCAATCATATCTAACACTGTTCTGATTTTTGTGGGAAAAAATTCCAGGAAACACTAATTCTCTTTAGATTCCTTGTTCTTTTATGACTACAATGAACATATGTCTATGTAATAGCTAAATATATTTTTGAATTGTATGTGTGCTTAATTATCAGTAAGTATAAATATTTGAGAAAATACCTGGTCTGGATATTTAAAACCCTCATAAACATGTGGGTACAATTAATAAACTTATTTATAATTGTGTAATAGGCTGTTTGGTCATATTTTTCTGTGAAAATGCAGTTTTATCACTATTATATTTACATGAAACTTATTTTCTCTATGGTTAGGAACAAAAATAAGTTAAGAATCAATAATATTATAGAATAAGGCTGAAACAGTTGACTTACACAGAGGAAAGGGTATCATAGAAATTCTTCCTGATGTTCCAATTCTTCTAGGACATGACATCTGACTTAGACTTCAGTGAGGATGTTCATCAGGAATCTCTTCAGAGCAAGTTGAGGGAAAGAAGAGGAAGCCGATGGATCTGAACATGAACTTTTCTGGACAATGGTGCTTTCTGCAACCCCTACCTTCTGAGCCATCTTCTTCTGAGCCTTTCTATAACATGTGGAATAAGCTATTTCACTAGAGGACCCCAACTTGCTCATCTGCGCTGGCTGTATTAGCATCGAGAAATATTCAGAGGTCCACCTGGAACTGCTAGCTCTTTTTCTTTTTCCTGATGCCTAGTCCAGCCCCTGGACTATCGCTAAAGTGCCGACAGACTTGCCCGTATTCCACTGGGGTTATTATTCTAGCCTTGGGCACAAACTCCTTTCCTTTCTCTCCCCATCTTTATTCCTTTTTATTACAAAGAGTTCACCCACCAGAGAAAAGCCACTTCAACCTCCTTCATGTCTTTCTCAACTCATCTCTGTAGTTTCTTTTATTTTTTACCTTCTTCCTACCAACGTATAGAAAAACAAATCATCCTTCTGGCAGAAATTCTTTCACTGTATCTTTGGTCTTTATTTTGCTCTTTTAGGGACCTTGCTCCAACACTTAATCTCACTTTCTCACATTTTTAACATTTTTGTTACCCTGGATAATTGACCTTAGCTTGGGAGCGTGCATAATTTTCCATTTTCCGAAAAATGCCTCCCCCTTGATTAAGTTTTTCTGTCGTTCTGTTACCTAATCTTCTTCCCACAGCTGTGGGTTGGTCTGCCCTCTAGGGTACTGCCTATAGAACAGAATCACAGAGATCCAAGCTAAATTTAATTCAAAGGGTCAGTTTTATTTTACAAAGTTAAGAGTTCTGCGTTATTTGTGCTGAAGGAGGCAGTTTTGAACTGAGGCCAAAAAAAGGGATTGATGATATTTCCCAGGCTACAATGGGACCTGTGTGACCTTGCTGCATACAACCAGGCCCAGGCAGAGAAAGACAGAATGAGAACAAAAAAGCAGAGCTCTGACTGCATCCACCAGGGCAGAGCTACTCAGGTCTGCTTGCTGTGTGAGAACTGAAAGTGCAAGTCAGGCTCACTGCACCTGCATATGGGGAAGCCAGAAAAACCGATTCCAAACTTCTGAGACACGGTAATCCCTTGCATTATTTGTAACTCTTTACTGTGGACATGTTCAAATAGTCACAAAATTTAAAAAGGAACCAAATGACCCATATCTTAATTTCATCAATAGCCAACATCCCACCCTTCAGGTTTTATCTCTCTCATCGCACATCTTTTTTGCTAGAATATTTAAAAGCAAATTCTAGACAAGATACAATTTTACCTATCAATGCTTCAACACAGATTTCTTTCAAAACATACAAAACCAAAACAAAATAATAACTGATTCCTCAATATTATCTAATATTAATCCATGTTTCATTACCCCTGTTTTCCTCCAAAGAATATTTATACAGGTTTTTTTTTTTTTTTTTCAAATCAGGATCAGAGGAAGCTCCATGCATTGCATTTGGTTGATAAGACTCTTAAATTTATTTTAATCTATAAGAGCTCACCTTTTCTTTATTAATTGCCATTTATTTGCTGAAGAAATCAAGTGAAGTCATTTGTCCTGTGGAATTTTTCACATTGCAGGTCTGGCTGTTTTAATTCCATTTTGTTATTTATCACGTTCCTCCAACCTGCATATTTGCAGTAATTTGGAAGGTAAAGCTAGAGGTTAGATTAGATACAGATTATTTGTTGTTATTTCCTTCTCCACTTTCCTTTCCCTTCCCTTCCCTTCCTTTCCCTTCCCTTTGCTTCCCTTCCCTTCCCTTCCCTTTTTTCTTTCATTCCTTTCTTCCTCCTTCTCACCCCTCCCTCCTTCATTTCTGCCCTCATGGTAGCAATATTGCAAAATATAAGTCATAATCACAAAAATACAAGTCATAAAAAAGTGTCCTTTGCGGGGATATGGATGAAAAAAAGTGAAATAATACCTTTAGTGTGTTGAAAGAAAATACTTGTTTACCTAGAATTCCATATCTAGAAAAAGTAGCTTTTGAAAATAAAGGGGAAATGATGACCTTTAGAGGTAAAGAAGAGATAAAATGTTCACCACTGAAAGGCCTCCACAAAAGAAAATTCTAGGGATCGCACTTCAGGAAGAAGGACAATCATGTCAAATGGATAGTCTTAGAGACAAGAAGAAATAATGAGTGCAGAGATGGTTGTAATTGTTACAGGTAGTTAGACAGTCACAAGTGGGCCAGAAGAGGGCTCCCCCCAGTCACCCACCAGGAATGTCAGGTGATCATCAGTTTTTGGTTCAGCAGTTATCATATTGCCTCTCTAAAAATGATAACTTGGCAGCTAGCACCAGGGAGAGACAATCTTCTGATTTCCCAAACAGCTGTCACACTGAAGTGTTAATTGAACACAGGCACCAGGGAGAGGCAACTTCCCAGAGAAAAACACTTCCTCAACACAGTGTGCATGCTCACCAAGCATAAAGAGGGCACTGTGCATACAGGCAGCCCATCCTAAGGGAAGCATCATGGAAAAGGGGCACAAGAAGCCACAGATGGGCCAGAACATGAAGTCTTAAGATCAAGGTTAAGCATTGCATTTGCCCTTCAAGTTTCCCTCCTGAGTCTCCTCCAAGTGTACTTTCCTTTCTTTCCTGCTCTAAAGCCTTTTAATAAACTCCTTTAAATAAGCTATTTAATAACTCCTGCTCTGATGCTTGCCTCAGTTTTGTTTTCTGCCTTATGCCCCTCAGTTGAATTCTTTCTTCTGAGGAGTCAAGAATTGTGGTTGTTGTACACACGTACGGATTTGCTGCCAGGTAATGCAGATACCTTCTACTCCTAACATAATGATCTAGGTAAAGCTAAACAAAATTGACTGTGTAAAACAATAATTATAATGTCTAGTTTGTGGCTTTAAGGAACAAGGCAAAACCTAAACACTGAGAACTATTGATACGGCTCTGATGACTGAAGAAACACCAGGGTCCTTTGCCTCATGCTGATTTAGATAAAATGACACAGACACAAGTGGAGTGGTTTTAAGGAGCAGAGAGTTTAACAGGCAAGAAAGAAGAAAGAAGCTCTCTGGAACAGAGATAGAAGGAGGGGGGCTCTAAGCCAAGAGAGGAAACCCTGAGTGCCGCAGAAAACAGTCAACTATATTAGGAGGCTGGAGGAGGCAATGTCTGATTTGCCTCCAGGATTGGCTTGACCAGGTATGTCATTCACATAGCCTGCAAAAAAACTG
This sequence comes from Colobus angolensis palliatus, assembly GCF_000951035.1. Classification (NCBI taxonomy): domain Eukaryota; kingdom Metazoa; phylum Chordata; class Mammalia; order Primates; family Cercopithecidae; genus Colobus; species Colobus angolensis. The sequence continues at coordinate 7,434,194 of NW_012114252.1, read as the reverse complement.
GCCCTCCCACTCTAGTCTTTTAATATGCAATTGTGGGGCACCATGATGTCCTGCACATGTGGGGTTATCTGGGAGTGGTTATGACTCTCAGCAGATGGGTGACAAGGAGAAGAGGGAGGGAATCACCATATTGGATGGACCCAGTTTCTCATGGCCAGTATTTGCATATCTAAGCTTGCTGGCTGACCCTTTCTGCTAGACAAGAAATGTTTTTGGAGCTGCTTTAAAAGAAAGAAAACCTTTCCAAGGACCCCTTAGACCACCCTATCTGCCTAAAATAATTTCTTAATAACTCCTATAATATTTCCCCCTGAGAAGATGTCATCCTAACTACTGTTAGGGGGCTTTGGGCCACAACTCTTTCTGGCTACTTCCTGCTGCAAAGGGGCATCGAGTGGGAAGGGAAGAGCAGCTAGGGCTCCTCCTGGGGTCCATCTAAGGGTCTCTGGCAGAATGTCATGTCCATAGGTGGTTCTGTTTGCGGCACCATTTGGCGTTTGATTGCTTCTAGACAAGAGGAAATAATTCGAGTTATAGTATTGAGTATACAAGGTCCAAATATTAATGCAAGGCATATAAGCAAGAGAGGGTTTAATAAAACAGCAAACCAATTCCATAAAGAAGACTGGAATTCATTAAACAGGGTTTGTAGCCACTCAGGGCTGAAGCCTGCATTTTCTCTTAGCCTGTCAATAATTTTGATTTGATGCATTTTCTCTTAGCCTGTCAATAATTTTGATTTGATCTTTGAGTACCTGTAGATTTTCCTTTACTTTACTAGAGGTGTTAATCCAGAAGCAGCACATTTAATTTAAAAGTGTACAGGTACCTCCTACTTCAGCTGTAAGGACATCTTAGGCCCATCTATTTCGTGCTACTACTGAGGCTAAGGAGTCTATAGATTGTTGTTGTGCCTCTGTGGCACCTACAGTTGCCTTCCATCCTCATCGCATCATAATAGAGATATTAAGTACTGATCTTTCAAGTAAAGGGATGCCTGTAAACTGGAATAGACCTCTGGCTATGGAATTTTCCATCCATGGCTTTTCTAAGATGGGATTGTCATATGCATGCCCTCCCCAGTCTGCCCTTTCAGTTAAATCTACATATTAGGGTATAGAAATGATAGCGCTCTTTGTCCAGCATATTTGAGATAGTGTAGTTTCAGAAAACAGTCTAAGTTAGGGATATCCCCAAATGATGCTGCCATCTCAGTAGAATTTAAAAATAGTAAGTGGGAAACTACTGCTACTATAGTACAGGTTCCCTTCCAATCCCTTGGTAGGATTAGGTGTCCAGGAGCCACGCACACACACACACACTATATATATATGTGTATGTGTGTGTATATATATATAGCCCCATTCCTTGTAGGGACGATCCTAAGTTGTGCCTTGTGAGAGACACCAGCAGATTTTTCTCATATCTTAGAAGTTTCCCTTCTTTACACGTAATAGGGGCATCCTTGGGATCAGGACATTCATATTTAGGATAGTCATTTACAATGCCATTTGGAATTTGACATGCCAATTGAGAAGAAGTGCCGCAAACAGAACCACCTATGGACATGACATTCTGCCAAGGACCCTTAGATGGACCCCAGGAGGAGCCCTAGCTGCTCTTCCCTTCCCACTCAATGCTCCTTTGCAGCGGGAAGTAGCCAGAAAGAGTTGTGGCCCAAAGCCCCCTAACAGTAGTTAGGATGACATCTTCTCAGGGGGAAATGTTATAGGAGTTATTAAGAAATTTGTCCACCTGACAAATGGAGTTTTGAAAAATTAGAGACATAATATGCCCTGGCCAATATCTCAGATGACCCTTGTGGCAAGAGCTGTCAGTCCAGATGTTTCCAGTTTGCCCACAGATCTGTAAGCAGCTACTAGAGCAAACATCATACATGGGTCTGGAATTCCATGAGGGGTATGTTTGGAAAGGTCCATGTGTTATTCTTTACATTATAGTCAAGGTGGTTACTTAGAGCATGCTACTCCCGTCGGGACTTCCAACCAGAAGGAAAGATTAGATTCTGAAAGCTCCCCACTAGGCCTTCTGATCCTTTTAGATCACCCTTGTTGCACTCTCCTCCCCGACATCTTTGAACTATCACCAATTACAAGTGTGATGTTACAATATCTGAGATCTCCCAAGTATGGCCCTTTCTCACTGCTTTTTAAGCAGAGGGAGGCATTACTCAGTCAACTTTTCCCAGCCTGAGGGTGTGAGGAGAGTGTTCTTTGGCACTGGGGGAAGAGTGTTCTCCTGAGAGGAGTTAGTTATGCAGTTAAAAGTGCTCCCATACCATGTCCCATCGGGTATTTCCTGCAGAGCTAAGAGTGAAGTGGAGAGAGCAGCCTATACTGGAGATAACGGAGCTGGAGTAGCTGATGGTACAATTGGAGGAGGACTGGAAGGATTGTGACATTCAATATCTGTCTTAGATTGCTCCTCTGGAACCTCCTTCAGCTCTGGGGAACTATTCCCTGTTGGCTTGCCTGCATGGCTGCTACAAGAACTGGGTTGATTGTACAGAGCTTGTAAAGGTCTGGGTTGTCTCACAGGGCAAAGACAGTCTGCACATAGGGGACCTCAATCCATTTGCCCTTCTGCCTGCCGAAAAGATCCAACTGTTGGATAATATTAAAACCAAGGCTTCCCCCAACAGGCCACGTTTGTCTGTCCCCAAGATGGTAAGAAGGACATGTCCTTGTGCAATAAAATATGAAGGGGTTTTTCTTCAAAGTCTCAGAGTTGAAGGAGTCCCAGTGCTTTGCTTTAAAATACACTCCAGGAGAAGGCATGCTGAAGACAATCTGTTACCCATCTAGAAAGAGAAGTGAGAATAAAAGTGTCCTTTTAGTCTCCTTGCTTTCTGTATGTTACCCAGGTTGGAGAAGAAAACAGTGGGGGCGTCCCTCCAATTATTCCTGGGTCCTGGCACCCTGTTAAATGTGCTGCCCATGACTGTAGGTGTGATCCTCTAAGCCATGGCACCAGAGGAACTAGACTTTTGAGACCTAATCACGCTTACTCAGGTAGTCCTAGTCCTCTGTCTATTATTTCCCTTCGACCTCCTAGACTTGTGTAATCTGTGTGCCTCCCTAAAAATAAAATGGATCTCAGGAAAAACTGTATAATTGGACAAGTCCCCTTTAATGGCAAGGCATACTAGATTGAACTCCATATCCTGCTGTTATGGCCCATGCTAAAGCGTTTACCCTTAGAAAAATGGTTCCAGTTAACTTTTGGACTTAAAATCCCCTTACTAGTTAAGTACTGTCTTAATCGGAGACAGAATAGGTGCCTTAAAGGAACGCAGGAACCTAATGGCCATTTTCCTGCTGATGGGACAATATTGAGACTCAAATTTGGCTATGGAAGACATTTAACTCCTAACTGTTGAGAGCAGAATTTTCCCATTCATGGAAGAGGCTTAGAGCCTGATTTCCAGTGGTGCACAAGGAAGCTCATGTTACCGTAAAAAAAAAAAAAATAGCCTCATGAAGAGAATTTCTATTTCCAGTAGGTAGCGATGTTGACTTACAAATACTGTGTGCTCACCAGAGGAAGGTAGGGGGTTGGGGGGGAGAGAGAGAGAGAAAGAAAAAGAGAGAGAGAGAGAGAGAGATTGTGGATGAGGGGAACAGAAAATTGGAACAGCATTCCTGAGCTACTCTCCCGGTTACTAAATTCCCACACATTTGACACACACACAGAGTAAGAGACTACAGATAGGAAAAAGGAGAGTTTTTGGACAGGATAGCTGGGGATTCTCTTCCAACACCCGAAATGTGCTGTTGGAGGCTGAGTTTGGTCCAGAGGCCTTTGAGTAACGCCAGGGGGTGCCCCGGCCAGAAATTCTCAGTTGCCTCAGAACTTTTCCCAGCCATGGTGAAGTCTTCGCACAGAAGGAAACTGATTCAAAACATGGCCAACATTCCTGATGACCTGTGGGTATTCGGGAGTTCTCCGTGTTCTCACCAACAAGTCTGTCATCTGTGTCTTTAGAACAGCAGGCATGATAAGCCTATTTAACCAGCTGATGGATGCCCATTGATTGATTTGACTTGATTTTAAAATAGAGGCTAAGATCACCTCAGAATGATAGAACAGATTTTAAGCTCACTCTCATATTTACCACACTGTACCTTGGTTTTCCAGCCAATGCACTAAAATGATATGGCTCTGATGACTGGAGGAATACCAGGGTCCTTCGCCTCGTGGTGGTTTAGATAAAATGACACAGACACACGTGGGGTGGTTTTAAGGAGTGGAGAGTTTAATACGCAAAAAAGATGAAAGAAGCTCCCCGTCCAGAGACATAGGGAAATGGGCTACAGGCTGACAGAGGAAACCCCAAGAGCGGTGGAAAACAGTTATGCTAGGAGGCTGGAGGAAGTGATGTCTGATTTGCATAGGCCCAGGGGATTGGTTTGACCAGGTATGTCATTCACGTAGCCCACAAAAAAACTGGCCCTGCCACCCTTGCCTTTTAATAAGTAGGGAGCCATGATGTCCTGCAAAGTGAGGTTATCTGGGGGCGGCCATGATGCTTAGTACACAGGGTGACAAGGAGAAGAGGGTGGTAATTGTCATATTGGATGGACCCAGTTTCTAATGGCTGGTATTTGCATATTAAAGCTTGCTGGCCTGGCCTTTCTAGCCACTTTTCTGCTAGACAAGAAACATTTCTGGAGCTGCTTTAAAAGAAAAAAACAAAAAAAAACAAAAAAAAAAACACCTTACCAAGGACCCCTTAAACTCTGTATCTGCCCAAAACAATTTCTTAATAACTGCTATAATACTATTAGCACTTTGGGAGAAGTGATACTGTAATTAATACAGCAAGATCTTTGCATTTGGGAAGCGAGTAGACACATTGACTAACTCTGGCTTTGTTAAATTTCAGTGTGAGAACATCAAGAAAAAATATCTCAAAAAATAAATTTAAAGAATTTAAAATCTAAGGCAATTGAAGGAAAATATGGAACAAGAAAGAGAGAGCATAGGAGGAGTAGCACAGAGGACATGGGTAAGTTAGTGTCAATATTATTTATCTTTAATTGGGTTATTAGATAACAAGTGTTTACTGTCTTAATAAATAAGCAAACCAATAAATTAGGCAAAGGAAGACTTTGCTTAGACCAGTGATGAGAATCTGTCATGAGCCAAGGAGTATTATTAACCTAATTCTGTTTACCTGAGAGTTTTAAAAGATGAATAAATACATAAATGAATGAATAAATAAATATCAATTAACCCAAATGAAATCAAGAAAGAGGAGGGAAACAGAAGCACAAGAGACAAACAGAAACCATAAAATAAGATAGAAGAATAAATACAAATATGTCAGTAATCACAATAAATGTAAAAACACTAAATATTTCAGTTAAAAAAAAAGACTTTCAGACTATACCAAAAGTAGTATAATGTATGCTCTTTTAAATAGACAAATATAGAGTATAGACACATTGGTAGATTTTTGTCTGTTGATTTTAGACACATTTAAAACAACTTACTAACTTATGAATAAATTTAAAAAAAGGAATAGAGCTGTAAGGATGAAAGAAATAGTATTAGAGATTTCAGATATTCCAGTTAAGAAACACTAAGTCTATATGAACATGCAAGTGACTTCTATCAAACATTCAAAAAGAGTCAAATTTCAGTTTTCCATAAAATATTATGAATGGAAATATGGATAATAAGCTAGCTTTTAACAAAATCTAGGAAAAGAACAGTAGAAGGAAGAAAAACTTACAAGTTAAATTCATTCTTGGGAACTGATGTAAAAAGTCCTAAAAAAGAAAAAAAGCAAAACTAAATCAATAATGCATTTTTAGCAGAAAACAATACAACATAAGTAAACTGAGTTTTTAATTTCAGGAATGTAAGATTGGTTAAATGTTAAAATCAGTTTATGTAATTCACCTTATTCATGAACTAAACAAGAAGACAATATAAGCTTCTCAACAAATAGGAAAAGATTAATAAATTCAACATATACATTTGATACAAACTCTTAGCAAACTAGAAATAGAAGTTTTTTCCTTGGCCTACCTATCTACCAAGGAACCTCTAATAAATATAATACTTAATTGTAAATCGTCAACAGCCTTTCCTTAATATCAGAAACAAAATGATGATGTTCACTATTGTTATTTTTATTCAATGTTGTACAGAATTCCCTATCTTGGGGTCAGCAAACTGTGGCCCATTAACCCAATCTAGTTTACTCTCTGTTTTTATATGGCCCAGAACTAAATGATTTTTTCATTTTTAAATGGTTGGAAAATAATCAAAAGAATATTTTTGACACATGAAAATTACACAAAATTTAAATTTAACTGTCCATCGATGATGTTTTATTTCCTTACATATCATCTATTTTGCTGCTATAACTATAGACTCGTATACCTGCAACAGATAATATATGAACCACAAAACCTATCTGGCCCATTACAGGAAGAGCTTGAAGAGCTCTGTTTTGGTTGGAAGAAAGACAACAAATTAATTAGTTAAAAAGTTAGTTTTGCTTTGGTATAATTTACATACAATAAAATTGATCAACTTCAAATGTACCATTGTGTTTTGAAAAATATACACAGCCGTGTAGTCAGCACCACAATCATGATATAGAATATTTTTTATCACTCTAAAAAGTTCTGTGTTCTCTTTTTCTGTCAGTTCTCTTCCCTCACATCCAGCCCCTAAGGATCTCTGATCTGCTCTCTTCATTTTCTAAAAATTCCTATAATGATACACTGTGTCATCTTGTTTTTGAACTTCTACTTAGCATAAAGCTTTAGAAATTTGTCAATTTTTTTTGCTATGTCAGTAATTCTTTCCTTTTTATTGATGATTAGTATTCCATTTGTGCAGAAATAACTGAATTTATTTATACATTTTACCATATGAAGGAAACAGGTAGTTTCCGCTTTTTGGTTGTTATACACAAATCTTCTATAAATATTTGAGTACAAATCTGTATGTGAATATGTATTTTCTCTAGGGTAAATACCTAGAGATAAAATTGCTGGTTCATATGATAAAGGTGTGTTTAGTTTTATTAGAAGCTGCCAAACTGTTTTCCAAAGTAGCTGTGCAATATTCCGTTCTCAACAGCAATGAATAAGCATTCTAGTTGTTTCTTTCATTTGCCAGCAGGTGGTACGGTAATTTTTTTTTTAATGTTGCCATTCCAGTGGGTGTGTGGTGATAGCAGGTTGTGGTAATTTGCATTTACCTGATGACTAAAAATGCTGCATCTTTTTTATGTGCACTTTGGCAATTTGCATATCTTCTTTTGTAAAGTTTGTCTGATTATAAATGGGTTGTCTGTCTTTTATTATTGAATCATAAGTATTCTTTATATATTATGGATATGTCTTTTATTAGATATATACTTCGCAAATATTATTAGACATATACTTTGTAAAGTTTGTGACTTGATATTTCATTGGTCTAAAAAGTGTCTTTTAAAGAGCAAAAGGTTTTAATTTTGATAAAATTCAATTGATAGTACAGTTTGTGCTTTTTGTTCCCTATAAGAAATCTCTTTGCTTAGTCAATGGTCACAAATATTTTCCACTGTTTTCTTCTAGAAATCTTACAGTTTTAGCTTTTACATTTAATTGTATTTAATCAGCCCTTACATTTAATTATTGATTTCAGGTTGATTTTTTGCATGGTGTGAGTTAAGTGTCAAAGGCCCTTATCTGGCATATGGATATCAAATTGTTACCACAACAATTTACATTATTTGTTTCTCACTGAATTACCTAGTCATTTTCGTGAAAAATTAATGGTCTATAAGAGTCTATTTATTTATTTATTAACTGTCTATTCTGTTCTATTGTTTAATATATCTATTTTTAGTCTAACATCTCACTCACTACTGTAGCCTTATGGTAAGTCATGAAATTACTTAACATCTTCCAGCTTTGTTCTCTTTATAATTTGTTTTGAATAGTCTATGTCCTTTGGCTCTCCATATACATATTAGAATCATTTTGTTAATTTCTCCAAAGAATGTGCTGACATTTTGGCTGAGATTGCATTTAACCAACAGGTCAAGTGAGAAGGAACAGTACCCTAGCAATATTTAGTCTTCTGACTCACAAACATGGTATATCTTTCCATTTATTCAGGCATTCTTTAATTTCTTTCAGAAACCTTTTTGTAGTTTTCAGGATCTATGCCTATTACTCTATCCTGCCCAGAAATTGAAATGGCAAAAGTATATAAGGCTGAAAGGCAGAAAAAAATACAAAAGTTGTAAAAGACAGAAATAGCCAAGAAATGTCGAAGAACATCATTAGGTGGAGGTAATCAAGCTCTACTACAAAGTTATGTGAATTTACAGCTGCGCAGTGTTGGTATGGGGTTATGAAAACTAAACATTGTGAGGTAATAGAAAGCCTAGGAGCAGATCCTCATGGATTTGGAAATTTGATTTATGATAGAGTAGTCACTGCAGGTATGTGTGGAAAGAATTGCTTAACAATAAATAGTGCTGGAAGGGCTGACCATTCATATGGAAATATAGATTCCCATATCACAGCTTTTACACAATTAATTATCAGAGGATTGATAACCTAAATGGTACTACATAGTACTGATAAGAATATAAACTCTAAAATTTTGGTGTCTCAACACAATAAAAATTTATTATTAGTTTTTCTAAATCAGTGTAGGTGCTCCTGGTCAGAAGGTAGCTTTTGTCCACACAATGATTCAGGGACCTAAACTCCTTTCAACTTTTGCCTCCTCCACTGCCCAGCACCTCAGATGCTTCTTTTTCATCACCCTCTTCTTCTGTTCCAATGGCAATCACTGGTCCCTGTTCTCTCCATTGGTCCAGTTGTAGATATTATTATATGGCTATTTAGGGACTAAAAGACAAATTATGTGGCTACTGTCCCCAACCTCAAAGCATAAAGAAAATGCAGATTAAAGATAACTGCAATATAAAATATCCTTCAGAAAAGAAAGAAAAAAATAGGAGACAATAATCAAATGAATTTCAAAATCCTGCCATATAGGCATTAGGAAGACTCCGTTCCCTGGCTACAGAGGAAGTTCCTTCACGAGACTCAAGTCTGTTTTCTGGGAGAAACTTCCTTTCCACACTTCTCCACTCTCTCAGAGATTCTTATTTTTTTCTCCTCTAAGGCAGTTTCAAGCTTTCAGCAAGCATTGGAATCACCTGGAGGGCTTACAGCACACATGGCTGGGCCCCATCCCTAGAGTTTCTCATTCAGTAAGTCTGGGTAATGAGCATTTCTAACATTTTCCTGATGGATTGTGATGCTGCTGGCCTGGGGACTACATGTGGAGAGCCCCGCTGCCTAAGACCCCATCTGAAATGAGCTTTGAGGGGTCTGCCCGCCTTGAGAGGGCTGGATCTTCAAGGCCAACTTCTTGCTGCTGGGGCCCGTTTGGAGGCATGAGGACTATTTTATAATCACAGACATTTTAAAGCCAGATTGTAGTTTATTCAACAATATAATTCCCAGGGACACGGTAGACTTGTCATCTATTCAATTTCAGTAAATCCCATGTATGAATAACTACATTCATTCTTCCCTCGACATAATTCTCGATTCGATTTATGTCTTTGCTTTTTGCTCCCTGTATCCCACCATTGGCTTTCTCAATGTAATGGCAGATACCTTGAGGCCATCTCATAAAATAACCTTGAGTTGGAAAGAAATAACCTTAATTTGATCTTTGTCACAAGGCCTAATCCTTTTGTGTAACTGAGAATTCCTAATGAGTCTTTCTTGCTCTAAGTATTTTTTCATTCTAATTTTTAAATCATGGTTTAGGGTACAGAAATAGCTTTGCCAATCCTTGAACCTCTAAATTTCTGGACTTTCTCCACTCCTTTCTATCTCTGCTCTCAAGACAACCACTTCTTGCTTGGACTCATCTTTTTCTTTATATAACTTGAGATAAGAGTGAGGAGAAACCAACACACAGTAACATTTTTAGCTCTTTGCAACTACTTCCTGCAGAGCTACATATCTATGATGCATTTGATCTGCTTTCAAAATTACAGTAGGCACCATTTTATGTTACTGCATAACAGAGCTCTCCATATTTCTGTCTTGCTGTATCTTTTTCCTTGCTTTCTATCACCCATCCACTATGTCAATGCCACATATTTTAGAATTTGTTAAGGTAGCCTTCCACTTGCAGATACCAATTTCCACATTGGTTAGGGTAATACTACATGATGAAATAAAATAGCCCAAAATTTAGTGGCTAACACAATAGAAATCCTTGTTTTTTTTGCTCAAGTGGCTGTTGAATATGGGTGTTCCTGGTTGGCATGTGTCTTAGGTAAGGTTGCTGCAACAAACTACGATGGAATAGATGGCTTATGAATAACAGCAATTTATTTCTCACAGTTTTGGAGACTGGAAGTCTGGGATCAGGGTGCCAGCGTGGTCGAGTTCTGGTGAAGACCTGCTTCTTAGTTCATAGAAAGTTATCTTCTTGCTGTTCTTTCTGGGGTCTCTTTTATCAGGGCACTAATCCCATTCAAGAGGACTCTGCCCTCATGAACTAATCACTTTCCAAAGGCCCCACTTCTTAATACCATCCTATTGAGAGTTAGGATTTAAAATATAAATTTCGGAGGAACACGAACATTCAGTTTATAGTAGTGGGCTATTTACCCACACATAGTCATTCAACTAGGTTCCTTCCACCTGTGGCTTCATCAGATCCTAGGATCCCAGAGTATTTGCATCTTTGTGGATGGGGAAGGAGAGAATTTATGCACTTCTTATATAAGCACAACATCACATCTACTCGCGTTCCATTAACGAGAACTAGTCACGTGATCCCATCTAGATGCAAACAAGGGTTAACCAATCACTGACTGAGCAGCTTCTTCCTGACAATTCTGTCTTCTGAAGAGAAGGGGCACAAGCACTTGGTGGACAGTTAGCCTGCTTTACCACAGATACAAAAGAGTGCAGTAACACTTTAGATGGCATAGGACACTATTTTAAGAATCTAGAGGAAAAAGGATTTTTTAAACAAGCCACCAACAGCATAAACCACAAATAAATTATTGATAAATTCAACTCCATGAAAGCATTAAGAACTTCTATTCATCAAACTATAGCATAAGGAGAGGAAAAAGACAAGCCTCAAACCAGGAGAAGATATTTGCAATATAAACCCCTGACCTTACATATCTAGGAGATATAAAGCACTTTTACAAATGAATAAAAAGACAAATGGTTCAGTAGAAACTATAGGTAAAAATAGATCGATAGATACAGGAAAAGTTGCTTAAACTTGTTAGAATTCAGGGACACACAAGATTGAGCAACAGAGAACCGCCATTTCATGTCTATCAGGTTGGTATGTATTTAAAAGCTGGATAATACGAAGTATTGCTGAGGCAGTGAGGTGCAGTAAACTCTTTTTACAGAGCTGTTAGGAAGGAACATTTACACATCAATTTGGAAAACAGTTTGGCATTACCTCATAAAGGTAGTGGGTACAAGGGTATTTATTTTCTCATTATTCTTTTAAACTATGCACACACATACACACAACACATATATAGTTTATTCCACAATATAAATATTTAAAACAATAATCTTTTGAGAATATGACATAAGAATTGTAGAAAAGGTGATCTGAAGTCATGCTGTAACCGCACTGGGCATATTCTGTAACACTTGATATCTCTTCTTCATTCTGGTTGCCTATTTAGAACTGTTCCTTTCTCCTATCATCATATAAGTAATGGACAGCATAGCTTCTTAGATTAATATGAAATAGCAGTTCCAAACCAATCCACCCGATCATCTTAATCTTCCGAGGGCTGATGAATAAGGGGGTGAGAGAGCCACACCATGATCTCTTCCTCTGGAGGAAGCACACCTTCTGTTTGTGTCAAAGGGGTTAATTAACAAGAGTTGGTGTCACTTCCAATAATTACTAGGAATTAAAATTTACAGAAGGCAAAACGAGGGCCTGGCAGCTGTGCCAAAATAAATCTGCCTTTGATCATGCAGCCGCAGCTGTTACATCTCAGAACATATTTTCCAAATCACCTTGGCTTCTTCAAAGCCCAAGCATGAGTATGACCAGATTCCCGCAGAGTTCCTTGGACTTGAAGACGGGAAGATGGGCCCCACAAAACACCATATGGATGTACCTCTAGCCTTCAAAATTGAGGGGACTCATTTTCCTCTTTTCGGAGGACTGAATTTCAAACCTTTGCTCCAGCAGCCAGAATTTAAGGCCATACATAAACTCTTCTCTTTTAACTTTCAAATGGAAAGAATGAATTATTATAATAAACTGTAATATGTAGCCTAAATGAAACAGATCCCCCAGCACAGAGAAATAGGTTGAAAAATAAAGTAGAGGTTTACACCTATCTTTGTGCAACATGAGGTAAAGTCATCCTAGAATCCCTTGGCATCATAATGGTCCTCCAGAAACCACTTTAAATGTTAAATTGAGAGCACAATCACTCCTTTAAAAATCCTTAGGCAAAATTTTGCTTTCTAATCGTACATTACCTTGACACCAATGCCACAAACAAAACAACCACTAGAGGGCAGAGAACCTTATTAGAAATAAAAGTGCCTCAAAGAATGGAAAGCTTGAAATGCCTTCTTAGTCAAATATATTAATTGCTGAGAAAGGCAACATGAAGATGGGTTGTTTATACGATCTCTTTCTATAAAATATGAGTCTTCCAATGAATATGAACCAAACTGGCAAAATTAGTGAATGTGCATATTTTTTTTTCACCGATGAGGTGCAGTTCCTAACCTACCTTATAATTCACTTAACCCACAGATAACTGTTTCAAAAAATTTTCCATCGTAAGAGTCCTTTGTAAAAAGAAATGTAGTGTGTATTAAAGACTGCATGTTAGAAAAACAACACCTTCCTAATTTACTCTGCTTAGAAAAGATTCTAAGGGAACCCTAAACCAAAAGAGATGATGGGATATAGTGCATGGAGATTTCATTTGGGACAAGCAGGATCTTGTTTTAGGAATGCTAATTTGCCCTGAGCTTGTTGCGATATAAGATAACGACTGTGTGGCTAGTTAATTCTTCAGCTGGTTGATTTCTGGATCTTGTTTGCATTGACACAGGCAGTTGTTATTGGTGGTGATGTTCATTTTGTGTCTCTGTGTGTCTTTCTCTCCAGAACGAAGAAATGCTTTTCAGCTTTAGGGTCCTGCTTCACGACAAAAAGGAATTTCCAGGTCATTCCACAACTTCCCTTGCCAACAATATTCCTTCTGTGTGCTGAGGTACAAAATATCTCCAAATAACCAAAATCCCTGTGAGCTCCAAGCTAACTCAAATAAGCATTGATGCATAAAGCAAAAATCACCTACCCTGAGGCTGCACCTGCCTAGTAAAGAATGGAGCAGAGTATGTGGGTTGAAAAGGAGATGCTTAGGGAAGTTTTGTTTATTCCAACTGACAATCATTAGTTTCAAATCTGCACAAAGAATGGAAGTCAGGAGAGAAATTGTGAAAAAAGAGTCAAAAAGAAAATCTTGTGGGTTATTTGGTTAAATAGAGCTTGTGGAAGATTAGAAAAACAAATAAAAATGAAAATTGAACTAAAGGAGACACTGCATTCTCATTGAGTGCATGTGGAAAAAAATTTCAACATGGAAACTGCTGTTATGTTGTCTTTGAGAATAGAAACGTGGATGAAGTGCAATTGGAAGCTTTTGAATGGAACTCTCATCTCCAGCAATAGATCAAAGAATCCCATGAAAACTCATGTAAAATTCCCTTGAATGACAGAGGGATCTCAAGTAAGCAGAATTCACAAGGATTAAGTGTCCTTCTAAAAAGCGGTATGTGTGCTTAATTCACTACTTGGCTTGGAGTTTACTACAGTGGAGACATTTTATTTAAAAAGTGAGAAAAGCTGCTAAACCATGTAATGATGATACTGATTATGATGTTGATGACAATGAGAACAAACTCCTTGTAGTGCTTGGTTGTAAGCACTTCCCATATATTCACTCATTTAACCCTTATAATAACTCTATGAATTAGAAATTATTATCTTGATATCCATATCACAGAAGGAACTGAATTGAACCACAGGGAGATTACAGGACTCACCCAAGGTCACATATATAGTAAATGGTGGAAGTGGAGCTGAAACTCAAGCAAGTCTGTTTCAGGGGCTACAGTTTTAACCATCGGTTAAGCTGCTTTTCTACAAAATAAAAATGCTTTGTTCGCAAGTTTTCTTAGTACTTATTGTTGTATGAGTAAAATGTAGAAATCTATAAACCCATATAGTTCAGGTGTCTCAGCCCAGCTGACTTGGATCTCTGCTCAGTTTAAGAAGTATGACCCATGTATGGTGAACATTAAATCGATGCTGGCTTCTTGTTATCTGTACACATTACCATCCAGATTGTGTATTTTAAAATATATAGTAGTACCTCAAATCTTTAATTTTAAGGAAACAAATCTATTTATGACAATGCTGAATAGAAATCCATGTGATATGATTTAGATCTGTGCCCCCACCCAAATCTCATGTTGAACTGTAATCTCCAATGTCAGAGGTGGGGCCTGTTGGGAGGTGATTGGATCATCAGGGTGATTTCTCATTACTTAACACATTCTGTTGGTGCTGTCATCACAATAGTAAGTTGTCATGAGATCTGGTGTGAAGCACCTCCTCCTTCTCTTTCTTCCTCCTGCTCCAGTCATGTGAAGTGCCACTCTCCCTTTGCCTTCTGCCACTATTGTAAGGTTCCTGAGGCCTCCCCAGAAGACAAGCTGATGCTGCCATGCTTTCTGTACAACCTGTGAAACTGTGAGCCAATGAAACCTTTTCTCTTTATAAATTACCCTGTCTTAGGTATTTCTTTATAGCAATAAGAGAACTTACTAATACATCATGGTAAAAGGGAATCCTCCACAATTTTGCAGATTCTCATCACCTGGAAGGAGTTGTTTGGAGTAATGTAAAGAAGGCAAGTTCAACCACTGTGTCACCTACTGAACACTTCATCTCCTCCTTTATTATCTCCCCGTCATTCCCACTTTTTCCTCTTCCTTTTGTAGACCTTTCCTAATACTGAAGGATTGTATAAAATTTACTTTCACCAAGAAGTTCAGAAACTTTAACAGGGCTGATGTGACAAACTGTTGGGTCTTTCTCTGAAGGTAAGTTTTCCTCCCATTAATCATTTAAAAATAGAACATATGCTGGGCATGGTGGCTCACGCCTGCAATCCCAGTACCTTGGGAGGCTGAGGTGGGAGGATCACTTGAGGTCAGGAGTTCGAGACCAGCCTGGCCAACACGGTGAAACCCTGTCTCTACTAAAAAAAATTCAAAAATTAGCCTGGCGTGATGGCACATGCCTGTAGTCTCAGCTACTTGGGAGGCTGAGGCACGAGAATCACTTCAACATGAGAGGTGGAGGTTGCAGTGAGTTGAGATCTTGCCACTGCACTTAGCTTGGGAGACAGAGCAAGACTCCAACTCAAATAATAATAATAATAATAATAATAATAATAATTTAAAGTTCCATGACTTTGATCCAACCTAAAGAAGCTCCTAAACCAAAAAAAGGTTGAGGGAGGATCTATGTGTCTCTGTGTGCATTGACATAATTTGCCTACTCTTGTACTCCCTGCAAACGTTAAATGCTGTAAAACACAGGTTTTCTATTTAATTAAAACATACACATTTAAGGCTTTTGCTTAGCAAATTTATCTGAGCATCAGTTTGACATTTTTAAATTATGTAATCATTAAGATAATCCTTTAGACCCTGGCTTTCGAAGTGTGATCTGCATATCTCTGAAGGTCCTCTGGATTCTTTTGAGGATTCCAAGATGTCAAAGCTATTTTTGTAATACTACTAAAAATGTGTTTTGTTCTTCTCACTGTTTATCATTGACCCTGCTGATGCAAATGTAATGGTAGGTCTAACTGCTGGTCCCATAGCACAAACCAAGGCATTGGTATCAAGCTGCGCTAATAGTCATCACTTTCTTCACCTCCACATACTTACAGCAAAAAAGGAATATTTCAGTCTCACTCAAAATGTTCCTAATGAAGCAGTAAAATTTATTATTAATTCTTAAAACATCTAGATTCTGAAATGAACATGCTTTTAAGGTTGTGTGTGACAAAATGGGGAGTATGTGTAAAGCATTTCTGTATTCTTCAATCCATAGCTGTCTTGTGCAAACGCACTTGTGCAATTACTTGAGTTGCAAGCCGAACTAACTGCTTTTTTCACGGAACATTATTTCCTTTTGAAAGAGTGACTAACAGACAAACTGTGATTTTCAGACTTCTGCATTTGGCCAAGAGTTTTGGAAAATCAACAAAATGCACCTGTCCTTTCAGGGAACACAACTGACAACATTTGTTTCCAGTAATCGAGTTCAAGCTTTCATGTGAAAATTAGAATTATGGAAAATTTATATCTGTTTCATGAGTTTGACAGCTTCCCAACTTTTAAAGGCTTTTTTGATGAGATTTGGGGTAATATTAGCAAATGTTATTTTGTTTGCATTGAATAATGAAATGTGTCAATATTAGGAAACTGTTTAACTTAATAAACCAATAGGTTCCAAATGAATATTGCATAAGAATAAAATGTCAAACAAGGATAAAGATCTATTCCAAGTGAAGATAGGCAAAAATTTTAACTTAAAGACATGAAACATTTCATATATTCCACAATGCAACTAATCTTTAAGAAATTACCATGTGTTGAGTTTTGGTGTTGTATCAAAGAAGAATGTCCAGAATTATCTGAAATGACTCCGAAATATACTCCTTTTTTTCCCCATGTATTTCAACTAAAACAACATATCCAAATTACTGAATTAGAGTCCACCTATCCTCTAGTAAGGCAAACATTAAGGAGGTTTGCAAAAACTGTAAAACAATGCCACTCTTCTAACTAGTATTTATTGCTTTGGTAAGTCTTATTTTTTATAAATATATATTATTTGTGCCACTGTGTAATGGGTTTAGAATTCTCATTTTAAAATAATAATTTGAATTTTTTTCCATTTTAATTTCTAAAATGCTATGCAGAGATAATATTAGTCACATTAAACAAAGCTCTTTTAAGTCCTCAATACTTTTTTTATGAATGTAAAATAGTCCTGAGACCCAAAAGTTTAAGAAATGCTGCTTCAGATATCTAGTCTTAGTGGCTACAATCTCCATGCCTAATCATGACAGAAGTGCCATGCAGCAGTGCAAAGGCCCTAAGTTTGTTGTCTACAGGCTTGAGCCTGATCATGACTTACCCATTTGCCAGCTCTGTGATCTTAGCTAATTAACTTGGCATCCCTGAGCCCTCAATCCCTTTACTTGTAAGATGGATATAATAATAACTACTTAGAATGTTAGACAGTTTCTATGAATTGCCACAGGTAATAGGCCTATTCCAATGTCTGGAATATAGTAGGCAATAAATACATAGCAGGTCCTTTCTGGTTCCCAGGGTGCCTATACCTGTTCTACAATTATGTTATATTGCCTCTAAATCCTTTAATTTTCTTCCCAATATTACAACAAAGAACACTTGCTTATTTCTTACATAATTAATACCTTCTCTAATTCCCTTCTTTTGACAAAATTTTCTAACCAAAGTAATACACACATATATGTGTGTGCTAAGTAACTAAGATCATACAAACAATAAGCATTGGAGCCAGAACTTTGCACAGTATGCCACTAGTTCTGTATGCATCAAGTTAATAAATGACTAATGGAAAATTGACTTAGTCACATCAATATCTGCTCATTTTAGAAATTTCAACAGTTTCCCCTCCCTCCTTCCATTAGTCTCTCCATTGCAAAACAGACAGACATTCCAGCATTTATATGGGTAGACCTAACCAACACATTTACTCCTCTTCTTCCAAATAGTAGCTTTTTGTAACTGGAATTACTTAAACACAATCAGATAATTGCTTCTGGTGGATAAATAGAAATAATTTAATATTTTCCTTCCACATAATTGCATTTTAATCAATTGATTGGATCAATCCTTTATTATTAATTGTTACCTGACAGCCTATGTTAACTATCTTTAAATTGCCAGGTTTGGAGAGAATGGGGAATTGATTTTTGCTTATATCAGCATGTTTGTATCCAACAGATACTGGAACTATTTTTTTTAAAGAACATAATTACATAAATGTCTGACACACATTGTATATGCACTCAGGTAGTAATTTCAAAACACATCATAATTTTTAGAACAGATGCTACAAAGCTGCCAGAAGAATCTAAACAAGCCATTTTTGGGTGCCCTGAGAATACTTCTCTTTATTTTTTCTTTTTCTTACTTAGGTGTTAAATGATTGTCATTATTTATATCATCTCCTGTGCCTAATCAAGTTAATTCTTATCACCAAACATTTTTCTACAATAGGATACAACTTTTATCATTTTCCTCTAGTTCAGTGCAAAGCTTTATAGATTCATAGAATATTAAAGCATAAGGGGCCCTGAGGGACCATCTAGTTTATCCCTCTAAATTTACAGGTGGGAAAATGACTGGCATTGTACGTGGCTCACAGTGGGGAGTAGAGGCAGGGATCTGGAATGAAGGAAGGATTTCTTTTTCTAAATTTCCTTGTCGACATGGTGACCCTCTGTCTTTAGAATTCTTTTTCTCTACTATGTGTTTTATTTGATCCCTGTCCCTTTTTCTCTGTCTTGATGGCAACTGAAACACAGGCTACAGATCTTTCTCCTTTACACCCCAAAATTCCACTCTCTTGATGCCACCATGGGAAGTGGACTTTCACTGGGGATAAGTTGAAGTAATGGCACGAGAGGATTTTGTCTCATAACGATATGGGAGAAGACATTAAGCTGAATATTAGATTTCTCTCTTCTTAAGTCTCTCGATGATTCTGGCAATTTCTACCTTCTGGTAATTTCCCCATGTTCTTTATATATCTTCAGCTTGCTACCAACTTCTCTCTCTTCTGTCTTCTCCCAGCTCCATACTGACTTTCTGGGGACACAGTTCTTTAATCTAACTCTGTGTTCCTACTAACTCATCCCTCTGAGGCCTTACTTTTTGTTAACTTCAGTTTTTCAGTGTTATTTTCTTAAATAAAAACAGTTATTTCCATAACAGTAACTCTGATGCCAACAACAAAATAATATATATGTTATAGTTTATACATATTATATCTTAGCAGAAGTATACTTAAGGCACCTTTTGAACAACTGGCAAAAGTGCTTAATTCTACCAAGGGAGGTCAGTGTCTTAGTCAATTTGGGCTGCTATAATGAAAAAACAAACAAACAGACTGTGTGCGTTAAACAACAAATTATATTTTTCACAGTTTTGGAGGCCAGGATTTCCAAGACCACGGTGCCAGCAGAGCCTGTGTCTGGTGAGGGCTCTCTTCCTAGTTTGTAGATGGCTGCCTCTTGCTGTATCCTCACATAGTCAAGAGGGAGATCATCTCTCTTGTGTCTTATATAAGGACACTAATCCCATTCATGAGGGCTCCATTCTCATGACACAATTACCTTCCAAAAGTTCCACCCTCAAATACTACCACACTGAGCATTAGTCTTTAACATACAAATTTGGAGGAGTGGGGCACAAATACTCAGTCCACCAGAGTCAGATAAAGCAACAAGTTTTCTCTGGGAACTAAAGGAGGCAAAATTGGGAAGAAAATTGTATCAGGCTAATAGACCAGGTAAAGGTGAATATAGAACAAGTGGCAGATTACAGGGTTAGAGGATGCTTAAAGTTCATGGTTCCTATGGCTGGTGGAGAAAATGATAGGCAGTTGCATACAGGGGCAGATATCAATAGGTCTTCTTATGTTGGTAAGGAATTTACATGTGGATCCAGGGCACTTGGATCTGGTTCATTAACTTCTTTCCCAATGAGACCTGCTCTTCATCCACTCTGGCACTACCTGAGTTGGGTCCGTCACATCTCTTTCTTGTACTATTACATTATTTTAAGGTACAGAGATGAGGAAAAACATGAGCTTCAGGAAAATAGACCCCTAACTCAGGGTGTTTAGAGGAAAATGTGTGGAGAAGTAGTAAGATTCAAGCTGGAGAGACAAGCAGAAGCCAAGACTCTTTCCAAGGACAACTCTGGCATCCCTCAACTGTCTTTCAGATCCCAGCTAACAAACCACCAACCCAAATATATTTATGCAGACTCCAGGCAGGAGCATGCTCAATGTAAAAAAAAAAACTCTTCTTCTGACTCTCCTACAAAAGAAACATAACCAATTTACATTTCTAGCAAATTTCCAGCATAGTCTAAAAGTTTATTACAAAAATGAATATCAAAATAACAATATTTTATTGCTAGGGATCAAAGAAACTAGTAGAGAAGCTCCATATTTATGAGAACTAGTTGTAATAACATTTAGTTATTTGAGACCATCTGTGCGAACACGGAAATAGCCTCATTATATGTAAACACATAATAGTAGTTATTAAAATTTCATTCTCTTTGTACTGTACTCAAACAAAAAGAGAAACAGAGAAGCTAAGGTAGGTTTCCTATAAATGTGGAATCAGAGAAACAAGGGTATGTGAAAAGAAACTGCAGAGTTTGCAAATCTTTTCTGGAATATTTAAAATTTTTATTAGAAAATCCAAGATGCCACATAGCTAGCCCCAGCTATTGGCCTCACCTTAACCATGCAGACCTGGCCATGCCCTCCATGGGGATGTCCACAGTCATCCAAAACAGCAGGCTGCCCTTTGATCTCTGCCACATCACATGTATACACACGCCTGCATAATTTTTCTCATACACGGAACTATCCTGCAAAAACTGTATTACTCTAAATTTTACAGATGAGACAAAAGTCTCAGCTATTGAATGAGTGCTCAAGACTATAGAATT
Organism: Colobus angolensis palliatus; assembly: GCF_000951035.1. Classification (NCBI taxonomy): domain Eukaryota; kingdom Metazoa; phylum Chordata; class Mammalia; order Primates; family Cercopithecidae; genus Colobus; species Colobus angolensis. The sequence continues at coordinate 7,413,276 of NW_012114252.1, read as the reverse complement.
GATAAGCCAATATATAATTCAGATTCTTGCTTCTCAAAAGCCAGCCCTTTTCTCCTTACACCTTCCTGTTCTCATGGAATCAGCTTTTCCCATGGGACTTGTAAGCTAGCTAGACTCTTAAAGCCTTTCCCTTGACACATATTGCAAGAAGATAGCAATACTTTGAACCATCTAAACTTGTGGTTCATAGTTCAAAGATGTTTACTATTTACTCATGAAGTTCTTTTGAATACTAGCTGTCCCTACTTTGCAGATGTAAACTGAAACCATGCAAAATGGTTTTAATAGTCAATGTGAAAAATTCTTTCTGTAACCTTTAAAAATTTTTTGTGAAAACATTACTCTTGTCGTGTTTGTAAATGTACTAAAAATGATGAAAATAGTAAAATTAATATTTAGTGTACTAGAAAACAAACACTGAGAATGAAAGTATTTCATTATTTGTAAAAAATTTATTAAGAGTGCTTTAGGATATGAGAGCGATCTGGCTGAGACGTCTGTTACCCTATTGATCGCCAGGGTTGATTCGGCGACCTGGCTAGTGAGGCGTGTGTGCTCTTCTTCCCTCACCGCTTTATGTGTGTCCCTCAATAAGTGCGCACTCCGTGGAAGAGGACGTCCATCTCCCAGAGAAGAGGACCAGTCTTCGATCAAAGGTATAGGAGTAGCTGCACTCCCCTGCTAGACTCTCCAACCATGCTATTTTTTCTTTTTTTTCTTTTTTTTTTTGAGATGGAGTCTCATTCTGTCGCTAGGCTGGAGTGCAATAGCATGATCTCAACTCACTGCAACCTCTGCCTCCTGGGTTCAAGCGATTCTCCTGCCTCAGCCTCCTGAGTAGCTGTGACTACAGGCGCCCGCCACCATGTCCAGTTAATTTTTGTATTTGTAGTAGAGACGGGGTTTCACGACGTTGGCCAGGATGATCTCCATCTCTTGACCTCCTGATCCGCCTGCTTCGGCCTCCCTAAGTGATGGGATTACAGGCGTGAGCCACCACGCCCGGCCAACAAGCTGTTAAGAGTAGTTTAGAGCCACGGGCAGCTAGGAGTGGGGACATGGTTGCCACTTAAACAGTGGTGGGCACGGACGCCTGGCGCTGCCGGCTTGGTTCCAGTGGGGACAGGGTCTTTCATGATGAGACGATGAAACTTTAACAGCTGGTGCTGGATGATCAGAAAGCACTACTCAAGAAGGAGCAGAGAAAAAAGCACCTTCAGCCATTCATGGTGCAGCCAAATCCAGAAGCCAGGCTAAGTTGGGTGAAGCCAAAGGCCAATGAGGAGCGCACTCCTTTGGTGGATTCTCTTACTCCCACAGCAATGTTGTCGACATGGCAATATGGTCCGGCTGCTGTCCTGAAGCCAGATGCTCAAGATTTGGAAACCAAATTTCATGTTCTTCCAGTCAGCTCCCTTGTTCTGGGAGAAAATACCGAAGAGAGTGTTGATGGGGAAAACACCTCGGATACTGCTTCCAAGCCAGATCTTCAGAAGATTTTTCCAAAAACAATAGTATCTCAGATAGTCTGAACTTTGATGAGGAGAGTGATAGTGAAGAAGAAGGAAAGAAAATAAGATCCCAGGCTACATATTCAGAAACAGGAAGACCCAATTCAGTATCCAGCCTGCACTCGACCACAGATGCAGCTGCTTCCGGTTCCGGTGCTGCTGCCCAACCCGCCGATAACGAGCTGGGAGAAGTGGAGGACCTGGAGGACTTCCCTTCCGTTTTCGATTTTGCAGCCCAACCGCCGCATAACCGGCTGGGAGAAGTGGAGGACCTGGAGGACTTCCCTTCCGTTTTCGATTTTGCAGCCCAACCGCCGCATAACCGGCTGGGAGAAGCGGAGGGCCTGGAGGACTTTTAGGTAAAGTCCTTCCCTTAAAGTGTCACAGTAAAATGTCATATAATCAGGGATTAAAAAAAGGAATGGATTGGGGCCCTTGCTCCACTTACTGTATATACTTAGGAAAAGAAGAAAATCAGAAGACATTTCTTTTTACAGCTAGAAAGCGGAAAAAGAGCAGATCATCCAACTGTCTTATCTTCACTGATCCAACTGATTTATCTCGTAAAGGAGAAAGTTATACTGACAAACTCAGATCCAACCTCAGGGGAACCAATTTTACAGTTTATGACCACGGTGTCTGCCCCATGATGGCCGGGGTCTGGTAGGGAAGTCTCACACATGGCAGGAGCTAGCTGTAGTCTCCTGTGAAACAGATGAAGTGGGATCCGAAGGTCCTAGGAAAATGTTTGTGATCATTCCCGGAATGACGGTGAATCATGAGCAGATCCCATTTCAGCCACGAAATAACTACGACAGCTTGTTCTCAAGATGGCAGAACAAAACTATGGCCCGGGTGCGGTGGCCCACGCCTGTAATCCCAGCATTTTGGGAGGCAGAGTCGGGCAGATGGTTTGAGGCCAGGAGGTCGAGACCAGCCTGGCCAACGTGGTGAAGTCCCAGCCCTACAGTACAAAAATTCACCGGTTCAGTAGCGCGCGCCTGTAATCCCAGCTACTCACGGGGTTGGGCACGAGAATCTCTGGAACCCGGGTGGCGGAGGTTGTAGTGAGGCGAGATCGCGCCACTGCGCTCCAGCCTGGGCAGAGCGAGACTTTGTCTCAAAAAAAACCAAAAACCAAAAAACAAACAAACAAACAGAAAACAAGTGTCAGGAGAGGCTTTGGGAAGGATTCCCAGTGGACGTGAGCCCTGCAGGCCTAGGCAGGCCTTTGGGCTTTCTTCTTGGCTCCCTGAAGCCTGGATCATGGGCACGAAAGGTGTTTTGCTAAGTTTTTTGGATTATCGGCACCCCTCTGTGTATTATGTGACTCATAGACCAGTTCGCCCTTCCCAGAATGTATCTGAAATTTGAAATGCAGTAGTTCTGTGAGCTCTGCTGTCAGCACCGTTCAGCCGCAGCCCTTGTGCACATAACCGCCAGCATTGGGCAAGGCACCTGTGGCGGCTGCTCCCTTCGATTTCCCTTCTGTGGGCTGACCTCTCATCCCTGCCTCCTCCTGCACCGCATTAGATAAGCATGTTAAGGAGTGCCAACTGGGAGCTGCAAAGATCCTTGGTTCATCCCCCACTGACAAGTCCCACCTGCTGGGTGTGGACAAGACTGTTTCTATCTCAGGCATGCTTCCCCTCAAGTGCCTCCGGCACAGCTGTGCCCAGAAGTCTCACAACTCCTCACCATCACTCCTCCCCACTCCCCACTCTCCTTTTCCACACTGTCATCCTGGGGCACTGCCTGGCAAGCTACCTTCACTGAACACAGAAGCTAAGGAGAACTTAACGGTGGGCCTACTGGACCTCATCCTGTTCCTCCTCCTCCCTCTGGTTTAAACAGATACATAAATAACCTAATTTCACATAATTCTTGTTTATGTGTGCAGATTATTGGTTTTATCTAAGTCCTAATTATACCTTTTATATGTTATAGAAATAAAAGTTAATTTCCATAGAAAAAGAGAGAATAGGCAGTGCTTAGCTTCTTCTCATCATAAAATTTACAACATGGAGCCAGCATCTTTTCAGTGCTTCATCCAATTGTCATACTCCTTTCTAAATTTGGATCAGCTTGCAGCATTGTATTCTTTGTGTCTTCAATGTCTTGAAGTGTCTCTGAGAATTCCTTTAATGTGAAGTTCTTACCAGCTTGACTTCCTCTACGACATCTTCATTTTTTTCTTCACAACCATTTCCCTATTTAGGTTGATAAGCTCACCTTCACTAAGCTCCTCTGGCTGCATACTGAGTCTCTCAATGGCAGCAGCATCAACATTCCTATGGCTGGCTATTGCTTCTATGAATCCATTTATGTTTGATTTGAATTTCACATGCAATGCTATCAATTTTCATTTTTTGTTGGACAGCTTTGTTGGCCAATTCCCTCTCTTGATTGCCTATTTTTATAAAATGTCACATGGGTCTATCGCTGGGAGACAAAGAGGCAACACAACTACATGCTTTGTTGTCTGCGTGGAAACTGAACAAATAACAAATGCAACAGCGACCAATCACCAGTACACTATGAAAGAAGTGGTTAGGTTGGTTACTGATCACGATGTACATCTGTGATTTACAAAGTGATTTAAGGAGTGAAGAGTTTGCAGCAAAATGTGTACTTCATGCCATTATTCACAATCTACCATGGGAACTAAAATTTAAACGAAGATGTTGGGTGGGTACAGTGGCTCACACCTATAATCCCAGCACTTTGGGAGGCCGAGGCGGGTGGATCACTTAAGGTCAAGAATTCAAGGCCAGCCTGGCCAACATGGTGGAACTATGTCTCTACCAAAAATCCAAAAATTAGCCAGGCATGGTGGTGCATGCCTGTACTCCCAGTTACTCAGGAGGTTGAGGCAGGACAATCACTTGAACCCAAGAGGCAGAGGTTGCAGTGAGCTGAGATCATGCCACTGCACTCCAGGAGGACAGAGTGAGACTCTGTCTCAAACAACAACAACAACAACAAAAACAACAACAAAACACCTAAGTTGTTGGGGCACTGACATTATTCAACTAAACCATGATGACTGAAATTCACGCAAAGTGGAATCATATACAGTGACGGCTACCTCCACTTTTTTTTTGTCATATTGATTACTTTCCTTCGTTGTGTCTCCGACCTCAAAGACAGTAGAGGGTAATGGTTTAACGGATCCTGGAGTTAAATTGCCTTTGGTTGCAGACTAGTCTGCCGGTTCCTGTCTGTAACTTGTCTCATACCTGTTTTTCTCTGGTCCTCTATTTTCTCATCTGGTAAAACTATAATAATAACCATCCCTATCTTGTAGTTTTGTGAGCATTGCATGAAAGAATCCATGTAAAATCCTCAGAATGTATCAATCGTAGAGTAAGAATCCAGTAAACACTTTTATTTTAATGATATTATTACTCATAGTAGGTGGTTCTGAAAAGTTATTTAACAAATATTTATTGATGTTCTGCTATGTATTTGTTGCTGAGAATATAGTGGAGAAAGGTTTTTCCCCATAGAGCTTACACTCTAGTGAAGCAAACATCATTGTTCATTAAAAATTAAAACTCATTTAAAAAGATAAAAAATAAGCCTATGAAAAGATAGAAACATATAAAACTGATAGAAAAATAATTTCAGATAAATCATGTTAAATGCTTTTTTAAAAGTGTGGTTGTAAAACTGTTAAATGCAGAAAAAAAAATAAGTGAATTTTTTGGACAGCCTAAGAGCTCTGCCCCTGCTTTAGGGACCTGAGAAAGAGTCACCTTTAGTCTTTCCCAACACAAATCTTTAAATCTGCTCTTCAGAGAATTATTTCCATGACGATGTACTTGCCCAGTTCTTGAAGTGAAAGAAAAAAACCGATTTCACCAGTATTTACTTATTGCTGTTAACAGATCTAAATGTTGAATGGCAGTTGGCCACCTTAGTATCCATTGCGAGTTTTTATCTTCTTTCTTTATGGATGAGTGTATTTGACTATGTCATCCCAGACTTTCCTTATGATAAATTGAGGTATTTGCTCATATAAATATTTCAGGAAGCAAAACAAGGAGACTTGGAAAGAATGCTTGAAGAGGAGCTAGATCTATGTCCAGATCCTCCTCCTATACCACTTACATGTGTTCTCCCTGTTGTTTAAGCAGAAAAACACAAAGCACAGTTCTAAAAATACTTTATCAGTGTAATATTTCCAGTTTTGAAGACTTTTAGAGAGGGACTAAAAAGGGCCCAACCAGGGGCTGGCAGAGTAGCTGCCCTGTCTTTAGAATGCAGGTTGTAAAGGGGGCATCAGGCTCTCACTGTAGCACACAGCTCTGTTTTCATGGAACGTGGGAGGAAGCATTCTCCATGAATATCTTCATATTTTGAAGAACCTTAATTACAACAAAAGTGGCATTTTAACAATTCTGTTAACAATGTGGAGGAAAGGAGGCTTGGTGCTCAAATGATGTATTTCCTTGATTATTCTGAAGATTCTTTTCATGTGGAGAGGGTCTTCTTGCAGTGTGAGGCAGACTGCTTGGGCATTCAAGGAGAAGGGGTGGGTCCTGTTCCACAAGGCAGATTAGCTGCAACCATATGTGTGTACAAAAGGAATAATGAGGGTAAAACCACAAAGTAGCAATTGTGAACTTTCTGCTTCCAAATTCTCCCAAGCTTTGAAACAGGTGAAGTACAGGGCCTGCTGTCTCTTCAGAACAGTAATGGTTCCAGCTGCATCCTCTCCTATACCACCTACTATTCTTTCAAAGAACTGAAAATAGAAGAAGCCAGCTTTCAAATAAAAAGTGCTATTTCAGCACTTTGGGATGCCGAAGAGGGTAGATCACAAGGTCCAGAGATCAAGACCATCCTGGCTAGCACAGTGAATCCCTGTCTCTACTAAAAATACAAAAAATTAGCCAGGCGTGGTGGCGGGCGCCTGTAGTCCCAGATGCTCAGGAGGCTGAGGCAGGAGAATGGTGTGAACCTGGGAGGCAGAGCTTGCAGTGAGCTGAGCTCGCACCACTGCACTCCAGCCTGGGCTACAGAGAGAGACTCCGTCTCAAAAAAAAAAAAAAAAAAAGGCATGTCATTGTTAGTGGATCAGGTGGGCATCTTGGTGCAGAGGGGTGGGGTGTGCGGCTTATGGAATGAAGTCACACTGCAAGCCTCAATGTCTTTGTTTTGAAAAATGGTAGTGCAATCTTCTTCAGAGAAATTCATGTTTAAAGAATGCTCAAAATGCTGAAAATAAAATTTAAAAAGAAAAAGAGGATCAGCAATAAAGCCATTAGGAAGTACAGGTCAAAGTCAAGGATTAATTATTTCGATAGATATTTAATGAGAAAATACTTTATGCCAGGCAGGGCTGCTGTGTGTGACTGCACAGTGTGTAGACTGCAGAAGAGCACTCGGCTGCTCACCCTATGCAGGGTGGTGGAGGCCCTAGAGTCAGACAAGGTTTTCTCTCTGAGGATAAAATGGTGAATCAAATAGACAAAGTCTCTCTCCTCGCAAAGTATACATTTCAGTGCAGGATGCAGACACATTAGCAGGCATGTATATGACAGTGTGTTGAATGTCATGTACGTGGAGTGTCATGGGTACGTGGAAGAGGACCTTGATCTACAGAGAATCCTTCTGGAGCGGCTACAGCTGGCACCATGGAGTACAGGCAGACACCTGTATATTTGTTGCTCAAATGACATATTTCCTTGATTATTATAAAGGTTCTCTGCATGTGGAGAGGATCTTCTCCCAGTGTGAGGCAGAGAGCTTGGGCTTTCAAGAAGGGGCGGTTCCTGTTCCATAAGGCAGATTAGCCACAACCATATGCCTGAACAAAAGGAACAAAGGGGGTGAAACCACACAGTATGTGAGCAATGGGAGTGCTTCAGACAAAGGGAGTGAAATTGGCAAAAGCTCAAGCAAAAGAAAGGCCTGATACTTTCAAGCCTCTGACTGAATTCAGTTTTAATTGGAGCATCAAGAGTAAGAATGGAGAAGGAGCTGGAGAGGGAGGTAAGGGCCTGCTCACGCACAGCCCAGTTGACCATGCTAAAGTGTTTGGAGCAGCGAGTGAATGTTGGCAAGCAGGAAGGAGGAAGGGTCCCAGGATCTGCATTTTGCAAAGACCATTATGAATACCAGGTCCAGATTGATTTGAGAGGAACAAGAGAAGAAAAAGGATGCATACCACACATTGCAGATTTTACTTTAGAAACTTGTAAATTGTCTATTAAAAATTTACATAAATTAAAAAGGAATTAGTTAGAATTGAAAGTAAAATTCCATGAATGACCTTACCTATTTATCCATTTGGTGACAAAATCACACAGGGAAAAGTTGTTCTAAGTGATTTTAAAAAACATAAATGACTGTGTAACCCCAGTGGGATATACCCCAGGGAAAAAAAAATCCCTGCAAAAAATCACTTAAACCGTTTTCAGTAATTGTTGGAGGAAATGTTAATATAATTATTCTGAGATTTCTAATCTAATACATGTAAGGTCATAAAAACACTGTAATTTTAAAGGAATTTAAAATTTATAATGCAAGAACAAGAAGGAATTGTTTTTGTATTACAAACTGTAGAGACTTTAATTTTTTTTTTTTTTTTTACAGAAAATATGTGAATGACATATTTGGTGATAACAGGTGAGGCCTAAGGGTAGTCTAAAGTGGGAAGATAGAAGAAAGCAAAATTATTGTACAAATTAAATAATAAGAAATTTCTGTTTTCTCTTAGCAGCTCAAGAAGGAAGGAGAATTTGAGGAAGGCTGAACTCAGAGAAGAGAGGTGGTAAAATAGAGAGAAAGGTCTCTGGAGAGATCAGCTACATGGTAGCCAGCTGGGACCCATGGAGGACAAGGATCATTATGATATTCCCTGCAGCAAGAAGCAGCAAATGAACTGTCAGGCCAGTGAGGTCTGACACCCAATTATAAATTGTCAAACACAAACACAGTGTCTTTCCATCAAACCTACATTTGTTAACATTATTTTAATTTACCTTCTGTTTTTTGTCAAGCACTGATATTGTGTTAAATCCTTCAGACAAAGTTTGGTGCTTTCATGACCTGACTATGTGTTTGCAGTCAGTGTTTGGAGAAATGAGAGAGATGAGGGAGAAGAAGGGCTGTGTGTGTTCACATTTTGGAGCACAGCAGTCCCCAGACCAGCTTGGGAAGCAAGGTGAGCTAGTGACAAGGTGGCCAGAAAGTATAGATGAGCAGCTAGAAACAGGAGTGGAGAGGGACAGGGCGAACCGGGGGGTGGGAGAGAGAGCTGGAAGTCTTAAGATTAGGCCAAGAAGTGTGGTAATAAGATGCTGTCACTCTGAGACGGGAGGGAGAGTTAGTCTTCGTATTATGCCATATTAGATACTTATAATTGCTTGAGAGTCATACCTATGGATGTAATCTCTGCTATGCCCCAACTAGCCATGAGATTTGTGGGCAAGCTATTTCATGTCCCAGAGCCTCCTCAATTTCTTACTCTGTAAGTTTCTCCTTTGTTCTTGTTTGCTTCATGGCACTGGTTGACCCCATCTGCTCCTGCTCACACACAGCCAATGGATCCACAACACACAACTGCATGGGCCCAGAGGTGGTGGGCTTCACTCTCAATCACTAATTTCCAAACAGAGCTGGGAAAAGAAGTTGATGAAGGGAGCTAGGTGAACTCATGGTCATTCCTAAGAATCCCCTTTCCTTGAATGCTCAGACAGACCCTGGTTTTTGTTTGTTTGATTTATTTTCTTATTATGTTTTAAGTTCTAGGATACATGTGCACAACATGCAGGTTTGTTACATATGTACACATGTGCCATGTTGGTGTGCTGCACCCATTAACTCGTCATTTACATTAGGTATATCTCTTAATGCTATTCCAATTAATAGAAAAAGAGAGAATCCTCCCTAACTCATTTTATGAGGCCAACATCATCCTGATACCAAAGCCTGGCAGACACACACACAAAAAAGAGAATTTTAGACCAATATCCCTGATGAACATCGATGCAAAAATCCTCAATAAAATACTGGCAAACTGAATCCAGTAGCACATCAAAAAGCTTATCCATCATGATCAAGTGGGCTTCATCCCTGGGATGCAAGGCTGGTTCAACATACGACAGATCCTGTTTTACAGACCTTCCATGGCCCCAGTATCTTGGCACTGTTTATTATGCAAAAGTTTATCTTGGGCAGATGGGATTTCTCCTAATCTTCCATTTGCCTGGCCAGTCTAAGACAGTGTCCTTGACGTGCTGTTGCTGCCTGCCCTGCTCAGTTTGGCATTGCCTGGTGGTGGTCACTGTGCCTGTGCAATTCCTCCATTTCCTAATGTCAGGCTCAATGCAGGGATGTGGGCTGAATCGTAACTGAGGGGCACACTGAGAGCTGGGGGAGCACAGAAAGGTTGAGAATCACTGAGCAAATGACCAAATCCTTGAGGAGTTTAAGTATATCTGAAATCTTAGCGCAATACAGCCAGTCCCTGGAAATAGGGTTAAACTTCAAACTTAAGCATTATAACACATGTCTATGAAGTTTCTGTTTTGTAATGCTTAAAATTCCCGTTGACACTATGGGGCTGAGAAAAGGCCCATTTTTACCTAAAGCAGTAAGTGTCTCATTCACCAAGGCAACGTTACCTTTCCCATGATAAATGGAACTGAAGCTCTTTTTGGGCTGCTACCAAAATTATGCTGAGGAACATCTACCACATAAATGAGATTCCTTAATTGTTTAGCATAAAGATTTCTCAGCATTCTGAAGAAATTGATTCCTCCTAGTTTAAATAAGAAAATGTGTCTTTCTTTTAAGATATAAACAGTGACACCTATAGAAGGATCAAATACAAAAAGAAATTTCTTCCATTAAGTAATTTCCAGAGATTGTCATTTTTTTAAAGACCACATACATGCTTACTCACACCCACACACACACAGGAGTAACACAAATTACAGCTGATTGGGAAAATCTCAACATTTTTTTGCTAATTTATTTTGTTGTCTTTTTTCCCCCTAAAATGTCAGCAAAAGTGAATAAAATTGTGAAGCTCTGCACGGTAATACAATGTTACCATGGAGAAACATGTAGAGTTGCTAATCCCATGCATTTAGTTGTTTAATTGATTGTTTTTATACTTTTTAATGCAAGAAGAGTGACATCAACTTGAAGACCCCATAAGATATTAACTTCATACAGGAACATTTTTTGCTTCTTTGATTTTTAGGGTTGACCTTACTTTTTGAGAGCCATGCATTTAATAACAATGCATTAATAGTAATGCATTTAACAGTAATGAACACAAATGTTAAGTGTATGGTTGCAGTGATAAACCTAAGATGTGACCTAGTTTGTATCTGGACTTCTTCCATTAGCTTTTGCTCTGTGTGGTTTAAGAGAGATCCTACTTGCAACTTAAACAGAAAAAGGACATCAGCTTGCATTCCCTGTGCTCTTAATTAGTGTTTCCTACAAAACAACAAGGAAAAGCAAATAAACAGAAAAAGTGCACAAGGGGCGTGAAATTCAGTTCCTGGAAGAGGAAGGTTGATGGTCAATAAGCGCATAAGGGCATGTTCAACCTCCCTGATAAAAGAGAGAAAGGAAGATTAAAGCAGCAATATGATGCCATTTCTCACCTGCTCAGCAGATCAGCCAAAAATTAGAAGTCTGACCACCTGAGACTGGGTAAGGACTCACTGCTTGTGAGGTCACACATCTATATGTGTATTCTGAAGGAAAATTTGGCATCATCTAGAAAAGCTGTACTTTTTTAAATTGTGAAATATTTTTAGTATATAAAAAGGTAGAGAAAATACAATAAACCTCTATGTATCTTCCATCTAGCATGAAAAATATACACTGAAAATGTTCTGTTTATCTTTTCTCATTCCCCTTTTCCTCAAGTGAAACCTCTGTCTTGAACTTGGCATTTGTCATTTTTCATGCTTACTTCACTACTTATGTATGCCTCCATACACCACATCTTTGACCTTTACATAAATGGTATTGTATTGTATATTCCTTCTTGCAACTTGGGCTTTTGTTTATTCCTTTTTCTTGAGCTAAATATTATCTTTATGAAATTTATCCACATGTTAATTTATCTATATATCCATGATACATGTAGCTGCAGCTTGTTAATTTTAACTTCTTATAGTGTTCCTTTGGTAAATACACTGTAGTTTATTTTTTAGTCCCTTACAGATGATCAATTAGTTTTATTTTTCCAGGATTTTTTTGGGGGGGGCTCTTATAAACAATACTGCAATAAGCATTCTTGTGTGGATATTTACTGTGAAAACGTGGGTGAGTTTTTCTGGGTCTGTATTGTACTCTACAGAGTAGTATGGGGTCGTTTAGAAGGAAACTTCTCAACCTTTAACGTGCATTTGAACTTTCTAAAAATGCAAATTCTGATTCAGTAAATCTAGCGTGTGAATAGAAATTCTGCCTCTCTAACAAGCTTCAAGGTGATGGCAATGTTGCTGGCCCATGGACCATGCTGGGGGTTTATGAGATCTCAGAGTTGTTTGCTTCCCAGGCAGCTTCTTAGTACATCCCTGTGAGCAAACATCAGCATGCTTGTAGCCTCCTCCTCTGTACTATGAATGGCATTATTCTGGTTTACTCTTTAATACTGAATGGACCACTTTACACAGTGTAACTTTTCCAAACAACTGAATATGCCATAACAAAGTCTTTAAGAGATACAATACCATTTTTTTTTTTTTTTGAAACTGAGTCTTGCTCTGTTGCCCAGGCTGGAGTGTAGTGGTACTATCTCAGCTCACTGCAACCCCCTCACTGCGTCTGGGGTTCAAGTGATTCTCCTGCCTTAGCCTCCAGAGTAGCTGGGATTACAGGTGCAGGCCACCATGCTCAGCTAATTTTTTTTGTATTTTGTAAAGACAGGGTTTCACCATGTTTGCCAGGCTGGTCTTGAACTCCTGACCTCAAATGATCCACTTGCCTTGGCCTCCCAAAGTGCTGGGATTACAGGCATGAGCCACTGTGCCTGGCTAAGATACAATAGCATTTCTTTACAAAGTCTTAAAGTTGTCGTAAAACACTCCTTGAATTTGATATATAGGTGAAGTTGTATGTCAGCGCTGGCCAGATGCTGGTGCTAAGCACATATAGTGCTGGAGTTAAAGGCTTACGATGGCATTTACCCAGGGGAAAAAGATTGTGTCCCTCGTTTTTATTTTCTTAAGTAATTGGTGAAATGTGTTTGTCTGGAGGTTTTTGTTTTGTTGTTTTGTTTTTTGGTGTGTGTTTTGTTTTAACAAAAAAGGTAATGAATGCACTTGGCAAAGAAAACCAAAATTAATGTGTGAAAAATAATGAAAGCAAGTCTCTGCCCACTCTGTGCTCTGGGCCCTCTCTTTAGAGGCAGGTGCTGCTGCCAGTTTCTTAAACACTGTAGCAGACAGACCTTTACGGTGGCCCAATGACCCCCAACTTCTAGTTTCCCACCCTTGAGCTCTCCCATCCCTTGAAGAGCGCAGGACCTATGACTTGCTTCCGACCAAGAGAACACAGGAAAGGCGGCGGGCTATATGTGATGACGATTGTGTGATGATGTGACTATGTTATGAAGACTGTAGTGCTCTCTTGCTTGAGCTTCTTGCTTGCTTGCTGACTTTGAGGAAGCAAATGGCATGCTGGAAACTTTGTGTGACAAGAAACTGTGGGCAGCTGGTAGAAGGCAAGAGCGGCCTCCCACGGACAGACATTGCTGATAGAGGAAATCACTCAGTCCTACAACCACAAGTATTGGATTCTGCCAGCAACCACATGGGTTTGAAAAAGTAGCTCCTTCTCCAGTCAAAACTCCAAATGAGAACACAGCCCCAGCCACCACCTTGATGGTAGCCTTGCAGAGAATCCGACTAAGCCATGCCCAGACCCCTGACCCAAAGAAACTGGAAGATAAGTATGCATTGTTATAAGCACTAAGTTTGAGGTGATATTGTTATACAGAAAGAGAAAATTGATATAGTACTTTTCCATAAATTGCATGTGCAAAATATTTATACATGATTATTTTTGTTCCAATCTTGGAAATTATTCAGTATGGTCATGTATACATCTACCCTCTTAAATTTTAAGGCAGCATAATATTCCAGTGATTGAGCATTCAAATTTTACTTCGCCAGTCCCCAGTTATGGATTTTTAGGTTGTTTTCCTAAAAGACCCCACTCCGTCACCAGAAAAACATGAAAGTGGCTGCAATGCCTCGAGACAGTAAATTATTTTTTAACAAACTTCTGTTTTAGTTCCCACTCAACTGTCCACTTTGTCTTTTTATCATTTCTTCCAGCTGAGGTTTGAAGCAGGGTTGCTAATCATCCTGGTTTGCCCAGAACTGAAGGGTTTTCTGGGATGCAGGACTTTCACGGTTAACACCAGGACAGTCCCAAGGAAAAATGGGACAGTTGCTCACCCTATAACCCCTTTAAAAGTACAAATAAAAGGAATAAGGTGAAAATCCCTAAAATTGCAGGTGACTTCCTCAAATCTCAGCCAACAGAGAAGGAAGTGCATTTCTGATACCTGGCTTCTGCTGGCAGAGGGTCTGCTCATCTCAGCTTTGAGGCCTCTGCTAAAAGTAAATATGTAAGTTTCTTTATCTAATGCAAGAATAAGAGGAAGACTTTGGGTTTCCAGAACAATAATCTACCTCTTTTTATCAAGGGGATAAACCACTCAACCTAAAATAATAGTTATCCACATAGGACTTGGATTATCACCTCATAAAGCAGCAGGATTCTTCTATTATCACCTAAATAAAGCTGCCAGGAAGCTGGAACAAATAGGCCAGGCAGAGAGAGTCTCTGCAAAACGAGAGGCTGTGAATTATAAAGGCTTTAGAAATGTGCAGCTGCAGATTGGATGATGCTTGCATTTGAGTCAGGCTGGCTAGAGGCCATGAGTGGATGACTTCATGTCTCTGAATCTCAGTTTTCTCATCTGTAGGTCATGGTGCATGGCAGGTGTTTAATAAATACAGGTTCCACCTCTCTTCCTCTCCTAAGAGATGGAAAGTAGGTCATACTGGATGGGCAGAGGTGGGCATGTATTCCAAGAGGAGCAGACATGCAAATTCTAGCTTCATGTTGCCCAAAATATTAAGTGCACTCGGAAAGGGGCACTGAGAAAAACATTAACAGAGTACTCAGAAAGGGGAAAAACTACGTTTATTAAGCACACTTTTACTATATCCAAGAGCGACACCAGCAAATCTGCTCAATTGCACATTTGAGTGTTTCCACAGGCATGGCGGTTAGGAGCCGCTTTGTCACACCAATGGAAAGGTTGTCTACTTTAAGTTTATTACTTCATATTTCATTGTAGGCATTAAAAGCTTTCATTCTCCTTAGGAGGAAAAATGCCCCATCCTGTCATATACTTGAAAATAATAAATTAAAGCACCTTTTAGCCTTCTCTTTCCAATACTCAAAAAACCCAATTCATATACTATTTCCTCAGAAACAGCAAATGTACTTGTGCAGCAGTTTTGGGCCCTCCAACCACAGCTGCCATTACACAGTCATGGTGCTCAGAGACTCTGTGAGAAAGCTGTTACCTGCACTTGCCAGTTCAACAGTCAGGCTAAGTGGAATAAAAAGGGCCCCAGGCAACGGGCATCCTCCTTTCACTTGTGATACTTCTGAAAAGAGACACAGATGCCTGTGTGCTTGCTGTGTTCATTTGCGAATGTCCTGCCTGCAGAAGAGCGGTTAGAAAATATCTAATGCGGAAAGGAAACAAAACAATCAAATGAGAATAATAAGATGTAATGATTACAGAAGGCCATTCAAGATTTTTAGAATAAACAGGAATCTGGAGTCTTATCTGTTTCACACCAAAGAGTGTTATCAGAAAGAGAGAGCTGTGGTTCAGCCACTATCTGTGGGTCATGGGGACAAGGAAGGGAGCGGCTGAGGGGCTTCCTTGGGGGCACATACAGTGGGAAAAACAAAAGAAGGTGATAACCCATTCTGATTCCTTCTCTACATTTTGTCTTCTTACCACTCTCATTGCCTACTCCCACACACCACTCTACCTCCGAGACGTTTCCATAATCAGACTTCTGACCCTCCAACCTACAACGTACATAGCCATCTTAAGAAAAAGCAGGGATTGCATCTCTGAAAATGTCACTCAAGCTTTCTGCAGGAATCATTTATTTTGGTCTTCTTGGTTACTTCAACTCAGATGAGGTCTGCATCTTTCACAAGTACATACTGAGAGGGGGCAAATGAGAACTTCAAGCTTCAGGCAACAGGATGTAGATTACCCACATTCAATAGCAACTACAGAAAAATTTATTTAGAGGATAAGTAACTCAATAATGACACTTGGTTTCACTTTGAATTTTTCACGGTCCTACATCATCCATCCGTCTATCAGACATTGATTCAGCCCTACTATTACTGCACTCATGTTCTCCTTTTCTTTGTAAACACCTTTAATTCTCTTGCTCCTCTGAACCAGCCTGGGCAAGA
Source organism: Colobus angolensis palliatus (assembly GCF_000951035.1). Classification (NCBI taxonomy): domain Eukaryota; kingdom Metazoa; phylum Chordata; class Mammalia; order Primates; family Cercopithecidae; genus Colobus; species Colobus angolensis. Next base: position 7,397,257 of record NW_012114252.1, on the reverse strand, counting down.
CGAACACTGGACAAATGAAATACTCACTTATTCCATTCCTGCAGCTGAGCAGCCACACATTCATTTAGCAAAGCACACAGTTTTATGTTTGTCTCACTTTAATACAGGTTCAGATATTTCAATACTTCTTGCTAATCATATTATGGATCCCTGGTAGAGTCTGTTTCTCATTCTCTAAAATGATCTTTTGACACAGTGCTCTCTTGACTCAAATTTCTTGTTTCCCCTTTACCCTCTCACTGTCAACAGAAAACCTTGGCTTAAAGTTCTAAGAGGAACTGGAAGCTATCAAATGAGAAGTCCTTCTTCTCCTTGCCTCCACTAAATTAACCAACACACAAAACGTGAACCTAATCTTTTTGCTTTCCCTTCATCTGCAGTGAATAAACTCTCTCTGCTTCTATCAACCACATATTCACCATCCTCTCCCTCCTTCCCGAGAACTCCACTCATATAAGTGCCCCTTCTCTCTCCTGCATCACCAGCTCCCTCTTTGTTCCAACTCAGTCCAATGCAAAACAAAAGTGCCCTCAATCTTTAATACAACACAAAACAGAACTTCAAAAAACTCCCTTGATACATTATCCCATAGCTACAAATCCATTATCCTGCTTTACCCTCTTCAAGCAAACATCATGGAAAGTTTAGTAGAGTTTCCGTCTTCCCTACACACTAGTGTTCCATTAAAACTGCTCACTGAAGTTCCCAATGACCGTCACTTTGCAAAATAAGGCAAAATATTTTGTATTACCTGATTTCTCAGCAGCATTTGATGCAGGTGGACATTCATTCCCTCTTGAAACACTCTTTCTCCTTGGCTTCTGCGACAGCGCCCTCTCCTGGTTTTTCTATCACTTGCTGTGGCCATGTCTTCACAGTTACTCTTTCTCAGTTTCTTTTTTTTTTTTTTTTTTGACTCTTGCTGTGTCTTGCTTCTTCATGACACTGAAATGTTAGAATGTCCACAGGGACATGACCTGGTGCCCCTTCTCTTCCCAATCTCTACTCTTCCTAGGTAGTTCCACAAGCCCATTTAAATGTCATTTAGACAGAAATAAGTCTCACAGTTGCAAATACCCAGCTCTTTTAAATGCCAGACTCTTACATGCAACTGATTACCTAAGACCTTTACTCAGCAACATATGTCCCTGTCTTTCTCATATCAGTAAGTGATTCTTGGAACTAAGGGTTAAGAACAAGACCAAGTTCTCCCCATTTTCTTTATTTTCTTCCTCACATCTAATTCATTGAAAGGTTCTGAAAGCACTTCTTCTGGAAAACACCCTGAATCAATCTGCTTCTCTCCATTTCTAATGCCCCCTCCTGAATCCAAGCCACCATCATTAATTATCTAGATGATTCCATTAGTCTCTCACTGGTGTCCCTGCTGGCACCTAGGCATTATTCCTATTCTACACATTAGAAAACTAAAGTTCAAAGGAGTCAGACGACTTTATTCATTCAAAAATGGTTTTGGGCACCTGCTTTGTGCCTCCAGACACCTGCCTGAGTGGCATGGTAAATAAATGGCAGTACCAGGTCTCTCTGACGCTGAAGCCCTATTCTCAGCATCACACATGCTTTCAGGAATGCTCTAGAACATTCTTTCTAATGCAGAGACACACACACAGAAAAGAACCCAAGAACAATGTACCTACACATATGCCACATGCTTCTCAAAAGCAAAACTAGATTAACACAGCCTGAGGCTTTGGAAATTTTCTCAAGAAAGTCAAACTGGTCTATGGGAATTTCTCTCAAGGGACCTGACCTCTTTTCCTTTACCTGTGGGAGTGGCTTCCCTTACCTGGAATGCCTTTAAGGCCACATGCCTGGCTAGTAACTATTGGGCTCTGCAAAAGCATCACTTTAAGTAGGGAGCTTTCCCTGGCCTCTCCACACCAGCGAAGGCTCCCCTCCTCCATCCTCACTGGTTGTCTGTGTTTACTTCTATCATGACACTCCTCATACTGTATCACATCACTTGGTTTATACTTACAAAGAACTTTATCAAATGCTTTAAAAATGTGAGGTACAATTTATAAATCTAGATGGAGATACTTTAAAAAAGGAGTCTAAATATCTAACTCCCCTCTGCAAAACCTGACACTCCTAATCGTGTTTGTCCTCACCAGCTTAAACTTCCTGAAAACAAAAAGATGTTCTAAATGCTTACTACATACATGGTTGAATGGAAATGTAAGTCATGTTTGTCACTGCACCAGTGTGGAAAACAAATACAGCCACTTCCTTGTGGTTTGTGCAACGACTCACTCAAGACCATTTGCCCTTCTTAGCAAAATATTGAATGTCTCCTCAATTCCTAGTTCTGTTGCTAAGAATCTGGGGGGCCTACTCTGTCCAAAGAAGACAATACTGCTTCCAAATGTTAGGAAGAGAGAGAGTCCTGGAAAGTCCAATCACCTGCAGCCCCAGAAGGATTTCAGCCAAAGACTTCGTGGCGAAGATCTCAGTGTACAACTGTAGCAGGGCCCCTGTCTGGATCAGGGCGACTGTGTTCAGAGGAATTCTAGAGTCAGATGCCAACTTGGGTTAAAGCCACCCCTCTTCCCAAACCCCCTGAGAGGTTTGTGTTGAGGTTGGCTAGGCCTGATCCTTGTTTCTTTTCAACGATTTCTTCCTGGAGAGAAGCGGGGTTGTTGATGTCTTTTATAGCGGGCACACCTTGCTTAGAGGCACCAGAATCCACTCTCACAAGTCATTCAAACTTTCAATTTCAGTGAGCAGGGAGTAAGGTTTCAGTCTTTTTTCCTTCCAGAAAGCCTGAAGGTTTTTTTTTTCATTTTTTTGTTTTGTTTTGTTTTGTTTTTTGAGACAGAGTTCCGCTCTTGTTGCCCAGGCTGGAGTGCAATGGCGCAGTCTCGGCTCACAGCAACCTCTGCCTCCTGGGTTCTAGTGATTCTCCTGCCTCAGCCCCATGTGCCATTATGTCTGGCTAATTTTGTATTTTTAGTAGAGACAGGGTTTCTCCATGTTGGTCAGGTTGGTCTTGAACTCCCAACCTCAGGTGATCCACCCGCCTCGGCTTCCCAAAGTGCTGGGATTACAGGCATGAGCCACCGTGCCAGGCCCAGAAAGCCTAGTTTTAGGCAACTTGGTTGATACCAATTCCAGATTTGTGTTTCAAACAGGTCTCAGGCAAATTTGCAAACCCACAAAATGTTCTATTATAACCTTACCACATGAAAATGGATGCCTACCTTTTTGCCTTGCATTTACCTCAGAAATGCCACATGGGTGATTCTTCCTATCAAAATAAAAATCCTGGCCAGGCAGGGTGGCTCATGCCTGTAATTCTAGCACTTTGAGAGGCCCACGCGGGTGGATCACGTGAGGTCAGAAGTTCGAGACCAGCCTAGCCAAAATGGTGAAACCCCATCTCTACTAAAAATACAAAAATTAGCCGGGCATGGTGGCAGGTGCCTGTAATCCCAGCTATTCAGGAGGCTGAGGCAGGAGAATTGGTTAAACCCAGGAGATGGAGGTTGTAGCGAGCTGAGATCACACCACTACACTCCAGCCTGGGTGATGGAGCAAGGCTCTGTCTCAAAAGAAATAAACAAACAAACAAATTAAAATCCCTCTTCAACTGGAGACAATATCTGGCATAATGTAGAGGATAATTTTTGCCTCACCTGATCACCAGCAGCACTGTTAGACATGGGTGATAGGGCCCTACATTTTACATAACATGATAAAAGTTAATTGAATTGAAATTACCAGCTATCACTCAGGATCCAGTGCTCAGGGTGGGCACAGTGACCTAACGGTAAACACCTGTTTTGTAGACTGCAACTGTGCAGGCCCCAGGGAAAATGCTTCTCCATGTTTTGCCCTATGGGTCCTCTGGAAGCCATGTGGGTTGTTCTGCTGCCAAGTCAGAGAGAATGAACATGCTAATCTTTCCTTTCAAAGAGCATGAGTACAATATTCTTGAATAACAAAGTGGGTTTTTTTCTCTGACTAGTGCCAAGTGTTCATCTTCTTGTGTCTCTAGGTGTTCCAATTTGTGGTTCCGCAGATACTCAAGGATTCATGAGATATTTCAGCAGTTGCACATGAGTGGCTGAGGGACATTTTGAAGCACTAACAATTCATATTACTGTTAAATTTGTATAAATTATGCCTAGATGTAATATGCATGAGGGGCAATGCTTATTCTTCATATGGACAACTAGGAGAACTTTTGATACTAGTTTAAATAGGATCTTAAATTTTATCTTAAAAATATGTTCATACTTATGCTATTGATTTTTAAAGTATTCTAAAATTTTAGCTTTATTTAAAGATATTTGGTATATATTAATTATAATTCTATTTTTATCTTTTAGTTTTAATAATCATTCTGAGTATTTCAAAGGAAAAATAACTGAAAAGATACAAAAATGATGTTTTTAATTTTTACATCTATTTAAATTGCATTTCAATAAAATATATTCAAACTTTAAAGACTTTACTGCAATTAATTTAATTTTTAATTACTTAGAAAATTACTTACAAACTAGAATGCTCATTATGTGAAAATATTAATTAAAACTGCACAATTAGCAAATTTTGCTGAAACACAAACAAGAAAAATAGATTTCATGACAAAATTATGAGTTCTTTATTGTCTCTAGTTTATTACTAATCTAAATATTGCTGGTTCATTCACAGAGTATACAGGCTTGCACAATAATAAAATTCAGTTACTTTGGTATTTTGCTGATTTTCAGTCATATACCTACTATAGCTATGTATCTATTTTGTTTATAGAAAGAAATACATATATTCAGATAGGGTGACAAAACATGTTCTATGTAATAGATTTTTATCATAATTTATGATTTCTAATATTGAAAATTTTAAGCGGAATGGAGGCCTGTTTGGACGCTTGCCTTGGTTTCCCATGAGTTTTTGGTGTGGACCAGCTGATGGTCGTTACCTGAACCAAGTAGCAGTACCAGTAAGAAGAAGGCTTTCTTTAGAGAGAGGCAAAGCTGGGGACAGTTTAAATGGCAGCAGCCACACGTACATTGGGGTGATGGTTAATACTGAGTGTCAACTTGATTGGGTTGAAGGATACAAAGTATTAATCCTGGGTGTGTCTGTGAGGGTGTTGCCTAAAGAGATTCACATTGGAGTCAGTGGGCTGGGAAAGGCAGAGCCACTCTTAGGTTGTGTGGGCACCATCTAAATGTGAAGAGGTTAGACTGGCCTAGCCACCCAGCCTCCATCTTTCTCCCGTGCTGGATGCTTCCTGCCCTCAAACATCAGGCTCCTAGTTCTTCAGTTTTGGGACTTGGACTGGCTTTCCTCGCTCCTCGCTCCTCAGCTTGCAGACGGCTTATTGTGGGACCTCGTGATAGTGTGAGTTAATAAAATACCTAATGCTAGTTAATACTTAATAAACTAATGAACCATATTAGTTCTGTCCCTCTAAAGAACCCTGATGAATATAACTGGCAAGCAGCATTTTTTCAAAAAGGACTATTTGAAGACTTGAATTGTGCTAGGATAAATCTGAGAGGTGCACCTGGAAAGGTGATTGGGTGCAGCCTGGGAAGCACTTCTGATTCTGCTTTTGGGGTTTTGCCTGAAGGCAGAAAGGATAGTCACCCATGAAAGGTTTCAGTCAGTAGAGCAACATGGGCAACCTAACTGCTTCAGAAAAATCTCTTGGACCAAATCAGGGAGCTTACTTGGAGGGTATTATGGCTGGATAGATGGAGAGTAGGTAGGAAATTATTATAATAATTTAGGAGAGAGGGGACGAGTTACCCAACTAAAGTAAGCAGCTAAACAGAGGCAATGGAACAGAGGGGGACACTGGATTTAAGCAGTATTTCTATGCAGCTTAGATATATGTGAATGAGCAGTTCAGACCTCAGTGCTTCCAGACTGCAACAGCAGAGACGCTAATATTCCACTTACTTTTGAAAATTTAACTTGCTTTTGGGCTTCTTCATACTGCATAGAATTCAAGTATCTCATTGTAATGGATGGTGGATGAGTGATTGGGGTGACCGTCTCTAGGGCAAAACATAAATTGGAGACAACTTTTCTCTCCCCTCCAGGAAGGGGAGCCCCTGCAACTCTGTTGCTGTAGACTGACCACCCCAGCCCTCAGAGAAGTGGGAACTGGGTATCTTGTTTTCATAAATGGATGTACTTTTTCTTCCAAGTGACTTAGGTTTTAGTTTTAATGGCTGTTGAGGCACTTCATGCAAGGTTTTTCGTTTTGTTTTGTTTTGTTTCACCAGGAATGCAACTGTATGCAAAGTTGGATTAATCCATGTTCACTGCAGCAACAAAGATCATACACCCTGGGGAACTGTGGGCCACCCCAAGAAGGGTTTTAATAGGGCTTTTTTAAAAAAAAAAAAAAAAAAAAACAGAAAAAACAGGATCTGAGTTTCTGCAAGGTGCTTTTTGGGAGAATTCCAGGAAACAGGGATATGTTCTGGATAAGGCATTGTCAGAAAGCAGAGGTAATCTATGATTGGGTATCTTAATGAATTTTATCTAGAAGCAGGAAAAATGGAAAGAGGTTCAAGCTTTAATTGATTAAGAAGAGGCAGTCATACAAGTTCCCTAAGAGAGGGGTGGCCAGGTGTGGGGGCTCACACCTCTAATCTCAGCACTTCGGGAGGCCAAGGCAGGCAGATCACCTGAGGTCAGGAGTTTCAGACCAGCCTGGCCAACATGGTAAAAGCCCATTACTTTTTACTAAAAATACAAAAATTTAGCTGGGCGTGGTGGTACACGCCTGTAATCTCAGCTATTTGGGAGGCTGAGGAATAAGAATCACTTGAACCCAGGAGGCAGAGGTTGCAGTGAGCCAAGATCCTGCTACTGCACTCCAGCCTGGGCGACAGAGTGAGACTGTGTCTCAAACAAACAAAAACAAAGAAAGGGAGATGCTTGGCCATTTCCTGTGGTTTGCACAGCGACCCTGTCTTTGTCTGTGTTCTGACGTGGTCACCAACTGGCCTTGGTTTCATCTTGCTTTATTACCTTGTCTGAAGGTGATGGTCTGCGAGACTGATTATGTTCAACAAGGAAACCCTGAGGGATGCCGGTGAGTGCCACCCCAGCTGATGGCCATCAGGGGCTGCTTTTTCTCCTGTCCCCTTTATGAGACCTGGAAAGGGAAATAAGGGTTTTAATATTAAATGATGACAGGGGAGAGGGTGGGAAGCCTAAAGTGAGAAGGAGTGATAGGAAACTTGCCCTCCGGATAGAAAAGTGGTCCCCACTTGGGGCTACTACTGCCCCAAAAGCTGCAGGGGCCTTGCTCAAGTTTGAACAATTTCTGAGTCAGTCCTCACCAGCAACTCACCCCGCTGTACCTAACTAAGCATTGCACTAAGAGATAGCAGCTGGCTTTGCAGAGGAGGGCAACAGGCTACCAATACCATCAGCCTTTGGTTCTCTGCAGACTCTGAAGCCAGACTACATGGGTTTGAATCTTCTCTCTACCACTTAGTTCCTAGCTTTGCCCATCTATGTTCTGTTTCCTCTTCTAAAATTGGGCATACCTTGTGGGATTATTGCACGAATAAAGGAATCCATACATAGAAATTTCCTAACATAGTGCCTGGAGCATTGTTATATGTGTCAGCTACTATTGAAATTGTTACCTTCTCCCACAGAGCGCCCAAATGCCCCGACCACACATGCACATTTCCAGAATCCCTTGGACTTCTGCAGGATGGGGAGGAGGGACCCCTCCCACGCTTAAACTTAATGGTAAGACAAAACAAGGTAGAGCCCCAGGGCAGATTACGGTGAGTGGGTATGTCTGTTACATGGCAGTTGTGGAGTAAGCATGGCATAGAGTCTGAATCTGGGTGAGGCATCTGAGTTGGTCCTTCCAATCCCCCAGGCTCTGCCTGTGGATACCTATAAGGCAAGGGGCATGGGGGCATGCGCAGAAAAACTGCTGAGCACAGTGATTCAGAAATGCCATTTTCCCAGGCTTCTTTCTTTCAAATGCACACTTTCACACACAACAAATCCCAAATAAGGCTGGTAAAACTATCACGATTTTTCCATTTCAGGAAGGGTCAGCTTCCAATGACAGGGAGGGGCTGTGAGCAACGAGCATTAATGCTGTAAATCACAAGAATGGGCTCCACATGCAGCAGTTCTCTTCCTTATGAGCTTTTAATGTCTTCTTTCCTCACTGGAATATCTTATTTACTCTCTGCCAGAGCTTTGGCTTCAGCCCTTCTACTAGCCATAAAAGTAACAGCCAATGTTTGCACAAAATGACAAATCAGACAAGGCAAATATCATACATGTGGAGTACAAATCCACCTGAACTCCTTTTGATCTCTTATCACAAGGTTATTTGGATGTGTCAGAGTAAGAGGATTTAGTTCTGTTTCTTATCAATGCAAATCTTACAAGCAAGCAGGAGAAACAGGTAAATACAAAGTTTGATTTGAAGGGCAAAGGGACAGGTCTCTGTCCAAATCCCCATCCTCCATAAAATCTATCTCTCCATTGGTCTATTGCTTAATATCAAATACTATTCTTTGGGGGCATTTACATTTCAAGACATGGTAAGAGTTTAAGTTGCAGGAGTAAATCTCAAGTTGTATAATTCAACATCAGTTAGTCTACAGTAGAGATACTTGCTTCAGCATGGCAGGTCGAAGTCCAAGGACATTGGGCTATAATTTGATACTCATGTGGAAATAGATAAGGGACCACTTGGACTCTAATGATGTAGCCAGTTCCTTTTAGACCTTTTAGACTGTGGCCACTGTATTCTGCTTTTGCTACTTTGCCTGCTTATGGTTCTACATTACAAGCAAAAATTTGCTGACATGGACCATGATGAAAATAATTAGCTGCTTAATAAAAGTGCAGCAATTGTAACATCCCACTTCCTAAAAGCCTACGTTATTTCCTAGTGGTAAATTACCAATTTGGTAAAATATCTACGAGCTTGAATACAGCTTTTCTAGGATTCTAAGGGAGGCCATGCTCTGACCTTAGGAAAAGAAACCATTGACCAAGGTAAACTAGTAAGAAGTGTTCAACCATTATGGAAACAAAAGAATGGAACAAGGCATGGCCTAGAAGAATGGAGTTGAGGAGGCTTGACTCAAGGTCAGGATATTCTACTTTGTCACAAAATCCGAAATATACCTTAAATACTTCATCTTAGAGAGTGAAAGCTTCTGAATGTGCTGCTGAAGTACAGCTTAAACGCCACAAGCAATGGATTGTTGTACTCAAGGGTGCATGATCCAGGGGAAATCAGATGGCATTACATTGGAAAATGACACATTTCAGAGGCAGCTACTATATATATTTCCGGTAGACAAATTTCCATCAACCTACACTGTGTTAATTTGTATACTGAATGTCAGAAATGGTTTTTTATTGGTAAGAAATATTGCTCTGTTGACTAGTATGAGGACTGTTAGAAGTGGGGTCTCACTGGTAAAATTCAAGGTTTTCTTTTTCTTTCTTTTTTTTTGTTATTTTATTATTATTACTACACTTTAAGTTCTAGGATACATGTGCAGAACGTGCAAGTTTGTTACATAGGTATACATGTGCCATGGTGGTTTGCTGCACCCATCAACCCATCATCTATATTAGGTATTTCTCCTAATGCTATCCCTCCCCTAGCCCCCAACCCCCTAACAGGGCCCACTGTGTGATGTTCCCCTCTCTGTACCCATATGTTCTCATTGTTCAACTCTCACTTATGAGTGAGAACATGTGGTGTTTTGTTTTTTGTTGCTGTGTTAGTTTGCTGAGAATGATGGTTTCCAGCTTCATCCATGTCCCTGAAAATAACATGAACGCATTCTTTTTTTATGGCTGCATAGTATTCCATGGTGTATATGTGCCACATTTTCTTTATCCAGTCTGTCATTGATGGGCATTTGGGTTGGTTCCAAGTCTTTGCTATTATGAGTAGTGCTGCTGCAATAAACATATGTGTGCATGTGTCTTTATAGTGGAATGATTTATAATTCTTTGGGTATATACCAGTAATAGGATTGCTGGGTCAAATGGTATTTCTAGTTCTAAGTCCTTGAGGAATCACCACACTGTCTTCCACAATGGTTGAACTAATTTATACTCCCACCGAGAGTGTAAAAGCATTCCTATTTCTCCACATCCTCTCCAGCATCTGTTGTTTCCTGACTTTTTAATGATCAACATTCTAACTGGTGTGAGATGGCATCTTATTGTGGTTTTGATTTGCATTTCTATAATGACTAGTGATGATGAGCTTTTTTTCATATGTTTGTTAGTTGCATAAATGTGTTCTTTTGAGAAGTGTCTGTTCATATCCTTCAGTCACTTTTTGATGGGGTTGTTTTTTCTTGTAAATTTGTTTAAGTTCCTTGTTGATTCTTGATGTTAGCCCTTTGTCAGATGGATAGATTGCAAAAATTTTCTCCCATTCTATAGGTTGCCTGTTCAACTCTGATGATAATTTCTTTTGCTGTGCAGAAGCTCTTTAGTTTAATTAGATCCCATTTGTCTATTTTGGCTTTTGTTGCCATTGCTTTTGGTGTTTCTGTCATGAACTCTTTGCCCATATCTATGTCCTGAATGGTATTGCCTAGGTTTTCTTCTAGGGTTTTTAGGGCTTTAGGTTTTACATTTAAGTCTTTAATCCATTTGGAGTTAATTTTTGTATAAGGTGTAAGGAAGGGGCCTAGTTTCTGTTTTCTGCATATGGCTATCTGGTTTTCCCAACACGATTTATTAAATCAGGAATCCTTTCCCCATTGCTTGTTTTTGTCAGGTTTGTTGAAAATCAGATGGTTGTAGATGTGTGGAGTTATTTCTGAGGACTCTGTTCTGTTCCATTGGTTTATATATCTGTTTTGGTACCAATTCCATGCTGTTTTGATTATTGTAGCCCTATAGTATAATTTGAAGTCAGTTAGCATGATGCCTCCAGCTTTGTTCTTTTTGCTTAGGATTGTCTTGGCTATATGGACTCTTTCTTGGCTCCATATGAAGTATGTAAAGTAAAGTAGTTTTTTTCTAATTCTATGAAGAAAGTCAGTAGTAGCTTGATGGGAATAGCATTGAATCTATGGGCAGTATGGCTATAGTCACTATATTGGCTCTTCCTATCCATGAGCATGGAATGTTTTTCCATTTGTTTGTGTCCTCTCTTATTTCCTTGAGCATCTGCCCCTGGCTGGTAGGCTATTAATTACTGTCTCTTGTAGTTCTCCTTGAAGAAGTCCTTTATGTCCTTTATAAGTTGTATTCCTAGGTATTTTATTCTCTTTGTAGCAATTGTGAATGGGAGTTCACTCATGATTTGGCTCTCTGTTTATCTATTATAGGTGTATAGGAATGCTTGTGATTTTTGCACTTTGATTTTGTATCCTGAGACTTTGCTAAAGTTACTTATCAGCATAAGGAGTTTTTGGACTGAGACAATGGGGTTTTCTAAGTATACAATCATGTCATCTGCAAACAGGGACAATTTGACTTTCTTTCTTCCTATCTGAATACCCTTTATTTCTTTCTCTTGACTGATTGCCCTGGCCAGAACTTCCAAAACTATCTTGAATAGGAGTAGTGAGAGAGGGCATCCTTGTCTTGTGCTGATTTTCAGAGGGAATGCTTCCAGCTTTTGCCCATTCAGTATGATACTGGCTATGGGTTTGTCATAAATAGCTCTTATTATTTTGAGATACATTCCAGCAATACCTGGTTTATTGAGTGTTTTTAGTGTGAAGGGCTGTTGAATTATATCCAAGGCCTTTTCTGCATCTACTGAGATAATTATGTGGTTTTATCATTGGTTCTGTTTATGTGATGGATTATGTTCATTGATTTGTGCATGTTGAGCCAATCTTGCATCCCAGTGATGAAGCTGACTTGCTCATGGTGGATAAGCTTTTTAATGTGCTGCTGGATTTGGTTTGCCAGTATTCTACTGAGAATTTTTGCATTGATATTCATCAGGAATGTTGGCCTGAAATTTTCTTTTTTTGTTGTGTCTCTGCCAGGTTTTGGTATTAGGATGATGCTGGTCTCATAAAATGAATTAGGGAGGATTCCCTCTTTTTCTATTGTTTGGAGTAGTTTCAGAATGAATGGTACTAGCTCCCTTTTGTACTTTTGTTAGAATTTGGCTGTGAATCCATCTGGTCCTGATTGGTAGGCTATTAATTACTGCCTCAATTTCAGAACTTGTTATTGGTCTATTCAGGGATTTGACTTCTTCCTGGTTTAGTCTTGGGAGGGTGTATATGTCCAGGAATTTATCTGTTTCTTCTAGATTTTGTAGTTTATTTGCATAGAGGTGTTTTTAGTATTCTCTGATGGTAGTTTGAATTTCCATGGGATCAGTGGTGAAATCCCCTTTATCATTTTTTATTGTGTATATTTGATTCTTCTCTCTTTTCTTCTTTATTAGTCTGGTTTGTGATCTATCTAATTTATTAATCTTTTCAAAAAACCAGCTACTGGATCCATTGATTTTCTGAAATGTTTTTCATGTCTCTATCTCCTTCTGTTCTGCTCTGATCTTAGTTATTTCTTATCTTCTGCTAGCTTTTGAATCTGTTTGCTCTTGCTTCTCTAGTTATTTTAATTGTGATGTTAGGGTGTTCATTTTCGATCTTTCCTGCTTTCTCCTGTGGGCATTTAGTGCTACGAATTTCCCTCTAAACACTGCTTTAGCTGTGTCCCAGAGACTTTGGTACATTGTGTCTTTGTTCTCATTGGTTTCAAAGAAGTTATTTATTTAAATTTATTTAAGTTGTTATTTACCTCACAGTTATTCAGGAGCAGGTTATTCAGTTTCCATGTAGTTGTGAAGTTTTGAGTGAGTTTCTTAATCCTGAGTTCTAATTTGATTGCCCTGTGGTCTGAGAGACTGTTTATTACGATTTTCATTCTTTTGCATTTGCTGAGGAGTGTTTTACATCCAATTATGTGGTCAATTTTAGAATAAGTTTGATGTGGTGCTGAGAAGAATATATATTCTGCTGACTTGGGGTGGAGAGTTCTGTAGATGTCTGTTAGGTCCATTTGGTCCAGAGCTGAGTTCAAGTCCTGAATATCCTTGTTAATTTTATGTCTCGTTAATCTGTCTAATATTGACAGTGGGGTGTTAAAGTATCCCACTATTATTGTGTGGGAGTCTAAATCTCTTTGTAGGTCTCCAAAAACTTGCTTTGTGAATCTGGGTGCTCCCGTATTGGGTGCATATATATTGAGGATAGTTAGCTCTTCTTGTTGCATTAATCCCTTTACCATTATGTAATGCCCTTTGTCTTTTTTGATCTTTGTTGGTTTAAAGTCTGTTTTATCAGAGACTAGTATTGCAACCCCTGCTTTTTCTAGCTTTCCATTTGCTTGGTAAATCTACCTCCATACCTTTATTTTGAGCCTATGTGTGTCTTTGCATGTAAGATGGTCTCCTGAATATAGCACACTGATGGGTCTTGACTCTTTATCCAATTTGCCAGTCTGTGTCTTTTAATTGGGGCATTTAGCCCATTTACATTTAAGGTTAATATTGTTATGTGTGAATTTGGTCCTGTCATTATGATGCTAGCTGGTTATTTTGCCCATTACTTGATGCAGTTTCTTCATAGCATCGATGGCCTTGACATTTTGATATGTTTTTGCAGTGGCTGGTACCAGTTTTTCCTTTCCATATTTAATACTTCCTTCAGGAGCTCTTGTAGGGCAGGCCTGGTGGTGACAAAATCCCTCATCATTTACTTGTCTGTAAGGGATTTTATTTCTCTTTCACATATTAATCTTAGTTTGACTGGATATGAAATTGTGGGTTGAAAATTCTTTTCTTTAAGAATGTAGAAAGTTGGTCCCCACTCTCTTCTGGTTTGTAGGGTTTCTGCAGAGAAATCTACTGTTAGTCTGATGGGCTTCTTTTTGTGGGTAACCCGACCTTTCTTTCTGGCTGCCCTTAACATTTTTTCCTTCATTTCAACCTTCACGAATTTCATGTTTAAGTGTCTTGGGGTTGCTCTTCTCATGGAGTATCTTTGTGGTGTTCTCGATATTTCCTGAATTTGAATGTTGGCATGCCTTGCTAGATTGGGGAAGTTTACCTGGATAATATCCTGAAGTGTGTTTTCCAACGTGGTTCCATTCTCCCTGTCACTTTCAAGTAAACCAATCAAATGTAGGTTTGGTCTTTTCACATAGTCCCATATTTTTTGGAGGCTTTGTTTGTTCCTTATCATTCTTTTTTCTCTAATCTTGTCTTCATGCTTTATTTCATTAAGTCCATCTTCAATCTCTGATATCCTTTCTTCCACTTGATCGATTTGGCTATTGATAATTGTGTATGCTTCACAAAGTTCTTGTGCTGTGTTTTTCAGTTCCATCAGGTCATTTATGTTCTTCTCTAAACTGGTTATTCTAGTTAGCAGTTCCTGTAACCTTTTATCAAGGTTCTTAGCTTCCTTGCATTGGATTAGAACATGCTCCTTCAGCTCGGAGGAGCTTGTTATTACCCATCTTATGAAGCCTACTTCTGTTAATTCATCAAATTCGTTCTCCATCCAGTTTTGTTCCCTTGCTGGTGAAGAGTTGTGATTCTCTGATGGAGAAGAGGCATTCTGGTTTCTGGAATTTTCAGCCTTTCTGTGCTGGCTTTTCCTCATTTTCATGGATTTGTTTACTTTTGATCTTTGATGATGGTGACCTTGGGATGGGGTTTTTGAGTGGTCATCCTTTTTGTTGATGTTGATGCTATTGCTTTCTGTTTATTAGTTTTCCTTCTAACAGTCAGGCCTCTCTTCTGTAGGTCTGCTGGAGTTTGCTGGAGGTCCACTCCAGACCCCGTTTGCTTGGGTATCACCAGCAGAGGCTGCAGAACAGCAAAGATTGTTGCCTGCCCCTTCCTCTCAGAGCTTTGTCCCAGAGGGGCACCTGCCAGGTGCCAGACGGAGCTCTCCTGTGTATGAAGTGTCTGTTGACCCCTGCTGGGAGGCGTCTCCCTGTCAGGAGGCACAGGGGTGAGGGACCCACTTGAGGAGCCAGTCTGTCCCTTAGTAGAGCTCAAGCACTGTACTGGGAGATCTGCTGCTCTCTTCAGAGCAAGCAGGCAGGAACGTTTATGTCTGCTGAAACTGCTCCCACATCTGCCCCTTCCCCCAGTTGCTCTGTCCCAGGGAGATGGGACTTTTATCTATAAGCCCCTGACTGGGGCTGCTGCCTTTCTTTCAGAGATGCCCTGCCCAGAGAGGAGGAATCTAGAGAGGCAGTCTGGCTACAGTGGCTTTGTGGCACTTTGGTGGTTCCCACTCAGTCCAAACTTGCAGTTGGTTTTGTTTACACTGTGAGGGGAAAACTGCCTACTTAAGCCTCAGTAATGGCAGACAACCCTCCTCCCATCAAGCTTGAGTGTCACAGGTGGACTTCAGACTGCCTGGCTGGCAGCGAGAATTTCCAGCCAGTGGATCTTAGCTTGTTGGCTCTGTGGGGGTGGGATCCACTGAGCATGACCACTCAGCTCCCTGGCTTCAGCCCCCTTTCCAGTGGAGTGAAAGCTTCAGTCTCACTGGTTTTCCAGGCGCCAATGTGGTACAAAAAACAAAAAACAAAACAAATCAAAAAACTCCTGCAGTTATCTTGGTGTCGGCCCAAACGGCTTCCCAGTTTTGTACTTGAAACCTAGGACTCTGGTGGTGTAGATACCCAAGGTAATCTCCTGGCCTGCAGGTTGTGAAGACAGTGGGAAAAGTGCAGTATCTGGGCCAGATAGCTCCATCCCTCACTACACCATCCCTCACTGCTTCCCTTGGCTAGGCGAGTTCCCCAATCTCTTGCACTTCCCAGATGAGGCAACACCCCACCCTGCTTCTGCTCACCCTCCGTGGACTGCACCTAGCCAGTCCCAAAGAGATGAGCCATTGACCTTAGAAATGCAGAAATCACTCACCTTCTGCATTGGTCTTGCTGGAAGCTGCAGACTGGAACTGTTGCTATTTGGCCATCTTTCCCTGGAATCAAAATTCAAGGTTTTCAAGATATGTAGATGAGCTGAAATATTTTAGAGACATCTTCCCCATTCCGCACCCCTCACATCTTGCAATGATCAGAGTATAAAAGCCCAGCAAGGCCTATACACTGCACATTCAGGCATGGCACCTGAGATCCTTAAATGGTCCTTTGTCCAGCAATTAGCTAGAAGGATTTCTGATTATCTGATGCTGACTACAGAGTCAAAATATTGTCTCTGAAATGCTGTTGTGCTGGATTCAAGAGAACATTTCATGCAAATTAAGGCAAGAACACTTAAAAGGACTGAGAGCTGGAACTTCATTAAACTTACAGAACATTTTATGCAAATCATTTTTGCCTCCTGGCTTAATGTTATTTAATAAATGTATTGCATGGGGGTTCAGCATGTATAACATACTCTCTTTATAATCTGGTAGCGGGACTGTAGATTAGTAGCCGCCGCTTATCTACTGCAATCATTTTTGGTAGCTACTGTTCTCTACCAAACCAACAAAACACAAAGAGTTATACATGACCATCTTTTCACCTTTTCAGGATATAATTTGAAATCATTTTCTAGAAGAATAATTACATTTTGTGATATGTAAATCCCTTTCCAAATATAAGGTTCTATGAGAACATTTTTCTGGGGGTGTGGGGGAAGGCAAGGGATACCAGAGTGTAGTAAGAAAAAGCTTTGAGGTCTTGAAGTGGAGATGGCATTGAAAGAGAGCATTAGAGGGAGGTAGAGAAACAGATTTTTCCTTGCTTCTGCCACCAAACAGTTTTCTGTGATTGGGTTTTCCTCTTGGGCTTCATTATTCTCAGCTATAAAATAAAGAAGATGAATAACAAAACCTCAAAGATTCCTCCTAGTTCTCAAGTTCAATGGCTCTCATTTGTAGAGTCCCCAGAGGACAGTAGTAAATAATTCTCCTCACTTGTTTGGCAAGTCACCAGGAAAGCCATTTCATCTCAATAGACTAACCCCCTTGCCTGAAATTCACCTAACTGGAAATGCACTTAGAGGGGCAATTCTCCTTTTCAATACAGTATTACTGGGGAAGAGTGGAATTTATTTATTTTTTGCCTCCATGTCTTAGTAAGTACATAGATTTTTTTTTTAATTTTGTTTGTAATCAACAAATAATAATTGTATATATTTTGGGAATGCAATGTGATATTTTGATATGTGATGTTTGTATACATTGTGGAATGGCTAAACCAAGCTAATTAACATATCCATCATCTCAGATACTTATCAATATTTTTGTGGTGAGAATATGTAAACTCTAATTTTTTAGACATTTTGAAATATGCAATACATTATTGTTCAGTTTCTGGTTCCAAACTGGTGGCATCCAAACAAGCGGGCCTCACTCTCCTCTACAGAAAATAGAAAACAAATCTACAGCACTGAGATATCCCAGAACTCAAAAATGAGGATGAAACAACTACCAGGGCCACAGAGATGTTAAACAACTCTGAGTAGACAGCAAAAGACTCAGACTTCAGTATCTGCAACACCCCTCCCCACAATCAGTTTGGCACTAAACACACAGAAAATCTCCCTCTGACTCATGGGTTTCTACACTGGAAAAAGTGAGATCAAGGTGGACAATCAGCCTCCCCATGATCTTGGGTTCCTGGCAGGAGATCCTGTCCCTGGTTTAACCCAAAGGAGACATCATCAGTGCCTGAGGGGAGAAATATTTTTGATGACAACCAAAGACAATGATGGGAGGTGGGATTACCATTCCCAGCCCTAGAAACTCTGTTCTGCAACTTAGCTAGAGGAGATACCAAATCAGAGTGAAAAAATTAAAAATAAAAGTAAAAATTGGAGGGGGGATGGAGTTAAAGTATAGGGTGTCTTTTTTAGTTTTTTCTTTATTTGCTTGTTTCTATTCTTTTTTGTGTGATCTAAAATAAGTTGTTATCTCTTCAAAATTACTTATTATATCTATAAGATTTTTTTTGTAATCCTCATGTTAACCTCAATGCAAAAATCTATAATAGATACACTGAAAATAAGAAGCAACAAATTAAAACATACTACCAGAGAAAACATGCTACTGTCTTCACTTAAGCACAAATGAAGACAGTAAGAAAGGAATAAAGAAGTTATAAAACAAACAGAAAACAAGCAACAAAATGGTAGTATTCAGTTCTTACTTATCGATAATAACACTGCATATAAATGAACTGAATTATCCAATGAAAACACAGAGTGGCTGAATAGATAAAGAAAAAAGACCAAACTATATGCTGCCTACAAGAAACCACCTCACCTATAAAGACATATATAGATTGAAAGTGAAGGAGTTGAAAAAGATATTCCATACAAGTGAAAACAAAAAAAGATCAGGACTAGCTATACTTATATTAGATAAAGTACACTACAAGTCAAAGATTTAAGAAGGTCACTATATGATGATAAAGGAGTCAATTCAGCAAGAGGATATAATAATTGTAAATATCTATGTACCCAACACTAGAGTACATAAGCATATAAAGCAAAAATTAATAGATCTAAAGGAAGAGATAGACTGCAATGCAATAACAGTAGGGGACTTTAACATTCCACTCTCAGTAAAGAACAGATCATCAGATAGTAAATCAACAAAGAAACATTGAAGTTAAACTATACATTACACCTAATAGGCCTGACATTTATAGACATTTCACCCAAATGCTGTAGAATATACTTTCTTTTTATCAGTACATGGAACATTCTTCAGAATAAACTATAGTTTAGCCCACAAAACAAGTCTGAACACATTGTTAAATGTAGAAATCATATCAAGTATCTTTTCTGACCACAATATAATAAAACTAGAAATCAATAACAAGAGAAACCTCAGAAACTTCACAAACACATGCAAATTAAACAATGTAGTCTTGAGTGACCAATGGGTCCATGAAGAAATTAAGAAAAAAATTAAAAATCT
Source organism: Colobus angolensis palliatus (assembly GCF_000951035.1). NCBI lineage: Eukaryota > Metazoa > Chordata > Mammalia > Primates > Cercopithecidae > Colobus > Colobus angolensis. The sequence continues at coordinate 7,378,316 of NW_012114252.1, read as the reverse complement.
CTTGAAACAAATTAACAGGGAAATACATGATAGCAAATACAACAAAAGCCATAGTACAGGTGATGTTTATGCCAATAAATGCCTATATCAAAAAAGTAGAAATAGTTCAAATAAACAACCTGATGATGTACCTCAAAGAGTTAGAAAAGCAAGAATAAACCAAACCCAAAGTTAGTAGAAAGAAATCATAAAAATAATAGCAGAAATAAATGAAATTGAGACTGAAGAGACCCAATACAGATCAATGAAACCAAACGTTGCTTTTATGAAAAGATAAGCAAAATTGACAAACCTTTAGCTAGACTAAGAAAAAGAAGAGAGAAGACTCAAATAAATAAAATCAGAAACAAAAAACGAGACATAACAGAAATCCATAACTGAGACCACAAAAATACAAAGAATCATTAGAGACTACTGTGAACAACTATACACCAACAAACTGAAAACCTGGAAGAAATGCAAAAAATCATGGACACATAAAACCTACCAAAGTTGAACTATGAAGAAGTAGAAAGCTTCAACAAATCAATAATGAGTAACGAGATCAAAGCTTTACTAAAAAGTTTCCCTTCAAAGAAAAACCTGGGACCTGATGACTTCACTTCACATTTCAAAAAGAATTAATGCCAATTCAATGCAAACTCTTCAAAAAAGACTGAAGAGAATGGAATACTTCCAAACTCATTCTATGAAGCCAGAATTACCCTAATACCAAAACCAGGCAAGAACACAACAAAAAAGAAACTACAGGCCAAATTACTGATAAATATAGATGCGAAAATTATCGGCAAAATACTAGCACATTGAATTTGACAACACATTAACAAGATCATTCATTCATCAGGATCAGGTGGGATTCATCCCAGGGTGCAAGGATGGTTCAACATATGCAAATCAATAAACATGATACATCACATTAACAGAACCAAGAACAAAACACCTATGATTAGTTTAACAAATGCTGAAAAAACATTTGATTAAATTCAGCATTCCTTCATGAATAAAACCCTCAACAAACTGAGTATAGAAGAAACATATCTCAAAATAATAAAAGCCTATATATTTATTCTGGAACCTGGATGAGAAAAATCATAATAACAGTAATATTAATAAAGGCCTATATGACAAATCCAAAGCCAACATTATGCTGAATGAAGAGCAAATGAAAACCTTTCCTCTGGAATAGGAACAGCTCCAGTCTCCAACTCCCAGCGTGAGCGACACAGAAGACCGGTGATTTCTGCATTTTCAACTGAGGTACTGGGGTCATTTCACTAGGGAGTGCCGGACAATCAGTGCTGGTCAGCT
>NW_012114252.1:7368856-7371488 GCF_000951035.1 Colobus angolensis palliatus | reverse complement strand
CCAACATGGCACAAGTATACATATGTAACAAACCTGCACATTATGCACATGTACCCTAGAACTTAAAGTATAATAAAAATTAAAAAAAAAAAAAAGAAAAAGAAAACCTTTCCTCTAAGACCTGGAAAAAGACAAAGATGCCCACCTCCACCACTTTTATTCGACAGAACACCAGATGTCCTCTGGTCAGAACAATTATGCAAGAGAAAGAAATAAAGGGAATCCAAATTGGAAAATAAGGCAAATTAGCCATGTTTGCAGATGACATGATCTTATACGTAGAAAAACCTAAAGACTCCACCCAACTATCATTAGAACTAATAAAAAAAAAACAGTAAAGTTGCACAATACAAAATCAGCATGCAAAAATCGGTAACATTTACATACACCAACAGAATACAACCTGAAAAAGAAATCAAGAAAGCAATCCCATTAACAATAGTTACAAAGAATATAAAGTACTTAGGAAACAATATAACCAAAGATGTGAAAGATCTGTATAAGGTAAAGCATAAAAATAAAAAACACTGATGAAAGAAATTGAAGAGGACATAAAAACATGGAAAGATATTTTATACCTATAAATTGGAAGAGTTAATATTGTTAAAATTACAATACCACCTACCCAAAGCAATCTAAAGATTCAATGCAACCTCTACCAAAATTCCACTGTCATTCTTCACAGGTACAGAAAAAACAATCCTAAAATTTACATGGAAATATGAAAGACTTCAAAGCTAGAGGCACAACACAGCCTGACTTCAAAATGTAATACAAAGCAATAGTAACCAAATCAGTGTGATACTGGCATAAAAACAAATACATAGGTCAATGGAATAGAATAGAGAACCTAGATACAAATCCATGCATTTTTAGCCAACCCATATTTGACAAAGGTACCAAGAATGCATAATAGGAAAAGACAGTCTCTTCAATAAACGGTGCTGGATAAACTGGATAATCATATGCAGATGAATGAAACTAGACCCCTCTCACCACATACACAAATAAAATAAACATAGATTAAAGATTTAAATCTAAGACCTGAAACGGTGAAACTACCAGAATAAAAAATTGGGGAAATGCTTCAGAATGTTGGCCTGGGCAAAGAATTTTTGTGTATGACCTCAAAAACACAGGCAACAAAAGCAAAAATAGACAAATGAGATTATATCAAGCTAACAGTCTTCTACACAGCAGAGGAAACAATCATTCAAGTGAAGAGACAATTCACCGAATGGGAGAAAATATTTGCTAACTATCCATCTCTAACACTCAAATGATAGCAAAAAAACAGTAATTTTACTAAAAAATGGGCAAAAGATCTGACTAGACATTTCTCAGAAGAAGGCATACAAATGACTAACAGGCATATGAAAAAATATTCAACATCACTAATGATCACACTAGTTAAAATGGCTTTTTATAAAAAAGACAGGCAATCTGGCGAGGATGTGGGGAAAGAGGAACCCTCATTCACTGTTGGTGGGAACGTACCCCAACCATCTACTTTATGAGATCCACTTTTCTGGTCCCACATATGACTGAGAATGTGCGACATTTGTCTTTCTCTGTCTGGCTTATTTTGCTTAACATAATGTCCTCCAGTTCCTTCCATGTTGCTGCAAATGACTGGATTTCATTATTTTTTATGGCTGAAGAGTACTCCATTGTATATATGTACCACATTTTCATCATCCATTTTTCCATTAATAGGCACTTAGATTGATTCCATATCTTGGCTGTTGTGAATAGTACTACAATAAACATGAGAATGCAGGTCCTCTTTGATATGCTGATTTCCTTTCTTTTTGACATTACTTGGAAAAGGAATTGTTGGATCATTTGGTATTCTTAGTTCTTCTGAGGAACATCCATACTGTTCTCTATGGTAGCTGTAGTTCCAGAGTTGGAGAGTGGGTAGTAACATCTAAGTGCCTCAATGCCAGAAATAAATGGTTCCTGGGGTTAGGTACGCCAGGAGAAAGCAAGGACAGAGGTTGGCAGGGTGTTTAAGAATTATGGAGATTCAAATATACAGCTTTTCTATCTCTATAGACTGAATAGTTAAATAAATGGTATTGGAAAGGCTCTGTCCTCTCTAAGTAAGAGGACTCTTTCTGTATTTTGCATTTGCCCACTGGGAAATCTGATTTCAACAGGTAAATCATGTAAGAGATGGCTTGACAGCTTTTGAGAATCTCATCCATTTCTTAACTTCACTCCAGAGATACAAATGCATTAATTCCATCAAGACCAAATATTTCCATCAGCATAAAGGTGTTCAGATCCCATAACTGAGTTATCATACATTCGGGAATTTATTCTAAGGAAATAACTCTAAAGGGAAGATATGATTTTGCCTGTTTTTTGGCTGCAAAATTATTTATAATTGCAGAACCACTGGGATTGACCTTAGGGGGACGGTATATAAATTATGAAAATTTCTTGACGGATTGGTAAAAATTATTATTATTAAAACCATGGGAACAGTAATCTGGGGGGGGCGGAGCAAGATGGCCGAATAGGAACATCTCCTGTCTCCAACTCCCAGCCCGAAGGACACAGAAGACCGGTGATTTCTGCATTTTCAACTGAGGTACTGGGGTCATCTCACTAGTGAGTGCCGGAC
>NW_012114252.1:7353754-7363116 GCF_000951035.1 Colobus angolensis palliatus | reverse complement strand
ATTACACATTTTAAAGTTGTTTATAAGAACCAGGAAGAGAAAGGAATGGAAAGCAAAACTAAACTGTCAGCAGTGCTCATGGAAGTTTAGATGATCTTTCTTGTTTTTATTTTTCCTATTGTGGTTACTGTGTAGTCTAATTTTGAAACAGCTGTTCTGTGGAGAAGCAATTGGGAATTTCTAGTCTCTGCCAATATTTTCTAAGTGTGTTTCATAGGACACTAGTTAGGTCTAAAACATTGAGGCATTCAGCGAAAACAAAAGAAAGCAAAACAAGAAGAGATTTGGATCAAATGAATGTTACATACATTTGGTGTCAAAGTTGGCACTATGGGGTTCCTTAGAGGAGTGGTCCCCAATCTTTATGGCACCAGGGACCATTGGTGGATTCCATTTTGTGGAAGACAATTTTTCCACAGCCCGGTGAGGAGGTCCAGAGGGATGGTTTTGGGATGAAACTGTTCCACCTCAGATCATCAGGCATTAGTCTTAGAAGGAGTGTGCAGCCTAGATCCCTTGCCTATGTAGTTCACGATAGGTTTTGTGCTCCTATGAAAATCTAATACAGCCGGTGATCTGACTGGAGGCAGAGCTCGGGGGTAAAGCTTGCTTGCCCATTGCTCAGCTCCTGTTGTGTGGCCCGGTTCCTAACAGGCCATGGATCAGGGCTGGTCCACAGCCCAGGGGTTGGAGACCCTTGTCTTAGACTCCTCAATATGCTAATATAGAACTTGTATCTCCCAAAAGGAAAATAAATATGCAGCCTTATAAAGATACATGAGACCACAGAATCACATCTCAGCATCTCCCTCCAATACACACACCACACACACACACACACACACTACACACATATACACACACACAAAGGCATTCTGCATGCCCAGTGTTCTGCTGAGCAAGCTTTAGGTAATTTCAGGTCCCGACTCATGCAGTCACCTTGCTCTGTCAAAACTAAACGAACACTTCTTTAGTGTCCAGAGTATAATGGGTGGCTTAGCAATATCTTTTCATCTTTCAAGGTCTCACTCAAGTGTTGCAACCTCTGTAAAAACCTTCCCAACCCCAGGCAGAACTAATCCTTACTTCCACTTTTGTTTCGATTCCACTTGGCTTTTTGTCAGAGCGCATTGTCTTCTTTGACAGTTATTTGTGTTTGCTCATCAGCTAACACAGCAACGTTCAGTTCTTGCCGTGAGTCAGAATCAACTGGGAACCCGACTACAATATAGATGCCAGGCACGACCTTCAGACACTCAGCTACGTTCAGTCTAGGGGACAGACTTTGGCACGGCCTGATTGAGGACCATGGAGACAGTATCACTGCCTCCAGGCCAGAAGCAAGTTTTATTTATCTTTGTATTACCAGAGCCTGCCACTAGTGGGCAGGCACAAACTTTTGCTAAAAAAAAAGTGCCATAGCCAGGAGGATCACAAGGTCAGCAGTTCAAGACCAGGCTGGCCAACATAGTGAAACTCTGTCTCTACTAAAAATACAAAAATTAGCCAGGCGTGGTGGTGGGCACCTGTAGTCCCAGCTACTTGGGACTGAGCAAGCTGAGGCAGGAGAATCGCTTGAACTCGGGAGGTGGAGGTTGTAGTGAGCCGAGATCATGCCACTGCACACTCCAGTCTGGGCGATAGAGCAAGACTCCACCTCAAAAAAAAAAAAAAAAAAAGGTGCCATAGTAAGAAAAATACTTGCTTAAAAACTGGATTTCTAATTCCTTCGTGGGAAATAACACATTTTGATTAAACAAATTTGTTAGTTTGCTATTTTGGTCAAGGAAAGATAGCTACCAAAGTATTAATGATGGGGAAGAAGAACACAAAAGCTTAGCAATATGTGGAGGACCATGAAGAGAGAAAAGTCTCATGCAAACCACAATGTCCAATGGTAAGTCTTCTGTTTTGCTTCATTGTTTTACAATGCCTTGCCATTATTCTCAAACCTTAAGGTCTCAGTACTCCCCCAAAACGTCCCGCAGTTCAACTAGCCAGGGCCTGAGCTGTGCTGGCCCCCAAGTTATCACCTAAAAGGAAAATCAATCAGAACCGAGGCTGGGGCTAGGTGAGTGTCATACTTACCTTGGCTACCAAAACAAGATAAATATGTAATGCAGTCTTTTAAAAATCAAATCAAAGCAAAACATTCATCTTCAACAAAATATTAACATTTTAAATAAAGTCAGGATCCATCCCCAAGATGTGCTTAGCCACACAGGGGCCTGAGGCACAAAGAAACACCAGTAATATGGACCCTGCCTTTATGTAAAACTTTGGTATCATGTTCACCATGGATTTCTGCATTCATTTTGATTGTTTCATGTATTGCATTAAATAGTGTTTATCAAACACACCATTTCCCTTGATTAGTGTAATGTTTGGTGTTCTCTTCTATTTCACTCCTGAGCAAGGACCTCATTTTCTCACCTTAGTCTCAACTCTGACATGGACACTTGAAAACTTCTCTGAAATTGGTCTTCCAACTTTGCAGAGAATGTTCTGTTGAGAACACACACCGCCCAATTAAATTGCAAGGAAGAAAGCTAACGAGCAAATCCTTTCAGGTCAACAGAAGTTCTTACAGAAGAAAAGCGATCACTTTCTGAAAACAGAAGGTTTCAGACTGGCTTTCTAGTGGCCTAGCCCAGTTAATATAGACTGCATACAACCCCAAGCTGGGGATTGTCTTAAGAGAGGTAGAAATTGGAGAAGAGGATGTTGAAACACGGAAAGAAATACACCAAGCATCTGTGACAACACTGACACATCTCTGAGATAGAAAAGTGAGGACCCTCTATCCTGAGATCTTGGGCATAGAACTTCAAATACCTCAGTGCCATGAGATTTCTGCCTTACAGCCCACAAATGTTTTTAGGATGAAATATAGTCAGCATTTATAGGTACAAATTTTTACTCTGACCAAATGTAAGGAGAAAAACCATGGAGGGATACACATATTAGAGTGATTACTACAAAGGAATGTATAGAGGGGCTGTCAAATATATAGCAGAACAAAGGATTTCTGAGACTATTTTATTGGGAAACCCTTTGGAATAAAATGAACTGGAATGGCACAAGAGATTTATAGGAATTCTTGAAATATTCTTGCCAGGTAAGTTAAATTAGGATAAAGACATTTGAGAGCAGAATTGGCTGTCCTTAGGAAAAGTCTAGAACAGCAGGATCAGCAGTGAAAGTCCAAAGCAGCCACAGGAAGTGGAAGTCGCTGCAGGTAAGATTCAGCAGTGAGATTGTGTCCCCGACACCAAGACATTATGCCAATCTTGACCTCCACTCCGGTGCTGTCCACTCTGCTACAACTCTAAGGCAAATGGCTATCAACAGAACAGCTGCAGCTCATTCTTTTGTACTTAGGAACCCAGACTCTGTTTGGAATAGAAAATGGTACAGAAGAATGGAAACCAAGCCACCCAGGTTTTGGGAACTCAGCATTGTCCCAGAGCCTGGTGGTGAGGGCCCTGGGTATGGAAAGAGCATGCAGAGCTCTGATGAGGAAAGCTGGCTACACAGAGTGCCCAAAATAGAAGGAGAATTGCCCTGCTCTGAATGGGGGTGTTGGTGGGAAAGCTTCCTGTGGAGAAAGAGCCTGCCAGCCTCGGAATGAGGAGTGCTCTTGTCTCTGAGCCCTGCCACCAAGGGGATGCTGAACACCTATGCTTCCCTCACAGAAAGCCTGCTAGTAACTCCCACTCTGTGAAACAAGGTTCCCTAAGAAAGAAGAAGAAAATAAGAGCTGTAATAGTAGAGATCTTGCATGGAGAGTGTGAGAAACTCACTTCATAGTGGTGCTTAAATGCATTGCTGACGGTGTACAACATATAAATGATGCAGGTACGTTGTTGTAAACCATCTTCTTTTGGGGATCAACTTGAACAATTCAGGTTTTCTCAGAAAATAATGTCTTTCTGTCTTTCCTGAACTCCCACACATCTCTTGGGGTACAAATTTAAGGGGTAGATGCCCTTGCAGGGGATGCAAAGGTTTTGATGAGAGGGCAGGTGTGGTGGCTCATACCTGTAATCCCGGCACTCTTGGAGGCCAAAGCAGTTGGATCACCTGAGGTCATGAGTTCGAGACTAGCCTGGCAAACAAGGTGAAACCCCATCTCTACTAAAAATACAAAAAGTTGCCGGGCATCGTGGTGCATGCCTGTAATCCCAGCTACTCATGAGGCTGAGGTAGGAGAATTGCATGAACCTGGGAGGCAGAGTTTTCAGTGAGCCAAGATCACACCACTGCACTCCAGCCTGGGTGACAGAGTGAGACTCTGTCTCTAAAAAAGAGAGAGAGAGAGAGAGAGAAAGGTTTTGCTGAGAGAAGAATGTAATAGAGAAACAAACAAAACAATTGCAATTCATCCTTGAATAATGCAGAGGTTAGTGGCACCGACCCCTACACGGTAAAAAAAATTATAACGTTTGACTCCCGAAATTTAACTACTAATAACCGACTATTGACCAAAAAAGTCTTCCTCATCACATAAACCGTTGGTTAACATATATTTTATATGTGCTATGTAGTATATCCTTTATTCCTATAATAAAGTATGCTAGACAAAAGAAAATATAATTAAGAAAATAATGAGAGGAAAGAAAATATATTTACTATTCCTTAAGAAGAAGCGGATCATCACAAAGGTCTTCATCCTTGTCTTCACATTGAGGAGGCTCAGGAGGAGGAGGAGGAGGAGGAAGAGGAAGGATGGTCTTGGTGTCTCAGGAGTGGCAGAAACAGAACAAAACCCACATATAAGTGGATCTGTACAAGCTTGTGTTGCTCAAGGACTGACTGCATTGATGACATATCAGTTGTAGCAAGAGTCCTTCCTACTGAGATGAGGAACATTTGTGTGTGTGTAGCAAGATGTCTTGATGGGTCATTCTGGCCAGAGTTAGGAAGCACTCAGGCATGACCTAGTTAAGCAGGGGTCACCAGAGACAGCCCCGCCACTCTGCCTGGTAAAGTGGAGGACACTGTAGAGTTTCAGGAAATGATCGTGGTGGATGAGATGCTCTGCAAGATAGTGGAGGTAAAAGCAGACACTACAGGGAAAGCTGTAGACCACGGTGAAGGCTGTTGGGCCTATGGGAGAGAAACCTGTGACACAGAAACTCACTGTAGAGTATGGAGGTCCAATGCACTATTTAAAGTTATCTGCTGTGCGTAGCTGTGCTGTTATCTCTAGCCTCACTTGTACACCAAGTTAGTCAGTAGAAATCTTTCTAACCACAAGTGGCTTTCATGAATTGGGTTTTGAAGACAAAGCAAAACAAAACCAAAAAGAGTCAGTATTCTGTGGGTTGGTAATGGGGTGAAGTGAAAGGAATAGTCACAAAATATAAACTTCAGGGGAAATTAAGAATAACACTGAAATATAACAAGGGAACAAAAAGAGATGAGAAGAATTAAAAGCCCTTGAAAGTCTTTGGCTGTACGGCAGGTGGAGGATGGAGAAACTCGGAATGAGGTTTCCTCGTCACATGAGAGTGGAGCTCCAGCCATTTCACCTTGCTATTGCAGTAAAAGGTGACCTCATAAGGCTGGCAGAGAGAAGGACTTCCAGGTGACTGACATAGAAATGAGGCTTAAATGCCATCACATGCCACATAATGGCATAATAGTTTCTTTTTCCAGACTAATAATAATGCACTTGAGAAAAGGCTTTTACATGAGTAAAGAGAACATTATTTCTGAATATTTAATGCAAAATTGCCATAGAATAAAATGATCATTAAATATATAAATGCTATTTACACGTGCTTATTACTCAGATAACTCAAGTCTTATATAAAGTGATCTCTGTGCCCTAATTTGTCACTTGGTCATGAACTCCACAAATCAAAATCTAGGGCAGCTTCTCACAAAGAAGCAAGTTGATGAAATGCATACTTGAAAAAAATCTCTTTTCACTGCTAACAGTAGGTTTCTGCATTTGGTCTTGTTGCTTTCGACCAAGGGAGAAAAGATGGAAACAAGCACGCTACAAAAAAACTGATGTAATGCCAGGTGGTAAAGGGTCGTTTGGATCAAAGATAAGTCCAAATATTCAGTCTCAAGTAGAGAGGAGTGGTTGCCATAGTCTCTTTTAATGTAGTACTAAGCAAAAGTTTAAGAATTTTTAAAATTGCCCTTTGTTCATCACATATGAGCCAATTTTCTACTTTCTCATGAGGGATGCTTAAGTGGTATTTATTATTTCTGAAAGAAAATAAAATGAAGCCGGCAATAGCTTCCTCACTTGTTCTGATGCTCATTAATGTGCTTTTATTTTTCCTTTCATCAAAGGGACCAAGTTACTCAAAGTGCCGAATTTCAGCCTTCCCTGTCCCCCTCTTCCTTGCAGAGCTGATGAATCAGAATCTGCATTTGAATATATGTCCAGGTGGATTGTATCCAAGTCCATGCTGGTTTTATAAGTGTCACCTTGGCAAGCTGGAACTACATTTCCCAGGGTCTCCTTGCTATAAGGCCTCAAATTAGAATTGGCCAAAAGAGAAATCTCCGTGAGATTTACAAGGCAGAAGTGAAACAGCACGCTTTGTTCTCCAAGGGTCTCCATAGCTGCCATGAGATATACAAATATAGTCCCCTGAGTTCCAGTCTTTCTTAGTTCTCTCCTACTCTACATCCAGCTCTTCTTTTGCAGGAAAGACAAAAGTGTCATCCTTTCCGTCACAGGTACTCTCAGCCCGCCTCCAGACACAGAGGCAGTAGCCTTCCATAGACTTCACTGTCACCCCTTCTCATTCCCACTGGCTTCTAAGATTTCCCTGGAAGCTCCAGCTGGTCCTCACCAATGAACATTGCATGTCAAAGCTTCAGGAAGGGAGGTTTGTTAGTGATTTTTCTCTAATTCTCCAACTCTACTTTCCCGCTCATTCCATAGTTCTAAGAGATCCAATACCTCTAACAAACCCCCTTACTCCATATTACTCGTAGTGGTTTTGCTTTCTTGGTAGAACCTTAGTAATACATTGACATTTAGAAACACTGGTCTAGGCTGCATGTATGCTTCACAAGAAACATTGCTAGTTAAAGATTTTCAACAAGCCTGTAGACCCATGCCACTGCAGAACTTATCTGAAGGATGTGGGTGCTTTTCAATCAGTGTTGCAGGAAGATTTGGAGGTCTCTTACAATTTTTGGTGAATGTCCCTTATTTATATTACTAGAACTAGTTAAATGGAGGTAGTAGATCCTGGCAAGCCTATTGATGTCAGTCCAGCTTGGCTGGATGTTTCAGCTTGGAAGAGGTAGGTGGTAAAGGTGAACTGTTCTCACTTTGAACACCTTATCCTAATCCTTAAATTTTTTCCTGGTTTATTTTTGAGTGATCAGTTGCAAGCTCTTTGAATTCTGTGTTGATTATATCTCTCATTTGCAAGTACTAGACACCAACCCCAAACTAGCCTAAAGTGGTTAAAAGCATGGCTTTTTGTTTTTTCTCTCTTAACCGAAACATTGTTTTTGTTGTTGTTGTTGTTTCATTTTGTTTCTGGTGTTGTTGTTGTTGTTGTTGCAGGGAGGAGTCAATTGAGTTTCAGGTGTGAATTGATCCAAAGACTTAGGTGATGTCATGGGGATTGATTATCTCCCCATCCCTCTGCTTTCTGTCTTTCCTTCTTGGCCTTGTTTTTGGAAAGATTTATTTCAGTGACAGTTGAAGACACTTCACAGCTCTAAGTCCAGTTAAATAAGAAAGAGAACACCTACTTTCTGGTCACCCAAGCAAAATTCTGGGATTAGTCCAGTGGGACCCCATGAGCTGGCATATGTCCCTTGCCTATTTATGACCCAATCATTTGCCTAGGAGAAGAGATGTTCTAATGATCCAGGTCAAGATCATAGGTCCACCCTAGCAGCAGCAATTGGAATGTTCTCTACCTGAATTACTCTGTAGTCCTGGGGACTAGCAAAAACCACCTGGGGCAAGCACAAATCACCACCACCACTGCAATGGAATAGGTAGATGGTCACTTCAGCCTCTGACTGTAATACACTTTGAATTTTTCTATACTAGTTATCTAGAAAGCAAATATAACAGGACATCATAGTTTATACATTTTAAATGCATTAAATGTTCACTGTTGAAATTTTTGAAAGTGTAAGAAAGTATAAAAGGAAAAAAAAATCACAGTAATTTCACTTCCAAGAGAAAATCATTGTAATTTTTTTAGGTAACTTTTTTTCAAGTAATTTACTAAAGAATATTTTCCATATTATTACACATACTTCTATTCTGTACTTTATAATAGTGGCCTGGTTTTCCTTGCATTACATTGTACTACCCCACAAGTGCAATGTTGAGAGACCTTTTTTTTAATTGTTTCTAAATTATGAACATTGTGCTTCAATTACTAACACATACACTGCTTAATTAAATAAAACAGGACACAAACAAATGGAAGAATATTCCATGTTATTGGATAGGAAGAATCACTATCGTGAAAATGGCCATACTGCTCAAGGTAATTTATAGATCAATGCCATCCCCATTAAGCTACCAATGACTTTCTTTACAGAATTGGAAAAGACTACTTTAAAGGTCATATGGAACCAAAAAAGAGCCCACATTGCCAAGACAATCCTAAGCCAAAAGAACAAAGCTGGAGGCATCACACTACCTGACTTCAAACTATATTACAAGGCTATAGTAACCAAAACAGCATAGTACTGGTACCAAAACAGAGATATAGACCAATGGAACAGAACAGAGCCCTCAGAAATAATACCACACATCTACAAGCATCTGATCTTTGACAAACCTGACAAACACAAGAAATGGGGAAAGTATTCCCTATTTAATAAATGGTGCTGGGAAAACTGGCTAGCCATGTGTAGAAAGCTGAAACTGGATCCCTTCCTGACACCTTATACAAAAATTAATTCAAGATGGATTAGAGACTAAAATGTTAGACCTAAAACCATAAAAACCCTAGAAGAAAACCTAGGAAATACCATTCAGGACATAGGCATGGGCAAGGACTTCATGTCTAAAACACCAAAAGCAATGGCAACAAAAGCCAAAATTGACAAATGGGATCTAATTAAACTAAAGAGCTTCCGCACCGCAAAAGAAACTACCATCAGAGTGAACAGGCAACCTACAGAATGGGAGAAAACTTTTGCAGTCCACTCATCTGACAAAGGGCTAATATCCAGAACCTACAAAGAACTCAAACAAATTTACAAGAAAACAACAAACAATCCCATCAAAAAGTGGGTGAAGGATATGAACAGACACTTCTCAAAAGAACACGTTTATGCAGCCAACAAACACATGAAAAAATGCTCATCATCACTGGTCATCAGAGAAATGCAAATCAAAACCACAA
>NW_012114252.1:7297032-7352699 GCF_000951035.1 Colobus angolensis palliatus | reverse complement strand
TTTTATATATTTCAAGTCTATTCCAAGTCAAAAAAAAATTACTAACACATAAATCTTTGTGATTACCTATGATAGTCTGGACAGGAGAAATGCCAAGCAGGGAACTTGCTGGATTAAAAAGCATAAACATTTTCCAAATTCCCAGCTTATTGCCACCCATGAATGCATTATCAGTTTATACTTCTATCACCTGTGCATTTTGCTACTTCCTCAATAATGATTATTAAAAGTGTGTTTTATGCTTGTCAATGTGATAAGCAAAAATAACGTCATCCTTGTTTTCTTTTTTATTACTTTGTGAAGTTAAACCAATTGTTCATGTGAATATTTGTGCTTTTATGCATTTTATTGTGAACTTTCTCTTCAGTTCCTTTGCCCATTTTAAAAATTGAATTTTTTGTCTTTTCCTGATAAGGAAAATTATCTTTTCCTGATTGTTCTGTTAGGCTCTTTGCATACTAGGAATCTTTTATAATATATGTTACAAATATTTTTCCCAGGTTAACATATAATTTTAAGTTATTTTCAAAACTGAAACTCACATTTCCATTTATTTTTGTAGACCAAATAATCTTTCCATTTATGTAAGTTGCTTTTAGTATCATTCTTAAAAATGCCCACATTCACTCCACTAAAAAGAAAAAACATAAATTCCTAAGTCTCCTTCAGGCATTCTGTGCTGTTAAATGGTTTATGATAAATATTAGTTACCCATTGATATCATTATCCCAGTCATGCTGCAGTTCCTCCCAATCCCGGTATCCAAGAAGGCAAAACAAAATAGTAATTTCTGATGTCAAGTAATGTTATTTGCACTGTATTCCCCTGTGAATTTGGGTCTCTTTTCATTTGGAATCATTCATTTCTGGTGATAAGTTTGTCTATTTTAGTTCCAGAAACACATTGTTTAACAACTGTCGCTTGGTAGTATATTTTATTTTCTGCAAGTGAAAGTCATGTCTTATTTAAATTATTCAAAATTTGAGTATTTTATCATACATTTTTGGACATGATGTGGAATAATTTTGTCAAGCTAAACAAGCCGTTTGGAGATTTTTATTGAAATTGCTTTGAATGCATAAATTAATTTACAAGTTAAAGTATTTCTTCCCATCCAGTAGAATTTTATATCCCTTTCTTTTTCCCAAAAAGAAATACAATTTTTCCTTAATTGAATGTGTTTTAAGCCCCATGAAACAGGACGACCCTTTGTCCACATTCAGAAATCTCAGTCTTGGGCTGACAGCAGTAAAAATGCTTATCATCTTTCTTCTTCCTGATCGACCTACTGATCTGTTCTGGCATTGCCACAGCTTTCCAGGAAGGTCCAGGAAGTTCTCTGTCAAACTGTTGATAGCCAAGTGAGATGTGACCTCGGAAGCCCCACCCCACCATAAGAGAGTGACTGATAGGTCCCCTCCCATGGTCCTCTCTCTTAAAGGAAAGAAGACAATTTGCAAACACTCAGCCTAAAGTATGCTCCTTGAGGAAAACTAGCCAGAACTCACAGTAGCAGAATGGGTTATTTTCTTCTACCTCAAAGCAAACTCTCTTAGAGCAGCCGGAAATGAAGTGGTATTCACACTATCAATTACACCAACTGTTTACCTAATGAACTCAGCTGCGGAAACAGCCATGTTCCAGACCAAAAGAATATAATAAGCCCATGGTAACCCTGCAGTAACGAGCACCTTGGCAAATTCAAGGTCTGAATTCACACGATTACACTCCAGCTGCCAGGAAGGTGCCATCCCATTATTGACTTATAATGCTATGTTATTTATTGGGATAATTATGCTTTTCTATCCCTCCAGGGCTCAGAATCAGAGAAAGTAAGCAATGTATTCTTATTCATTCAGCATCTGAGCAAATTTCAAGTCAGAATAGATTTCTCCAAGATCTATTATACTGTGTGGGGGCACCCTACAGGCTTCGGTCCCTACCCCTAAAGATTACAGGGGCTAACAGGGTATTGTATGAATCAGTGGGAAGGTGGTTCTTGTAAGTTCAGTGAAGCAGAATTTCTGTTTTGTCAGAGCAATTTTGCCTGGAACTCTCTCACTCACTGCCCTCAAATGTAAGCATCTTGTTCCTGCTCTCGGAGCTTCAGAGCTTCTTTATAATATTGTAGGTATGAAAATGAAATTTTTACATATTCAAAATTTGACTGTTATTTTATCATAATTTGCATATATTCTACGTTGCATATATTCTAAATAACCCTGAAAGAAATTATTATTGCAGATGAGGAAACAAAGGCTCAGAGTAACTAAAAGACTTATTTGGTGGACACAAGTAAATATTTCTCTTTTTCCTGAATATAATTCATTTGTTTACTTATTTGATTTCTTGCCAGGTTTCCTAAATCTTTGAAATCAGACATCTCCTAGCTAGATCCCTAATACCTCCACCCCTGGTATTGGCCCTGATAAATAGTAAGAATTTAATGAATATCTGTTGAGTAGTGGGAAAATACTGGGCTAGAAGCCAGTAAATGATGGGATCCAATCTCAGTCCTACTAATTATAAACCTTGTGAACTTGGGCCTACCACTTTTCTCTGCACTTCATTTTCCTCATCTCTAAATTGGAGCTCATAACACCAAATCATACCAAACTTCTTTTTCTCACAGGTTTGTAGTAAGGATTAAATAAAATTCAATATAAGAAAGAATTTTGAAATAAATTATGCAGTGTGGATAAAATGAAATCCATCTTCTCAAATACCTGCTTATGGAAAGGTTTAGCCTAGATTGGAAGAGACCATTATACAAGCGACATAGAGATCAGAGCTGTTTCTGTAACATCAGAGTTTACTGAGCCTGTTCCAGTGGATCCTTCTTGCTGATCACTGATCTCCAGTCTCTGAATCATTTTGCATGGTGTTGTAGAAAGATCTATGAATAAAGAATCAAAACATATAGGTTTAATATTAGTTTTGTCAGCAATAAGCCATGTGGTCAAGTTATTTAAATCCTGGACTTCAGTTTTTATTTTGTTTTCTATAAAATAATGATGGTAGTAGTGGTGATAATTATGTGTATGGAGGGAGAGGGTGGAATGGGAGGGGGTGGATTAAACTGTCTCTGAATGACATTGCAGCCTTATTATTATGATCAAATTAGAGTGTGGAGAGAGTGGTGTGAATAAGATGGATGCTTAGAGTTTGAGGTGTATATATGAGCATGCAGGGTCATGGATAAAGAATAAGAATCCAGAATGCTCCCCTTTCCCGCTAAAAGAAAACATTTTACACACAGCGGTTGCAAGTAAATCCTGCTGCAGGGTTGGACCTACTTCCACTGGGGTTGGAGTTAGTTCGAATGTGGATCTATCCCTAAATACCCTCTAATTGGATAGCTTCTCCCATTAAAGAGCCCCTGGAGCCTTGGGCAGCCAGACCCTGCTGTCAGGGCTTTGGTTGCTGACTTCTTCAGTGTGGGGAGGGCACTCACGGGAATGTTGTCAACAGCATTCCATATGATCCTCTGAGGTCAGCACAAACCATCAGACACCATCACTTTTGTCCTGCTCTGCATTACTCCTGGTTGTTTTCTTTCTGAAGGTGTCCAAGGCTCCAGCCTTTTCCTCCATTTCCCTAATAAACATTACCTAGCAGCTACAATTCTCCTGCAATACATCTGAAAAATTCATCACTATTTTTTTTGGCGGGCTTTGAACTTTGCTGCTTACTCAGAGGATGGAATCTAAAATTAAAACTGGCTGATTTAGCGGTGGGAATAATACAAATTTCATAAACATCAAAGTCTTATTTTTCTGTTGTATTTCACATTAGTTTCATGTGATTCACATCCGTTGCTGTATTTTACCTTAAGAAATGGATGCTTTGTGTGAAAAAAAATGTACCCGTGTGAGGTTTGCAATGGAAAATTTTCCGACATTAACCATGTTATTTTATTTCCTTAGTACTGGTTAGTTACAGACCCTGCTGTGGCTTGATTCATATTCATGGCAAGAGAAAACAAGCCTCTTAAGGCATCCTTGAACTTAAGGATGAAGAAAAATGCCTTAAGGAGACATTTCAGCTCCAGAGTACAGTTCAGAGCCACCAGATCTGTGAGAAAGCTGATGATGAAAGACAAAAATATTTTTTAGTCATGGAGTTTATAAGCTAAACCCCAGGGATTAGTTCTTGGTGGTGGAAGAGTGTGAGAGGCACATTGGCAAAGAGCCTGCTGAATAATTGTAATGACCTTCCCTACGAATAAAATAGTTTATAACTTTGTACCTTTGCTAAGGACTAGGTCTAGGGAAAGTCAGGCAGGCAGAAAAAGATAGTTGTCTGTGACTTCAGTGGTGGAAAATATATTCCCAGAATAATCACACTGGACTATGGAGTGCCACTGGAAGAACTCTTTAAAAAACAAAACCTCCAACACACATACACACACACACACACAGTAAATTTCTGAGGTCCAAACTCAACTGGACCCTCAACACCGCCCAACATTCTTACAGTGCCTTTTAGAATGCTATCTTCCGTTGTTCAGAATGGTTATTTAAAGTCTTCTCCACTTATCTCCAAGTGTCCCAAGCCACCTTCCTCAAAGACTCCCCAGAAATAACACTGGGTCCAAGTTCTTAATGAAAGTAAAAGCGGCAGGTCAGTACTCCCTTGACTTTCTGTCATTCAACAGGCAAACTTAATTTCACTGGCACCAAGTTAGTTTACTAGGGCTGCCATAACAAAGTGCGAACTGGGTGGCTTAGACAACAGTAACTTACCCTCTCACAGTGCTGGAGGCTAAAAGTGTCAAACCAAGAGTCGGTTCCTTCTGAAGGTGGTCTTGGAAAATCTGTCCCATGTCTCTCCTAGGTAGTTTTCTGTCAATCTTTGGCTTTTTTTTTTTTTTTTCACCTTCTGTTACATCTCCTGATCTCTGCCTTCACCACATGGCTTTCTCTCTATGTGTGCATGTTAGTGTCCAAATTCCCACTCCCTGCTGTTAAAAAAAAAATTTTTTTTGAGACAAGGTCTTGCTCTGTTGTTCAGGCTGGAGTACTGTGGTACAGTCATGGCTCACTGCATCCTCGACCTCCCCAGAGCTCAAGAGATTCTCCTATCTCAGCTTCCTGTGTAGCTGGGACTGCAGGCATGCACCACCACACCTGGAGACACACACACACACACACACATATATATATATATATAGTATGTTGTAGAGATGGGGTTTTGCCATGTTGCTCAAGCTGGTCTCAAACTCCTGATTCAAGCAATTCACCTACTTTGGCATCCCAAAGTGCTAGGATTATAAGCATAAGACACCACACGGGCCTCCCCCTTTATATTGTTTTATTTTATTTTTTGAGACAAGAGTCTCGCCCTGTCACCTAGGCTGTAGTGCAGTGCCATGATCTCAGCTCACTGCAACCTCTGCTTCCTGGGTTCAAGTGATTCTCCTGCCTCAGCCTCCTAAGTAGCTGGGAATACACGCATGCACCACCATGTCCAGCTAATTCCTGTATTTTTAGTAGAACATGTAGGTTTTGCCATGTTGGCCAGGCTGGTCTTGAACTCCTGTCCTCAAGAGATCTGCCCCCCCATTGGCCTCCCAAAGTGCTGGGGTTTTGAGTATGAGCCACCATGTCTGTCCTCTTCTTTTTATAAGGATATCAAACATATTGGATTAGGGACTTACCTTACTTCAGTATGACCTCATCTTAACAATTACATCTGCAATGACCTTACTTCCAAATAAGGTCACACTCTGAGGCAGTAGGCATTAGGATTTCAATACGTGAATTTGGGGGAGACACAGTTCAATCCATAATAAGTATCCACCTTTAACCCATGCCTGATCTTTTCAAAAGTACATTTCCTTTTGGGTGTGGCTACTCCCTGCACAGATGTTCTGGCGTCTGACCATTGCTGCTACCGCAGAAACCCTATTTAATCAGGCACCTCCTTGCTTCTCAACAACTACAGTTGTTCCTTTCATACAACTCATTCTAATCAGCACTTAACCAAGGTCACCTTTCTCCCACCTCAAGAAACCTCTGCAACAACAGAGGCTTTCATGAGCCTCACATCCCACGTGAGCTTTGGCTCTGTGCTCTCTTTTCCTTTGCAGTACACATCAGCTGTCTCCACTTGCTTATAGCCTGTTCACTCAATTCACTACAATATGGCCTCCTCACTCCTTATTTCATTCACATTACTATTGTTAAGAACGGGTGGATGACTTTGTTTTTGCTAGATGCAATGGCTCTACAGGCTTCCTCTTACCCGAGTCTTCATCACAATTTAACACTGTTGACTTATCCCAACTTCTGGAAGTCCTTACCTGTTTCAGATTCCACACCTCCACATTGCCCTTGAAACAGACTTTGCAAAAATTTTAACAATAAGAAAATGATGGCAGTAAAACAGATCTGATCTAACCCACGTTCGTCTTGCCTTTCCCTTGATTATTCTTGGGCTTCTGGGCCAAGCTAACTTTGGAAGACATTTAGATTATGGTTTAAATGATAATAGCCCTTCTCTAAAACTCAACCATCAACCATCTTTGCAAAGCTAATGAAGGCCACCAGGCTACAGGGAAGAGAGGAGCCTGATTCTGCTAAGTTTTGTGGACTTGTCACAAGACATTCCTGCAGATAACACCACTACTATAGATTGGCCTTTTGAGATATCTTTTCAGGAATTTTTTTGTTGTTGTTGCATGTCTGACATCCCTGGCTCCACCTGGACCTGATGGCTCCATGTGGACTCCCCAACCTTGCCCTTGTGGTCACACCCAGGAGCAATTCAGGTGAACAGCTTTGACTCCCTATGTTTTCATCTCCAACACAACCAGTTAGCAGCAAACACCCATTATGTGATCACTCCCACTCCCTTCCCCAAATTGCCTTTGAAAAAGACAGGACTTCAGGGGGATTGCTTTGAGTACTAACTCTGTCTCCCCTGTGACATGGCTGGCCTCATATCATTTAAACTTTCTTTACTGCAATGTTGTGGTCTTGATTTGTGCAGCAGGCAGCAAGAACCCCTTGGGCAGTTCCATTCTCATACCACGATTTTCTTTTTACCTCCGGGCTGCCACATCACAGTCTCCTTTGCTGGTTCCTCTTTCTTTGTGAATCCTTTAAAATGTCAGAGGCCCATCTTCAATCCTCCAGACTCTCCTCTTCCGTGATGTCGTCCACCCTCAAAACTCTAATGACTATCTGTATGCTCTTACCCTCAAATATATTTCAAGCTAGGATGTCTCTCCTGAGGTCCAGATCTATGTGAATAAAACCAGTGGACATCTTCAGATGGATACCCACAGACAGCTTAAACTCAACTTGCTCCAAACTGAATTCATCACAGGTCATCAAAATCTATTTCACCATCTATGCCCAATATCTCAATGGCACTGTTATTTTACCTTGTGTCTCAGTCAGAAAGCATGGATTTTGATTTACCTTTTTCTTTCTCACAAACACATCCAATTACACTGATTCTTTGAACTCTCTCTTATCTTTTGAAAGTCTCTAGTTCTCCTCCTGGCAGTAGCTTATTTCAGGCTATAAGCATCCTTCTCCCAGACAACTGCAGCAGCCTCCTAACAGGTCTCCCTGTCTCTGATCTTGCCATCCTATGATGAGTTGTCCACACTGCAGTCAGAGCAACCTTTCTGATAATCTGTCCTATGCTTGACTCCTTAGTAGCCCTGCTCCGTAGTCTAATGGAGAGCTCCAACCATTCCGAAGCTCTTGCAGGTCCCCAGTACATCATGATCCCTCACCCCACAGCCTTTATGCACATTGCTGTCACGGGAATGTCCATTCTTCACTTCACTCTTCTATCCTGTACTTCCAACCCTCCAATTGGAAAACTCATATCCCCAAAACTGCCATAAAAAGTACTCCTAAATTTTCCTATGCCAGCAGGTTACTACTAACTTCCCTAACTTTTATCACATCGTATATTACATATATACTCTATATGTATTAACATATTCCTTGAGGACTAGGAATTCGCAATGTGTAGTTAAGAAATAGTTTATCTCTCACTGCACAGCACAGAGGCTGATATGTAGTAGTTGTTCAATAAATGTCTATTTTGTTTTGTTTTTAGAGATGCTGTGTTGCCCAGGCTGGAGCGCAATGTCACCACAGCTCACTGCAGCTTTGAACTCCTGGGCTCAAGCAATCCCCTCACCTTAGCCTCCCAAGTTGCTGGGTCTATAGGCATGCACTACCACACGCAGCTAATTTTTTAAATTTTTTGTAGAGACAGGGTCTCACTTTGTTGCCCGAGCTGGTCTTAAACTCCTGGGTGCAGGCTATAGTCCCACTCAGCCTCCCAAAGTGCTGGGATTATAGATGGGAGCCACCGCATCCCTCCATAAATGTCTGTTTAATGAATGAAGAAATGAAATGAATAAATAAATGAATAAATGATCAAGCCTTCAGAGATATTATTAAAGCAAGCTGTATTTGACTTAAACAGCAAAACTAGAGGTGGTACATTTTGAAACCCCAAACAAATATAATCAAATAAAGATAAGCTAAAAAAAGAATCAGAAAAGCCCCCAAATGCTTAAATACGTGGATAACTGTTAAGAACTCATTTTGTTGACAGTTTTAAAATACCACCTAGGTGTTTGTAAAGAATATTCAAGGTCAGATTTGGCAGAAAACATAAACTCCTCTTCATTTGCACATTGATTAAAAAATAGTCTTCCTACTGTTTCAGGTAGTCAAAAGCACTACAAAACAGACTTATTGGGATCTGTGTGTAATAAAAATGAAGTCAATGGCAGATTTATACTGCTAGGAGAAGCACATTAAAGGCTGCTTCTGTCACTGTCTCTGAAGGAAGTCTCTAGACTCTCCCACAGGGTTTGGCCTAGCATAATAAAATAGCATTAAGAGTATGAACTTCTAGTTCTTCTATTTGTAGTATTACAAGGTAATATTGAACCTTCATTGAACGGAGGAGGAGGCATTTCTTAAGCCTAAAACTTATTAATAGCAAATCCTGTCAACCATCAGAATATATCCAAAATCTAGCTGGTTTCACTACCTTTTCAGCTACCCCTTTTCTCTCCAATCACCAGAATTTCTTGCCTAGATTATTCCAAGGTCTCCTGACATCTGCCCTTGCACTTTGACTTTCTGTTCTTAACATAATAGCTAAGGAGATCCTGCCCAACAAAAGTGAAAGCATTTTACTTCTCTGTATAATTCAAAATAAAAACTAAAATGCTTATAGTGGCCTTCAACATCTTACAAGATCAGCCTCTCCATCCCCAGCCATGACCACTCTGACCTCACTTCCCCTCCCTCCTTCCCCAGTCACTCAATTCTAGCCACACTGGCTTCTTTGTTTTTCTTGAAGCACTCCTGGCATGCTCCTGCCTCAGGGCTTCCGCAATTCCTGTTCCCCCAAACGGAAGCATTTTTCCCAAACATTTCTCCATGCCTTGCTCATTTGCCTCCTCCACATCTTTGCTGTAATGATTGCTTTCCTGCAGCATCTTCCCTGTCCACTTTATTTTAAATTACAATCCTCTCTCAGCATTAGCACTCTCTGTTTGCCTTTTTTGCCTTATTTTGCTTCTTAGCACACAATTCCATCTGACAGTTCACTTATATATTTGTTTCTTAGTGTTTGGTTTCCCACATTATACCTAATTTTGGGATTATTATCAGCTCTTGTTTACTGATGCATTTCCCTGCATTTAGAACAGTGCCCGACACATAGTAGCAGCTCAATAAATAGGCATTAAATGAAAATAAAAAGATCAAATTTGAAGACTACTTTAGCCAGAAGGACATAGAAGATCAAATTAATGTTCCCACTTAAAAAATGGACAAAATAGATGAGTTGTTTTTTTTTTTTTCTTTCAGATATTTGACAATGGGAAGCATAGACAAGGACAAGGAACAAAATGAGCCCCAAACTTGCCCCAGCTTGGTGCCTTAAAGGCGTTTACAGGGTGCAATGCAGGAAGAGGCTCAGCAATATACCCAAGTTGAGAAGACAAAATCTAGGGGGCCCAAGGTGACTAGAACTCACAGAGAAGAGGAATGGAGAGGAGAGAACTACGTAGAGAGACTCTAGACATCCATGGGAAGATCCCTTTGAATTTTCAGCTCTGTACTGATCAGTGCATGCATGTCAGGAAACTACATCAGGCCCAGAAAAAACAGCAGGAAGGATCTGACAGAATCATCCTCAGTGATTGCACCAGCCAGAGTTGAAATGGCTCCTCACCCATGGAGCGTCAAGTACAATCCTCAGAAGGATATTGTCACAGTAATGGGGTAAAGAAGAACCAGACTAAAAATTGTTCTGGACCCAGCTAACACAGCTTGAAAACAAACATGAAAAAGATCAAATTGTTTCCAAGTAATTTACGTGTGTCTGTGAACAAAGACCAAAAATATTTAAAAGAATACAAAATTCTCCAGCAAACCATAATGAATGTACATTTCACAGCATCTGACATCCAAACAAAAATAAACAGGCATTCAAAAAATAGGAAATTCAACCCATAATGAGCAGAAAAAATAAAACAGTAGAAGCCATGCAGAAATAATATTGTATGCATTAAATTGTATCCCCCGCCCCACCAAATTTGTATGTTGAGGTCCTAAATTGCAATACTCAGAATGGGATCTTATTTGGAAATAGAGTAATTGCAAAAGTAATTAGCTAAGTTAACATGAGGTTTAGGGTAGCTCCTAAACTAATATCACTGGTATCCTTTAAAGAAGGATAAATTTGGACACAGAGAAAAGTATGTATAAGGGAAGATGATGTGAAGAGACACAGAAAGAAGCTGACCAGTTACAAGCCAAAGAGAGAGGCTTGGAATTGATCCTTCCCTCATAATCCTCAAAAAGAGCCCACTCTGCCAACATCTTGGTTTCATACTGGCTTCTCAAACTGTAAGATAATACATTTATCTTGTTTAAGCTCATTTTGTGGACTTTGCTATGGCAGCCCTAGATAACTAATGCAGACATCAATAATAATATTAGTAAAGAATGATATAAATATAAACAATAGGCTCAAAAAGGTAGACGAAAACTTGCACATGATAAACAGACTTTTGGAATATATATTTAGAAGATCCAAATTGAAGTTATACTGATGAAAACAACAATATTTGAGACCAAAAGAATACATGAAGGGAATTAATAACAGATTCTACCTACAGAGGAAAAGATTAGTGAACTTGAAAACACAGCAATAATAATAATCTGAAATCCAACACAGAGGAAAAAAAGACAAAAACAAAAACAAAACAAAACAAAAAACCAACCCAAACCAAAAAGAACAGTATTTGTGAGTTTTAGAACAGCTTTTAGTAGCCTAACACATGAAATTGATGTCCTAGAAGAAGGGGTTAAGAGGAAAATAAATATTTGAAGAAATAATGGCCCAACATTTTCCAAGAAACTTAATAAATTCCAAGTAAAAGAAACATGAAGAAAATTACATCAGGGTATATCTGATATGGTTTGGCTGTGTCCCCACCCAAATCTCATTTTGAATTGTAGCTCCCATTGATACAGGAGCTAGAAATTACTTAGGCAGATAGTGAGGGTAAAGCAGTCCTCAGCAAGGCTTCTCTTTTAATAAAAGGCAGCCCCCAAATCATTTCTTTTTCTAACAAACAGCAGTCTGAAAACTTGAGCTGCAGACATAGATAAGCAAGCTGGAAGCTTGCATGGGTGAATGCCAGCAGCTGTGCAAAAAAAAAAAGGGTTACCTGGAAGCCAGGTATGTTCAACATGGAAGCTTCATCTTCCCTTTTGTCACCATGTGTACAGCAAAGGAACAGGCAACATGGTGCCAGACAAGTAGAGAACTCATCTGCATAATAAAAGATTAGGGTGGGGTGGCCAGCTTCTTCACGTACTATACAAATGGCACACCTGGTCTGGCCAATCTTTTGTGCCCTACATAAATCAGACACTGCCTCCTCAATCTCATCTATAAAACCTTCTGCATTTCATTGAGGAAGCAGCAACCCATTTTCTCTGGGATCCCTCTCTGTGCAGAGAGCTTCTCTCTTTCTTTCACCTATTAAACCTCTGCTCTTAACCTTACTCCTTGTGTGTCCACATCTTTGATTTCCTTGGTGAGAGTCAACAAACCTTAGGTATCACCCAGATGAATGATGCTGCTTCACCATAATCCCCACATGTCATGGGAGAAACTGGGTGGGAGGTAATTGAATCATGGGGGCATTATTTTCCCATGCTGGTCTCATGATAGTGAGTAAGTCTCACAAGATCTGATGATTTTATAAAGGGCAATTCCCCTGCAAATGCTCTCTTGCCTGCTGTCATGTAAGATGTGCCTTTTCTCCTCTTTTGCCTTCCACCATGATTGTTACCCTCCCTAGCCATGTGGAACTGGAGTCCATTAAACCTCTTTTTAAAAAATAAATTACCCAGTCTTGGGTATTTCTTCATAGAAATGTGAAAATGGACTAATACAATAAATTGGTACCAAGTAATGGGGCACTGCCGTAAAGATACCCAAAAATGTGGAAGTGACTTTGGAACTGGGTAATAGGCAGAGGCTGGAACAGTTTGGCGGGCTCAGAAGAAGACGGGAAGATTTCGGAAACTATGGAACTTCCTAGAGACTTGTTGAATGGCTTTGACCCAAATGCTGATGGTGATATGGACAATAAAGTCCCAGTTGAGGTGGTGTCAGATGAAGATGAGGAACTTGTTGGGAACTGGAGCAAAGATGACTCTTGTTATGCTTTAACAAAGAGACTGGCAGCATTTTGCCCCTGTCCTTGAGATCTGTAGAACTTTGAACTTGAGAGGGATGATTTAGGATATCTGGCAGAAGAAATTTCTAAGTGGTAAAGTGTTCAAGAGGAAGCAGGCATAAACCTTCAGAGAATATGCAGGCTGATGATGCAACAGCAAAGAAAAACCTATTTTTTGAGGACAAATTCAAGCTAGCTGCAGAAATTTGCATAAGTAACCAGGAGCCAAATGTTAATTGCCAAGACAATGGGGAAAGTGTCTCCAGAACATATCAGAAGTCTTCATGGCAGCCCCTTCCATCACAGGCCTGGAGGCCTAGGAGGAAAAAAAATGGTTTTGTGGGCCAGGCCCAGGGCTTTGCTGCTTCATGCAGTCTTGAGACTTGGTACCCTGAATCCCAGCTGTGGCTACAGGGGGCCAATGTAGAGCTCAGGCCATTGCTTTAGAGGGTGCAAACTCCAGGCCTTGGCAGCTTACATGTGTTATTGTGACTGTGGGTGCACAGAAGTCAAGAATTAAGGTTTAGGAACCTCTGCCTAGATTTCAGAGGATGTACAGAAATGCCTGGATGTCCAGGCAAGGGTGTGCTGCAGAGGCAGATCCCTCATGGAGAATCTCTGCTAGGGCAATGTGGAAGGAAAATGTGGGGTGGGAGCCCCTACACAGAGTCCCCACTGGGACACTGCCTACTGGAGCTGTGAGAAGAGGGCCACCATCCTTCCAGAATGGTAGATCCACTGACAGCTTGCACCATGTGCCTGGAAAAGCCACAGACACTTAATGCCAGCTTGTGAAGGCAGCAGAGAGGACAGTTGTGCCCTGCAAAGCCACAGGGGAGAAGCTGTCCAAGACCATGGGAACCCACGTCTTGCATCAGCATGACCTGGATGTCAGACATGGAGTCAAAGGAGATCATTTTAAAGCTTTAAGATTTGACTGCCCTGCCAGATTTCAGACTTGCATGGGGACTGTATCCCCTTTATTTCGGCCAATTTCTCCCATTTGGAACAGTTATATTAACCCAATTCTTGTACCACCATTATTTGTAGGAAGTAATTAACTTGCTTTTGATTTTACAGGCTCATAGATGGAAGGGGCTTGCCTTGTCTTAGATGAGACGTTGGACTGTGGACTTTTGAGTTAATGCTGAGATGAGTTAAGACTTTGGGGAACTGCTTGGGAGGCAGAATTGGTTTTGAAATGTGAAGACATGAGATCTGGGAGGGGCAAGACATGGAATGATATGGTTTGGCTGTATCCCCACCCAAATCTCATCTTGAATTGTAGCTCTCATAATTTCTACAGGTCATGGGAGGGATCCAGTGGGAGGTAATTGGATCATGGGGGTGGGTTTTTCCTCTGCTCTTCTTGTGATGGTGACTAAGTCTCACAAGATCTGATGCTTTTATAAAGGGCAGCTCCCCTGCACAAGCTTTCTTGCCTGCTGCCATGTAAGATATGCCTTTGTTCCTCATTCACCTTCCATCATGATTTTAAGGCCTCCCTAGCCATGTGGACTGTAATTTCATTAAACTTCTTTTTCTTATAAATTACCCAGTCCCAGGTATTTCTTCATAGCAGTATGAAAATGGACTAATATAATATGATAGTAATTTTTTTAGTGGGAAAAATGTAAGTAGTCAGCAGGGAAGAAAGAATATATATACACAGGAACAAAGCTAAGAATGGCAGCAGCATCAAAAGTAATATAAGGGAAAAGTAGGAGAGCAACATCTTTTAACTACTGAAAGAGGAAAATTATAAACATATAATTTTATACCCAGCAAAACTATTTTACAACAAAAAAGGTAAAATAATCACAATGTGAAAGAGCTCAGACTGTTAATGCCTTGGTTTTATTCAGAAAACCTGTAGATATGCAAGTAACCCATGGACAATTGTCTGCCAACAATAATATAAAATCTTATGTACCTAATAACAAAACCTCAAAATAGGGTGGATGTGGTGGCTAATGCCTGTAATCCCAGCACTTTGGGAGGGTGAGGCAGGCAGATCACTTGAAGTCAGGAGTTTGAGACCAGCCTGGCCAACATGGTGAAACTCTGTCTCTACTAAATATGCAAAAATTAGCCAGACATGGTGGCACGTGCCTATAGACCCAGATACCTGGGAGGCTAAGGCAGGAGAGTCACTTGAACCTGGGAAGCGGAGGTTGCAATGAGCCGAGATCGTGCCACTGCACTCCAGCCTGGGTGACAGAGCAAGACTCCACCTCAAAAACAAAACAAAACAAAACCTTCAAAATACATGAAGCAAACTGTTATAAATAAAAAGGGAAATAAATACATCTAAAAATCATACAGGAAATTTCCATATTCTTCTCCCAATAATTGATAGAAAATGTATGCAGAAAATCAGTAAGGCTATGTAAGACCCGAAGAACACAATTAACAAACTTGACCTAATTGATGTTTATGAAAAATTCTACCCACTAGCAGCAGAATTGACATTTTTTGTTAGCACCTGTAGAACATTTACCAACGTAGGTTGTTGCTAGTGTATAAATGAACTCAAAGTAAATTTAATAAGATCCATAAGAGTCAAGTAATATAAAATATTATATGACTATAACAGAATTAAATTATGAATCAATAACAGAAAGAGAAGGGGAATTTCACCAATTATTAGGACACTGAACAACATACTTTAAAAATTTTTTTGAAATTTTACTTGACAAATAATAATTGTGTATAAGTATAACATGATGTTTTGTTCTGTGTATATATTGTAGAAAGATTCAGTGAAGCTAATTACCTCACCAACTGTCTCCATTTGTTTTGTGGGGCTGTAACAGAATACCTGAGAAAGGTTAATTTATGATGAAACTGTATTGGCTCATGGTTCTGGAGGCTGGAAAATTCAAGATTGATGGGTTGGCATCTGGGAAAGGCCTTCTTGCTGCCTATCTTATGGCAGAAGAGAGAGCAAGAGACTGAACTTGCAGCTTCAAGCCGTTTTACAATAGGCATCAATTCATTTGTGAGGGTGGAACCCTCATGACCTAAATGTCTCCCATTAGGCCTCACCTCATAACACTGCTTCACTGGGAATCAAGTTTTCAACACATCATTTTTGGGGTATTCACACCATAGTGCCAAATTACCTTTCTTCTTGTGGTGAGAAAATTAAAAATCGATTCTTTTAGCAATTTTGACATATACAATACATTATTAACTGTGGCCACCATGCAGTGCAATAGATCACTAAAACTTATTCCTCCAGTCTAACTGAAATTTTGTATCCTTTGATCAACATCTTCCCATTCCCCATCTCTCTCCCTTCCCCCAGCCTTTTGTAACCACCTTTCTACTCTGTTTCTACCAGATTGACTTTTTCAGATTCTGCATACAAATGGGATCATACAGTATTTGTCTTTTGGTTCCTGGTTTATTTCTCTTAGCATAATGTCCTCCAGTTCCATCCACGTTGCTGTAAACAGCATTTTCTTGTTTTTAAGACTTTACAGTGTTCCACTGTATGTATGTGTATGAGTGCATGCTCATCAAAAGACAAAATTAGGAAAATAGCAAAACACAACACATTTGTAACACAAATATCTGACAAATGACTTTTATCCAGAGTATATTAGGAAACTCTTAAAACTCAATAATAAAAAGACAATAACCTCACTTTGAAAAACGTACAAAAGACTTGAATAGACAATTCAATTCAAAGGAAGACATATGGGCTCCAAGTCACTGTTGCACAGCCTGGTGCCCCATGTGTGTGGGACAGTCCCAACCCACCTTGCTCTTTAGTACTTGTAAGGCTTTTCTTTTCAAAATGCCTGAGGAAGTGCACCATGAAGAGGAGGAGGTGGAGACTTTTGCCTTTCAGACAGAAATTGCCTAACTCAGGTCTCTTATTATCAATATCTTCTATTCCAACAAGCAGATTTTCCTTCAAGAGTTGATTTCTAAAGTTTCTGATGCCTTGGACATGATTCTCTATGAGGGCCTGGCAGACACAAGTTGGACAGTGGTAAAGAGCTGAAAATTGACATCATGCCCAACCCTCAGGAATGCACCCTGACTTTGGGGTGGACACAGGCATTGGCATGACAAAGCTGATTTCATAAATACTTTGGGAACCATTGCCAAGTCTGATACTAAAGGATTTATGGAGGCTCTTCAGGCTGGTGCAGACATCTCCATGATTGTCAGTTTGGTGTTGGCTTTCATTCTGTGTATGTGGTGGCAGAGAAAGTGGTTGTGATCACAAAGCACAACGATGATGAACAGTGAGCCTGGGAGTCCTCTGGTGGGGGTTCCTTCACTGTATGTGCTGACCATGGCAGGGGTACCAAAATGATCCTCCACCTTAAAGAAAACCAGACAGAGTACTTAGAAGAGAGATGGGTCAAAGATGCAGTGAAAAAGCACTCACAGTTCATAGGTTAACCCATCACCCTCTATCTGAGGAAGGAAAGAGAGAAGGAAATCAGTGATGATGAGGCAGAGGAAGAGAAAGGCAAGAAATAATAGGAGGATAAAGATAATGAGGAAAAGCCCAAGATTGAAAATGTGGGTTCAAAGGAGGAGGATGACAGTGGTAAGGATAAGAAAAAGAAAACCAAGAAGATCAGAGAGAAATACATTGATCAGGAAAAGCTACACAAGACCAAGCCTATTTGGACAAGAAACCATGATTACATCATCCAGGAGAAGTATGGAGAATTCCGTAATAGCCACACTAATGACTGGGAAGACCACTTGGCAGTCAAGCACTTCTCTATAGAAGGTCAGTTGGAATTCAGAGCATTGCTATTCATCCCTAGTCAGGCTCCTTTTGACTTCTTTGAGAATAATAAGAATAAAGACACCATCAAACTCTACATCCTTCATGTGTTCATCATGCACAGCTGTGATGAACTGATACCAGAGGATCTCAACTTTACTCGTGGTACGGTTGACTCTGAGGATCTACCCCTGAACATTTGAGAAATGCTCCAGCAGAGCAAAATCTTGAAAGTCATTCACAAAAACATTGTTAAGTAGTACTTTGAGCTCTTCTCTGAGTTGGCAGAAGACAAAGAGAATTACAAGAAATTCTATGTGGTATTCTCTAAAAATCTAAAGTTTGGAATCCCCAAGGACTCCCCTAACAGGCAACACCTGTCTGAGCTGCTGCACTTTCATACCTCCCAGTCTGGAAGGGATGACATCTCTGTCAGAATATGTCTTTTTTTTTTTATGAAGGATACACCTACTACATCACTGGTGAGAGAAATGAACAGGTGGCCAGCTCTGCTTTTGTGCAGTGAGTGCAGAAGCGGGGCTTTAAGGTAGTGTATGATACCAACCCCACTGATAAGTACTGCATGCAGCAGCTCAAGGAGTTTAATGGGAAGGGCCTCGTCTCAGTTACCAAGGAGGGTCTGGAGCTACCTGAAGGTGAGGAGCAGAAGAAAATGGAAGAGTGCAAGGTAAAGCTTGAGAACCTCTGCAAGTTCATGAAAATAATCTTGGATAAGAAGGTTGAGAAGGTGACAGCTTCCAATAGGCTTGAGTCTTCACCTGCTGCATTGTGACCAGCATCTATGGCTTGACAGCCATTATGGAGCAGATTGTGGAAGCCCAGGCACTTTGGGACACCTCTATGATGGTTACCTGATGGCCAAAGGGCACCTGGTGATCACCGTGAGCACCCCATTGTGGAGACGCTGTGGCATAAGGCTGAGACGGACAAGAATGACAAGGCTGTCAAGGACTGGGTGGTGCTGCTGTTGGAAACCAAGCTGCTCTTCTGACTTCTTCCTTGAGGATTCACAGACCCACTCCAACTACATCTACTGCATGATCAAGCTAGGCCTAGGTATCAATGAAGATGAAGTGACAGCAGAGGAACCCACTGCTACTGTTCCTGATGAGATCCTCCCATTTGAGGGCAATGAGGTTGTGTCTCGCATGGAAAGAATAGATCAGGAGTTCATGCTTGGAAACCTTGTGCGCTCTGTGTAGTGTTCTCAGGGCTCCCACCACAGCCTTGAGTGGCCCTGTCCCATCTGCCTCACTCTGATGATGCCTAGTGTTTTTTCTCTCCCATCCTTGTATCTAAGGCAGGAAACAAGGGTATCAAGCCCCATTTCCTCCCTAATTTGACAACAGGATTGGATGTTGTGTACTGTGGGTTTTTTAAAATTTTGTTCTGAAATTTATCTATGCAAAATAAAGAAGATGCCATTTTATATATATATAAAAAAAAGACATATGAATAGCCAGTAAGCAAAGGAAAAGGTGCTCAACACTTTAGTTATCAGGAAATCGCAAATTAAAACCAAAGTAAGAAACTACTTTATACTCACTAGAATGGTTAAAATTCAAGACGATAATACCAAATGTTGGCCAAGAGGTGGAGCATGGACTTTCATACATTGCTGACTACAAAACAGTACAAACACTTGGGAAAACGGTTCAGTAGTTTTATTCATTTTTCTAAATAAAAGCAAATGTATCTTAACCTAAGGCAGAGGAATTATACTACTAGATGTTTACTTAAAATAAATGAAATGAGTTGTAGGAATTACTTGTATATTCTGGTTTTAGTATTGCAGCTGTCTTCTGTCACTCAGCAATTTGCCTTTCCCTGTCTTAGTATGCCTTTGGATAAACAGAAATTCTTACTTTTAAAGTAGTCCTGCTTATCAGTCTTTCTATTTACAGTTAATGCTTTTTATGTCCTGATAAAATGTATGTCCATAAAATGACATAAAAAGCAAAAACTAGAAACAACCCAAATGCCTATCAACAATTTAATGGATAAACAAACTGTGGTATTTTAATGTAAATACAATAATAACAATAATAATGAAATGTTGATACAACAACATAGATTAATTCTCAAAGCATTTTATTGAGCAAAAGAAACAAGGTACAAAAGAATTCTTGCTGAGTAATTCTATTTCTATGAAGTTCTATAACATTCAAAACTAAAATATAGTTACAGAAAATAAGGTGGCAGGGACTAAGATGAATTGGCTAGAATGAGCATGAAGATGACAGGGTGATAGAAATATTCTAGATCTTGATTGGAGTGATAGTTACACAGATGTATGCATTTGTCAAAACACTTTAAACTACACTTAAAATCTGTGCATTTTATTATAAGTAAATTGTACCTTTACAATTTAATTGTACAATTTAATTTGAATTGTAAATTGTACCTTTAATTTAATTTGTACCCTTATAATTTACCATTTAAATAAGTTCCTTTACAATTTAAAAGAATGTAAGGAAGGGGTCCAGTTTCAGTTTTCTGCACATGGCTAGCCAGTTTTCCCAACACCATTTATTAAACAGGAAAGCCTTTCCCCATTGCTTGTTTTTGTCAGGTTTGTCAAAGATCAGATAGTTGTAGATGTGTGGTGTTATTTCTGAAGGCTCTGTTCCATTCCATTGGTCTATATATCTGTTTTGGTACCAGTACCATGCTGTTTTGGTTATTGTAGGCTTGTAGTAAGAAAGGCATACCTTCCTTTCTTAGAGAAACAAGGAAAAGAAAAAAGAAAAAAAAAGCACCCTCCCCCTCTATGGACACCTATAAGGACATGCAGTAATTGGATAAGGAAATTGAATCCATGACATAAAAGTAGCATGATCAGAGTGTATCAGGCTCATAGAAACGAGATAGTATTTCATCCAGCTTTTCAAGGCATACGAACACCTTCCCTCTGGAACACATAAAGACGTGTAAACAGTAGTGAAAATTACTTTTGATTGCCCTATAGGAAACATCCAACCTTTAAAAGTTTCCAGAGACTTGTGTGTAGGTTCTGCACCTGGTATCCAAGAAAGAGGGGCTTGGGACTGGGCAGACATTTGCCCAGCTGAAGATTTGTAGACAAATCAAGTGTCAAGCACTATTTAGCACAAGCTATTCTGCAGCCACTTAGCGAACAGTTAGTGGCTAAATGACTTCTTTTCTCTCTTAGGAGAATGGGGACAAAAATCCCTGAAGTGAAGCAGAGACAGGTGGGATTTCAGTGGCCCTTGCAGCATGACAGTTACATTGTTCTACGATTAGCCTTACACATGTCCAACCTTAAGTGCAAACAGGAGCACTGTTGACATATTTTTAAGACTCCTCTGGAGGTGAATGTACTGGCTTTCAGCAAAATTTGACACAGCAGAGAACAAGGTGTGCTGTGCTCTTAGCTGCTTGATAATTATAAATAGGTTTATGGTACAATAGATCTGATTTGGAAACCACATAAAATGGAATTATCTGTAACTCTCATTAAAAACAGATATTAAGAAAACACTGCGTTTGCCTACAGCCTTTGTCTTGAAGTTTGAATTTATCAAATACTTATCATCATTCCTGCTTTCCCTCCAAGGCCTTGGGCTTTCCGTAGTCAATGAGAGGTTCCTAATGCAGTCAAGTATGAACAGGAGTAAGATGAAGCAATGAGCTGAGATGTGGAGCAGAGGGGATTCTTGGCACCTCTCTGCTGAGAGGCAATAGTCAGCTCTTCTGGTAGAGACTTTGCAGCTCATCTACAATTATTTTACTGCAGGAGTGTTACCTGAAACTCCTCCACTGCTTCCAGTTACTTATCTTGCTTTTGCAGACATCTAGTGGCATTCTTACAACCCACTGTTCTTAGCCACCCACAAAAGACAAGCTCCAAACAACTGCCATCTTCTCAAGTACTAGAACTATCACCTTATGCCACAGATACGGAAAGCAATATGAATAAATACTATTTATGTAAAGAGCTCTTGCAAATCAACAATGTAGCACAAACAGCCTAGAGAACCTAGGATATAATTTACAAAAGAAGAAATACAAACCTCTCATCTATGTTAAATAGGTTCAAGCGTCACTAGTGAGCAATTTAAGCACAAATGAACTAGAGGTTTTCATGCCTCAGGTTGGTGATGATTTGGAAAATATGAGTATACGGCAAGATAAGTACTCGTATACACTCTTAATGAGACTGTAATGTAATGGAAACCTTTCAGGGAAGCAATTTGGCAGTATGTACTAAGTGACTTAAATTGTTTCATGTCCTTTGAATCAGTCATTCGTCCAAGACAGAGTCAAAAAGAAATAAGCATGCTTGTAGACAAGAATGTATGTACAGGGATGTTTATCAGAGTTAGCCAAAATTGGAAACCACATAAAGGCTTAATAAAAGAGCAATGGCTAAACTATATATGGTATATTATGGAATATTTTAAATGCATTATAATGTTCATGGATATTATGAGAAATTATTCAAGAGATAACATTAAGTGCAAAAATAGATAAGTGAGCAAATCTATGAATGTATATTTCTCAGAAGAAGCCTCAGAGGTTGGCAATTCTATGAAAAGATGTCAGAATTCCAGAGCAGTCAGAAAAATATGAATAAAAATAAAAATGAGATACTGATTTACAGGTTACCATAATAGCCAAAAGTTCAAAGAGCATATGATACAAGGGGTCTATAATAAAGCAGGAGGATGGAGACTTGAATAACACTGGAAAGCAATATGGTAGTACTTAGGATAGTCAAGGTCCCATGGCTTACTAATTGCATACATGGATATATATCGCAGAGACATTCCTCCACAGGCCCTTATGAGGACACGTAAGAGATGTCTGTCATGACAATGACTGTCAGGACAAGTCAGAATAACCCACATGGTCAACAGTGGAGGAATTAATAAGCAAAATGTGGTAAATGCATACTATATAATGACAAAAACTAGATGGTACACACATCAATAAATATGAAAACAGTTTTCAGTGGAAAAAAGGGAAGGACAGAATGAGACTTTAGGAAAAACGAATATTAAAGAACACATACATAAAGGAACGCAATACACTGCATATATCAAAAACAATTTATATCAGTGCAACACATGTCATGTATCAAAATTATTAGGGAAGTACCTTTGTCAGAGAGAAATAATGGTAGTTGTTATTGTTACTTTATTGTATTTAAAAGTATAATAGAAAAGAGCCTTGCTTACATCGATCATCAATGATTAAGTATTCTACAACCAAAGACATGACGCATTCAATATTCTGTGCCTAAGTTGTTGTTGTTGTTGTTGTGTGTGTTTGTGTGTGTGTGTGTGTGTGTGTGTTTTTCCCCCAAGACGAGGTCTCACTCTGTCACCCAGGCTGGAGTGCAGTGGCGCTATCTAGGCTCACTGCAACCTCTGCCTCCCAGGTTCAAGCGATTCTCCTGCCTCAGCCTCTCTCTTGTCTTTTGTGGGTGGCTAAGTAACTGGGATTACAGGAGCATGCCAACACGCCCGGCTAATTTTTGTATTTTTAGTAGAGACGAGGTTTCATCATGTTGGCCAGGCTGGTCTCAAACTCCTGACCTCATGGTCTGCCCACCTCGGCCTCCCAAAGTGCTGAGATTACTGACGTGAGCCACCACGCCCAGCCCTAAGTTTTTTAAAAGAGCTGTATATTAAATTCATATCATACACAGTCCCAATTTTGTAGTAAATATGCAATGAAACACCAGAAGGTAAGAAAAACATTAAAAGGTTAATAATGGCAATCTCTGAATTTGATTTAATTTTATGTCAATTGCTTTCTTTGTATTTGTAGCAAGGGTCCAGCTCTAGCCTGTAATGAACCCGCTGTTGGGATTTGGAGATGTTTGTGCATAGTAGGGTGGGCTGCGGTGGTGGGGTATGGGGTGGTCTTAGTCCATTCAGGCTGCTATAACAACACTGGGTAGCTTATAAATAGCTGAAATTTAATTCCTGGAGTCTAGGAACTGCAGGATTACAAATGCTGGCAGATTCAATGTCTGTTGAGAGCTTGCTTTCTGATTCATGGATGATGCCTTCTTGCTGTCTCTTCACATGGTAGAAAGGGCAAGACAGCTCTCTAGGGCCACATTTACAAAGACATTAATCTCATTCATGAGGGTTCTTCCCTCATGACCTAATCACTTGCCACCTCCTAATTCCGTTGCGTTGGTGATTAGGTTTTAACATGTATTTGGGGAGACACAAGCATTTGGATAATGGTGGTGGGCAAGTTAAGAGTCAGATAAATTTTCTTATGGGAAAATCCCAGAGCTCAGGTGCTAAAGAGGCAGCAAACATATTCTGAAGACCTGTCCTTTGGCAAGGAGCTTAGGCCAAGGGTGATGGGAGCCATGGTCAGAAGACAAGAGGTTCTTTTCTAGTGCCCTATTGCCTCAGTAAGAACATATGGCTGGTTGTGGGGGGAGAATACTAGTCTCCACATTTCTGCATGAAACCAGTCAGAGATTGAATTGCATCAAGGGTCTTTTGGCTACCAAAGAGTTCCAGAGCTCCAATTTCTTAGCAGGGGTTTGGGGTGTTTGGGGAGGCGGAGGGAATGGGGCTCTGAGTGGTCATTTAAAGAAGAGCCCCATCCCATCACTCAGTTTTGTAGGCAGCTGACACAATTGAGGGTGACCATAGCTGTGGAAAGGGAATGGGCCAAATGCCACAAACAATGGCCTAAGCTATTAGGAACATGGGTCCATGACTCTCGCTCTTTGGGATTCTGTGAGAGTCAATTTTACGTGTCAATGTGACTGGGCCATGGGGTGCCCAGATTGTTTCTGGGAGTGCCCGTGGAGGTATTTCTGAATGAGAATAACATTTGAACAAGTGGACTCAGTAAAATAGATTGCTCTCCCGGTATAGGGGGGCATTCTTCAATCCACTGAGGGCCAAAATAAAATGAAACAGCAGAGGAAGGAGGAATTCGCTCCTTTTTCTTCCTGCTTGCCTACCTGAGCTGGAATATTCATCTTTTCTCGCCCTTTTACAAAGATTTACACCACTGGGTCCGCTATTTCTCAGGCTTTCTGTCTTGAACTGGAATTACATCACAAGCTTTCCTGGATCACCATCTGACAATGGCTAATTGTGGAACTTCTTACTCTCCATAGTCATGCCAGTGAATTCCTTGTTATATGTATAATTAGTCCTTTTCTCTGAAGAACTCTGCCTAATACAGATTTTCAACACAGTCTAGAAGTAAGGGGGACAGGAGAGAACAATAACTGTTCAGGGATTTGAGGACTTGCGTTAAGGAGGATAAAAAATTCAGCAAAATATGATTTATTGTTAATAGGCTTTCAGGTTGCATGACCTGAAGAAACATGTTACATGCTTTCCCTATTTTTCAAGCATTCCATATATAAATGAAATGTATTAATTTATAATGAGAAAAATGTTATAATAATTTGAAAGTAAAAGTCTCAAGTATAAAAGAAAAACGTGGAGGCAAGGTATTTTCAGTAGAAGTCCTACTGACGTTTTCTCCTCTTTCTGGGCTTTTCTTGTCCCTGTTGGCCACTTCATCCAGGCTCTGTGCTGGAGCCTGGGAAGGGAGAGATGAAAAACACTACTCTGTTTCCAAACTACCTACCCACTCTTCTGTAAGGCTCTCTAAAAGTGATTATTCTGACATAAGATATTTTAATTCTATATTTCAAGTTAAAGGACTATTTCTAGGGTTAGAGATGCCACATCTCATAGAAGGCTGTACTCCCACACAGTGACTCTTAACAATTACAAAATTATATTGCATGTATTTTTTTTTCTACAGCTGGAAAGGAAGAGGTTAGAAGTATCATGGGATAGCATCTTCCAGGAAGCATCTTCTGCCTAATTTCTTGGATGCCCTTTAAGTATCCCATAGTCCTCTCCCAACAGGCCTTTCCCCCCTGTTTCTTCCCCCTACCCAATCTTAGACCTAGAGTAAACTTTGGTAATGTTGATTGGCTTCAGTTTTCTCCCTCTTTTCTGCCTTTTTCACTTCCCTAGACTTCCTCTCCCCCATCCTTAGGGAGGTACCCAGTACTCTCCCAATGCCCTAGATCTCCCATTCTGACAACCTTCCCCCAAAGTCAAACTTTCTACCACACGACTATGCACACCAACACTTTTTCTCCCTCTACCCCTTCATCTTAATATTTCCTTGCAGAGCTGTATTTGCATATTTAAAGCAAATATTATCACCTATGGATCTGTTAAGCATGCTATATATTTTACTTATTTGTTTATTTTCTGCTTCTCTATACATTCTCTCACTTCCCGGCTACAGTATAAAGTCCACAAGATTGGTGACTTTTGTTTCTTATTCTCTGCTGTAATCTAAAATCAGTGCTTGGCTCATACAGAAGACGCTTAATAAATGTTTGTTGAAAGGATGAATGAATTAATGAATTTGAGGGAAATAATCCATTTAAATTAAAAACTGGTAGGTGATTGGCTATTCCATTCACTTATTCATCAGATATTTGTAGAATAACCCACTAGCCAATCACTAGAATGAGGGAATCACGGTTGATAAAACACAGTTCTTGCCCTGGAGGGGCTCAGAGTCTAGAAGGATAGAAAGATCAATGGAAGCAAAATAGTGTAGAAATCAGTACAACTGAGTAAGTGTAGAGTAGGAGCACAGAGGAAGGGCACCCAGTCTAATCCGCAGGGATTCCATAAGGGCTTCAAACATCTACCTGGGCTGGGACTGAGAAGTGAGTAGGAACAGCAGAAGGGTTTGAATTAGGGCACTTCTGGCAGAGGGAAAAGTTGTGCCAAAGCTTGGACGTGAAAGAGGGTAGCAAGTTCTGGGCCTTGGCACTCCACAACTCCAGGTGGTGTCCTTCCCGTCGTGTTTTAAGTGAAGAGCTCTCCCAGGCTCTATTGTGGAAACAGCTAGTGGTGATGGTTGCACAACATCATAAATGCACTGAATTCCACTGAATTATACAATTAAAGATGGTTACAATGGCAGATTTTATTACATTCATTTACCACAATAAAAGCAATTTTTAAGTATGTAGCTAAAATACTTAAAAAATGTTATTATAGAGGTATTTCAAGGTATTAGTATACTGGATTTTATAACATTTGAGGTAATTTTTAGCTTTTATAATTTGTAATTTGCTGTGATTTCTTGTCTCCTTTTCAGTGAATTTTCATATTACAAAAATAAAGTGAATAAGTAATTGGTATAATTGTTGCCCAAATGATATACTTGAAGAACAGCTAACTGGTAGACCTCCTCCTAGCATGCTTAACCCTACAGAAGCTCTGGGCTGTGAACACAAGTATCCTCTTTTCATGGGTGAACAAAGTGATCTCAGCAGTTAAAGAACTTGCCTGTTAGCATCTAATCAGAAGGTCTGCCTGATTTTGAAGCCTGTGTTTGCCCTCACTGCATGATGCCACCTCCATTTGAAAACTACTACTTTAGATTTTAACATGGTTAACGAGAATAAGCACTGAGCACAGTCTATAATTCCTTTCTAAGTAAATATATGCAAATAACCGAAAATTTTTAGACTGCCAACAGTGAGCTTTCCCTCTGAAAGAAGGAGCTGCCACCCCGTCCTGGCTCAGCCACTAACTAGTTGCAGAGCCCTGGAAAAGCCATTTAATTGCTTTGGGCCTCAGTGACAGCATCCGTAAAAGCCAAGTCAATAATATTTATTGAGTGGCCACAAGACACCAGACCCTGAGTGAAACTCTGAAGGATCTTGAGGTAGAGTCAAAAACTATGCTCTTCACAAACTCAGGATCTAGTTGAGGAGAACAGAGAGACCCAAGAAAGATGGCCAGGGCCTGAGGATAGAACTAATTCTCTCTGGGGAGGTAATACTTGATGAAGTGTGAGAAGGAAATTGATAACCATGAAACTAAGTCACCAGGCTTTGTTTTGTGGGGGCTTAGAGGTGAGGGCTTCTGGGAGCAGTCAGTGAAATCGTTTTTTCGGGTTACCTGGGTGGGTAAAACCCTGCCTTGCTCTCTTTAGTTGTCGTCCCCGTGGAGCACTCTTGAGTGACTGTAGGTAACTTATGGTGGTTGAGGGGGTGACCTGTTCTCCTTTGCACAGTACACGGGCACACCACACACACCCCCACAGAAAGATGAAGTACTTTGCTGTTGGTTCTCGATAGTGGAAAGCCACTGTGCAAAACAGAGCAAGGGTAGGAGGCTGGCAGGGAGCCTTGCAAACACTCTCACTTCTGTGCCCACCCAACCCAGGGTCTCACTGCCTCCATCACCCTGGTGTCTCTATCAGCATATGGACTTTCCCTCATTCTGCGAGTCTCTGTAAGCCTCTCTCTTTCGAGGTCCCACCTTGAACTCTACTTGCTTTAACCCCTCACATTCCTCAGAGTCTTGAGTTCCACCAATCCCTTGCTTGTCCTTCCTCACAATTCCTCCTTCATCTTAGAATCCTTAGAGGTGGTTGTG
This sequence comes from Colobus angolensis palliatus, assembly GCF_000951035.1. Lineage (NCBI taxonomy): Eukaryota > Metazoa > Chordata > Mammalia > Primates > Cercopithecidae > Colobus > Colobus angolensis. The sequence continues at coordinate 7,324,726 of NW_012114252.1, read as the reverse complement.
ACTCACTCTATTCCCTCTCCCTTTAAGTTTCTGCAGTTGGGTTATTGGAGGTGAGTCTGAGGGAACTTTGAGTGTTAAGGGTGAACTAAGCAAGAAGGGTCATTTTTAAAGAGGGAGATTCAGAATGGCAGCTTTTTTGATCTCCTCCTAATATCTAATTATATCCTAAAGTCTTAATATATTAATTTTATTTGTCTGTTCCTAGTTCTTAATTTTTAAAATCTTGATCACTCAGAGGACTACAGACAAAAGATCCTACCATCTCAGATAAAAAGGAGAGAAGGGTATTTCTGACAGAGCGATCAGAAACATTAAAGTTGAAAAGATGGGAACATCCATGACGTCAAAGACATAGGAGTAATCTAATCTACCCAGTGAGTAGGGTGCTGCAGATTGTGGTAGAAAATGAGTCCTCAGGAGTAAATTAGGGCCATTCTTGAAAGGTCTTGAGTGTTACAATCAGATATGGTGGTCTTTATTCTGTAGTAAATGAGAGGTGATCACTTAAAGGTTCTGGACAAATGACAAAGTGATTATGTATTTATTTTAGTTAATTCTGAGAGTTGTGTAGAATGGAATTAAAGGAAAGAGAATCTAGGAATGTAATTTGCTTGTTCACTTAACAGTTGATTTATAAGTTGTCTACAATGTGCTAGAAGTAAATGCTGAACAAAATGGATAAATATTCCCACCCTCATAGTACTTATAGGCTATGAGTCAGAAGACTATTAGATTGTGTGGCCTTAAGTGGAGAAAAGACAGTAGGCATAGATAGGCAATTTATGAATGTATTTGGGAAGTACAATTAATATAGGATGTTTAAACTTGGTGTATCAGTCCATTTTCCTACTGCTATAAAGAACTGCCCAAGACTGGGTAATTTATAAGGAAAGGAGGTTTAATTGACCCACAGTTCAGCACGACTTGGGGGAGGCCTCAGGAAGCTTACAATCACGGCAGAAGGCAAAGGGGAAGCAAGGCATCTTCTTCACAAGGTGGCAGGAAGGAGGAGTACTGAGCCAAGGGGGAAAAGCCCCTTATAAAACCATCAGATCTCGTAAGACTTTACTCAGTATCGTGAGAACAGCCATGATTCAATTACCTGCACCTGGTCTCTCCCTTGACATGCGGGGATTATGGGAATTACAATTCAAGATGAGATTTAGGTGAGGACACAAAGCCTAACCATATAACTTAGGATGTGGAAGAAGGTAGTAATATAGTCGAAGACTTTTAACCAAGGTAAGACATAGACAATAACAATATTTTCTATAGATTTCAGAAAGATATGCTGTACATACACTCATATGAATATTTCATAGGGAAGACCTGTGGAGGTGTCCAGAAGGCAGCAGTAAATGTGCTTGAAGCTTGGTAGGCAGGTGAGATCTGTATATTTGAAAGATACCAGGATATATATTTGAAAGGTACAAGGATCTAGGTGATAACTAAGGCCATGGGCAGAGAGGGAGTCACACAGACATCACATGCAGAATGAGAAGATGAGAAGGTGAAGGTCAGAAATTTCAAGGAAATATAGCTTCAGGGTCAAAAGACAAGAAAACGTTGAAGGACTGAGAGTGAACAATCACAGAAGTAAGAGGAGAAGCAGAAGAGACTGAGGTTTTGGAGCTCAAAGGAGGCAAGTGTTTCAGGAATGAATAGGTAAGGGATGGGAAGCTCAAGGTGACTCAAGAAAAGATCAAACCAGTGTGGGAGCTTTGAGAGAGCAGCTTCATTAGAGCAGAACGATGCAGCGGGAGAGCCTAATTTTATAAAGCATTAAATAAAAGGAAGGTAAAGAAATACGACAAACCATTTTCCAGACCCATATTTCTTAATTTGAGTCTGGAAACAGTACATTAGAAACACTTGTCTGAGTGTTCTGTGACTTCCTCTGCAACGCTTATTTAACAAAGTTCCTTCTCTATAATTTTCCATATGAATCCGGAGAGACATTTTGCAGGGAGTGCAAAAATAATCTATCTTTTCCCCAAGTTTTGCAGGAAATGTCTGATTTGAGAGAGGACTTCTTCTCACTCCTCAGAGAGCACGGTGCCTTGAATTCTCTTCCCATTGCCCACAGCAACAATTCAAGAACTGCAGTGACAAACACTGTCCCAGCATCTCAGGAGATGGCAGGGGCATATTTCTCTCCTTCATAGTAGTAGAAGGAAGGGGCTTCAGATCAAAGACAAAATTCCAACAAATGCCACTTTGTGGTCAAGACATTTAGAAGGACTATCTTGGCTATACTGACATTCCAACAGCAATTTTTCTGAGGCATCATAAATCAGTAAATAATCTTCTTTGGATCAGAATAAACTGACTGAACCTTGGCTAAGTGCTCTTAACTGGACAATGCCTACAGGAGATTTAAGGGATTAATAACTCAAACCTCCTCCAGTCCACATGATGACACAGCTTGACACTGTCATAGGAGCACCCAGTACCCCTGTTTGCTCGTTCAAGTTAAATTGCCTCTTCTTTCCTCCCAGGGTCATTTTCAGTGGATTTCCTGGCCAGCTCACACTAATTTATTTGTTTAAGTCTGCCCCATCTAGCTTTCCACAGAGGCTACAAAATTAAAAATTGTCAGTCCCCATAACTACCTGACCTTTCCAATTGGAAAAGTTCAGATACTGGCCCACAGGGGCTAAACAGTAATTCTGCCAGAAGCAGCTGTAGTCTCAAAGAGTCAATGTAAATATTTCAACAGGTAAATAATCAGTCATAGAGCATGGTCCAGGAAACTACAAATGTGGAGCAAGGCACAGAATCTCGCAGGTGGAGGAAATTTAAAAGGAAAGCTATAGAAGTGACAACTCATAACAATAAAACCTTGTTTTTATTCCTATAAAACAAGAAAAGGAGCTTTAAGGTAAAATTTAAGGTAAAATAATCCTATTTCCAATAAATGGCTACTTTTCAAGAGAACTCAAGAGAAAAAATGGAAGAACATGCAAGAGAATCCATTCATCTGGACTTTACACTATGAGTGCTACATCAGTACAATGGCCAAAGGCCACATTTACTATTTGAAAACTATTCACAATGTTTTTTTTTTTTTTCAGTCCTCAGGAGTTACTAATTGGGTGGGTTTGACTGTGTCCCCACCCAAATTTCGTCTTGAATTGTAGCTTCCATAATCCCCATATGTTGTGGGAGGGACCAGGTGGGAGGTAATTGAATCATAGGGGCAGTTACCCTTATGCTGTTCTCATGATAGTGAGTGAGTTCTCACGAGATCTGATGGTTTTATAAGGGGCTTTCCCCCTTTGCTCAGCACTTCTCTCTCCTGTTGCTTTGCGAAGAAGGATGTGTTTGATTCCCCTTCTGCCACGATTCTAAGTTCCCTGAGGCCTTCCCAGCCATGCAGAACTGTGAGTCAGTTAAACTTCTTCCATTACAAATTGCCCAGTCTCAGATATTTCTTCACTGCTGCATGAGAATGGGTTAATACACTGTGTTATTCGGTAGTACCAGTAGAAAACAGACCAAGAAATTCTTTAGTGAATGAGGGAAGAAAAATGAAGGTGCTATTACAGGTCTTGAAAATCTCCCAAAAGTCTAGTAATCAACAGAAATGAAAAAAGAAATGAAACTTACTGTGGCTGAAATATTCATCATGAAAGTTTTATAAAAAGCGAGGTGTGAGAATCAAGAGTACAGAAATAATCTCACACGTTTTTGGCCAGTTGGTTTTGACAAGGGTGCCAAGATCATTCAATGGAGAAAGCATAGTCTTGTCAACAAGTGGTGCTGGGACAACCAAATATCCAGAAGCAAATGAATTCCTACTTTACAAAATATTAAAAAATAAATTCAAAATAGATCAACAGTCTACATATAGAGCTAAAATCATAAAACACTTAGACAAAAACATAGGGGTATGTCTTTTGATCTTGGATTTGGCAATTGATTTTTTTTATATGATACCAAAAGCATAAGAAGCAAAACAAAAAAAAAGTTGGACTTTATCAAAATTAAAATTTGTGACCAGCGAAGATTATTATCAAGAAAGTGAAAAGACAACCTACACAATGGGGAAAATATTTGCAAGTCATATATTTGCTAAGAGTCTAGCGTATCAAATAATGTAAATAAAAACTCTTACAACTTACCAGTAAAAAGATAAACAACCCAGTTAAAAAATGGGCAAAGGACTTGAGTAGACATTTTCCAAATATTGTTCAAATGGTCAACAAGCACATGAAAAGATACCAGACATAATTTGTCATTAAGGAAATGCAAATCAAAATCACAATGTGCTACCACTTTGCCTCCATTAGGATGGATGCAATGAAAAATCCAGAAAGTAATACATATTGGAGAGGATGTGGAGACATTGGAACCCTTGTGTACAGCCAATGGCAATGGAAAATGTTGCAGCTGCCACTTAGTATAGAGATTTCATTCCAGCAGCACAATTGCATTTTGAAGTTTGTGCTTCAAAGTTAGTACTAACAGTTGCCTCCCCAGGTGCCTGAGCAAACCCCTCAGTATCACCTCAAATAACTTTTAATTAAACCAAACTCATTCATTCCTGACTTAAGCTTTGTGCTTGTGCCTTCTACATCTAAAGTTCTATTTATAAACTGTTTAGTCATATGGGCTATTGATTTGGAGCCTAATTAGAGCTGTGTAATACAATATGGTTGTCCCAAACATTTGCATCATTGTCACATGAGGCAGGCTAATGAATTGCCTGAGAAAGACCAAATGCAGCTTCCCTACAGGTTTGCCTGTTGATTCCATCTCACCTTGCAGATGCATTTCATCTAAAAACCGGAAACCTCATACTATTCCTTGGCCATTTCTCTTGGATTAATGGTGAAGGCGTGTGTTGCAATTGAGGATGGTTACCCCAGCTCCACACACAAGCCGGTGGCCACTGGCGACTCCAGACAGACTTTGTACAGGTCTTGAGTCAATGCAGTGGGCTGTCACCTTACAATCTGCTGGTGGTGTCAGTAGTCAAACGAGCAAGCTCACTTCTCCTCCCATTTTGAATGGAAGCCAGAATTTTTATAAAAGAAAGAAAGAATAAGAAATAGAAATCAAGTAGAAATTCAACCACTAGAGTCAAGGGCAAGCAAAATTGATTTTAAAGGGCTGGCTTCAAGCCACAGAAACAAGTCAAGTTGAAATGAAACTGTGCTTTTCTGGTAAAATTGCAGCAACTGCTAAAGGAAAGGTATATAATGGAAAAGTAGACCTAAATGCTTCATGTTTAGCATGCCCAGTGTACTTGAAACTAAGATAGCAACACACCCTTTAAAAATTAAAGAAAAATTGCTCCCAGTGTAGTTCTGTCTGCCTGAAATGTAAGCAGAGGTACAAAAATCAGGGCAAAATGAGAGAGTGGTGAAAAGAAAAACACAACTAAAATCCTGCAGCTACACATTTTAAAAATTTGATTTCTCTAAAGTAATATAATTTGCATTGTGTGAACAGGCTGTCCAAACTTAGGCACTGCAACCCCACTTATAATGAACCATAAACAATGTACGATATATTGAGTAGCCTAGTTCCAGAGCCAGAATGACTGAGTTCAAATGTTGGCTTTGCCAGTAACTAGCTGTATGACCCTGGGCAAATTATTTGACTTCTCTGAACCCTAATTTCTTAATCTGTAAAATGGGAAACATGATAACATTATTTAAGTCATAGTATATGACATGAATTGCATATGTGAGATGTGTATAGGGAGCAAACAAGAGCTACACAAAGTGTTTGCTATTTTCATCATTCAATATGATTTTTAGTTGCATTTCCTGGTTATCTATTTCATTTCCCTCAAACATCAACACAAAATATCAATGTAGGAAACAACGCCTCTTCACTTATACTAATGTTACATACAAATACTAATTTCAGGTAAATTGTAGATGTAAATAGTAATACATCTTCTAGAGGAAAATGAAAAAAGATCTTCAGGGCCATGGTAAGGCAAAACAATTTTGAAGCAAGGCATAAAAATTACTAACCATAGAAAAAGAACACTGAAAAACTGGGCTACCATACTTTAAAATTAAGAATTCCTGTTGATGAAAACAAATTGAGAGGAAAATGCAAGCTGCATAGTGAAAAAAGATAGTTGTAATACTAAAAGACTTCTTATCCAGAATCTAAAAAGAATCCCTGCAACTCAACAAGGAAATATCAGAGAATACAATAGAAATTGGATGAAAGATTTGAAGAGGCACTTTACAAAAGATAATATCCTAGTGCCCAACATAAAAAGGTGTACAACATTAGTAGTCACCAGAGAAATTTACATGTTAACCAAGTGAAAATTCCTCATATAGCCAACCAGGATGACTAAAATTAAAAAGGTGCAAAACATTAGGTGTTGGTGAGGATGTATAGGAAATAGAACCCTTATACACAATTGATCAGAGTGTAAAAGAAAAAGCATTTGGCGGTATTGACTGAAACTGAACCTGTGCTCACTCTGTAACAAAACAATTTCACTTGTAGATTTTTATTCCACAGATACATACCCCCAGATGCAGGTAAAAGAATGTTCATGTTAGTATTATTATTAATGATCCCAAACTGGAAACAATCCAAATTCTAATAGGTTAATAAATGAATACATTATGATAGTTTATGATATGCAACAAAAATATAAGCAAATGATTGTTACACAAAACAATACAGGGAAATCTCAAAAAAGATTAAATGCAATAAGCCAGACATGTAAAAAACAAGTATTGATATATGACTAAATTTCTATAAAGTTAAAAATAGACTAATTAATGATGATAGAAGTTAGGATGGTGATTATCTGTGGGGAAAGGGGTTAGTTACTAGACTAGCAAGGGCAAAAGGGGGAGCCTGGTAATAATTAACTAAAATGTGTGATGTCTACAAAGATGTGTTGTTTTGAAATTCATTGAGCCATACACTTACAACTTGTGCACTTCTCTATTAACATGTTATACCTTGCTATTAAAATTGTTAAGCCTATGAGGCCAGGTGTGGTGGCTCACACCTGTAATCCCAGTTCTTTGGGAGGCTGAGACAAGTGGATCACTTGAGGTCAGGAGTTTGAGATCAGCCTGGCCAACATGGTGAAACTACATTCCACTAAAAATACAAAAATTAGCTGGGCATGATGGCACGTGCCTGTAGTCTCAGTTACTCAGGAAGCTAAGGCAGGAGAATCGAACCCAGGAGGCAGAGGTTGTTGCAGTAAGCTGATTGTGCCACTGCACTACTGCCTGGGTGATAGAGTTAGACTCCATCTCAAAGACAAAAAAAAAAAAAAAAAAAGAAGGCTCTGAAAGCTAAGGAATAGTTTTGCCAAGTAACCAATTTAACCCCTCAAGTGTTAGCATGTGGTTATTATCTATTTACATCTAAACTAAACTCTGTGTGTGTGTGTGTGTGTGTGTGTGTACACACACACACATGTGCCACTAGAAGTTACATTCTATGAAGACAGGAATTTTTGAAGAGTTTGATTTGCTTACTTCTGTCTCTGGCCACTTCAACAGTATCTGGTATGTAGTAGGCACTCAATAAATATTTGCTGAATGCATAAATGCAAAAATGTCTTGCATTTGACAAATTAAAGGAAAGTTAATTTAACACTGTATTCGTGGGCCAGGAAACTAGAATGGATTTCTTCCCAGGAGGTATAAATATTATGATTGATCTGCTTTTATGTTTCCTCCAGCCAGTTTTTCTCAAGCAGTGTTCATAATTGGAGAGAGTGATATATGAGTAGCAATCAACTGTGGGACCCAGTGTGCAAGGCCATGAAACTTAAAGGAAATTAATTTCTGAGCCCACCAAGATATCTCAGTATCCATCACTTAACAGAGCACATGCATTCCTGCAAAGACAATTCCAAGGCAATTTCTTTGTTAAAAGAAATCTGTTTTCCTATGGGAACTCTCAAAAGAAGTTGAATGGGGGTTTTCACAGGAAAAAGTCTCACAGTAAATGAGAAGTATTAATAAAAATAATAAAAATTAGCACTTCTGTGAGGAAAGACAAAAGATGGTGGTTAATTTCATGACATACAGTACTAGGTATTACAGTGCCTTAAATAATAAGAGCAAACTTTTTGGCCATTGTTATTTCCACCTTGTTTATTACTTATTTGCATAAGTTTTCCAACTTCAGCATCTTCTATATTCAATGATGGAACAAATTTCTGTGAAATTCTGGCATCCCTACCTTTTTCTTAGGCTTAGGTATTTTCTCTATATAATGAAGCCAATGTGTAATATTACATTTCATCTGTATTAATACTGATCCAAACTCTAGCTTGAAAATTCCTCAAGTTTGAAATCTAAGATCTCATAAAATCAATTTTTAATTTGATAAATTCAAAATCAGGTAAATCAACCTCTATTTTCCTAATGGATATAATTTGCACACATCACAGATTCTAAAGCAATTAAATCAGTGTTCCTAAGGGAACCACACATTCAGATCTTAGCATCTTAGGAGAGTGGGTCATCACACCAGAGTCTGAACCTATGCTGTTACTCGTGCTTAGAGAGTGAAGCATGGGCTTCAGTTTCCTAATTTGCTAAAGTGGATGAAAATTCCTAGCTTGGCAGGTTTAATGAGCTAGTGTGTGCACACCACAGAATAGAAGCACCATAAGTGGTATCATCATCATCATCATCATCACCATTTACATCCAGACAGCCAGAAAATAGCCCAGTGCAGTTATTGCTGGTTATTGTCTGAATGTTTTAAAACTTGAATTTAGTTTAGCTCTAACTGAGTAGCAACCTGCCCTGATTCATTAATCAACAGAGAAACCAGCTATTGTGGATTCTGCTTCTGACCCTGTCATTGAAGAGCACCTCAACAACTGCTTCATATTTCCATCTGCAAAATGGGGTTGATACGCGCAGCCACTCACACAAGCAATTATTTCAACACAGACAGTCACCAATTTACAGTGGCTTTACTTTTCTTTTAACTTTATATGTTACAAAACCATTACCATTTTCACATGGCACTTTGAATTTTGATCTTTTCCCAGGCTAGTGATATGTGGTATGTGAGATATTCAATGCTTTATTATCAAATAGGCCTTATGTTAGATGATTTTGTCCAACTCTAAGCTAAGGTAAGTGTGTTTTAAGCATGTTTAAGGTAGGCTAGGCTAAGTGATGATGTTTGGTAGGTAAGGTATATAGTTAACCATTGAATAATGTGGGAGTTAGGGGTCTGACCCCTCATGCAGCCCAAAATCCACATATATAACTTTTGACTCCCCAAAAAACTTAACTACTGATAGCCTACTATTGACCTGACCAACAACAAACAATTAATACATGTTTTGTACATTATATGTATTATATACTGTGTTTGCCCAATAACATAAGCTAGAGAAAAGAAAATATTATTAAGAAAATCCAAAATCATAAGGAAGAGAAAATATATTTACTGTTCATTATGTGGAAGTGGATCATCATAAAGGTCTTCCTCCTCATCAACTTCATGTTGAGTGTGCTGAAGAAGAGGAAAAGGGGGAGTTGGTCTTGCTGTCTCAGAGGTGACTGAGGCAGAAGAGGTAGAGGAGGTGGAATGGGAGGCAGGAGAGGCAGGCACACTTGGTACAACTTATATTTTAAAAACACAGTATAAATGGACTTGGACAGTTCAAACCCATGTTGCTCAAGGGTCAGCTGTATTAAATGCATTTTTTACTTCTAGTATTTTCCACATATGATGGGTTTATTAGGACGTAACACTGTGGTAAGTGGAGGAGCATCTGTATGGCCCATGTTGGAAACTGGCTGTGGAAATAAGCAGAACCAGCCAGGCAGTGAGAAGGCAGGGAGGCCATTGGGTTGCTGTTTGGAAGCCGGGAGCTGGAAACAGTTCTCTCTGATCTATTGCCTGGAGAATACCAGGAGCCAGCTGGCCCAAGAAGATAAGAGAATTTCACTTCTTCAGGCTGGGTGGAACCATAGCTAATCAGTTGTTGGGCAAGATGCTTAGCAAGCACTACTTTTGCTGTGTGCCAAAGTCTGCATGCGTTTCATCTGGATTCCATTTTTTATCCTTTGCCATACTTCAAAAATTATTTTCTCCCTTCCCTGGAGGAAGTAACCACAGTATCTCCAGCTCTCCTCAGACAATTTGTCCTAAGTGTAAAGAATTGAAGTTGGGGGTGACAGGAGACATTGAGTTAACCAAATCCGAAGGTTTAAAGCAAGCGTATATTTTAAAAAGTGACTTGGTATGCTTATGGAAACAACAGTAGCTTTGCGCAAATGTTATGGTGCCCCTTACTCCTGCTCCCTCTGTTTGTCGGTATGCTTGCTCTTCCTGTCACACTCTGCCTTGATAGAAAAGCAGAAGCTGGCAAACTGAGAAGAAGAAGGGATAGCAACTGGTCTCTTCTGTTGCAGAAGGGCAGCAGCATAAGAACGAAGTTGAAACTTGTGATGGGTAATTTTATGTGTCAACTTGTCTAGGCTATGGTGCACCATTGTTAGGTCAAGTGTCAATCCAGATGTTCCTATGAAGGTATTTTTTAGATTTGCTGAACATTCAAATGAGCAGACTTTGAGTAAAACAGATTACCCTCCATAATATGGGCGGTTTCATCCAATCCGTTGGAAGCCTTAAGAGGAGAGACAGATTTATTCTAAGACTGCAACCTAGAAACCCTTCCTGTGTTCCCAGCCTGCTGCCCTTTGGATTTCAGACTGAAGGCTGCAGTAGCAACTCTTACATGAGTCTCCAGCTTTCCAACCTACCCTACAGATTTCAGTCAGCCAGCCAGCCAGCCAGCCCCCAAGGTTATATGAGCCAATTCTTAAAATATTTCTGTCTCTCTCTTATTCTCTTTTGGTTCTGTTTTTCTAAGGAACCCTGGCTAATACAAGCATCTCACTCTTACTGCACAGGGCAGATATGCTGCTCCCTAGGAGGAGTGGTTGGATAACTGACAAAAGATTGTTCATCCCCAAATATCCTCCTTCCTTTATTTATCTTGCAGTCTACCAGCTAACCTGCACATTTGTTTTGGAAAATCACTAAGAGGACATTACTGAAGTCCATAGAAGCGACCCTGCCTATTAGGCCATTAGTTTAGCAAATTTCTCTGACTAGTCAGCTGGGCCTTGGATCCTGAAAATAGAGACATAATATCGACTCCTGAAAATGGAGTTTAATTCTGATACTCAGAAGATCTGAGGGGTAATGACAGATAAGGACAGTCTAAAAGGTGATGAACAGTAGCTGGAAAAGATGCCTAAGAGGAAGGTGAAAAGATACAAGGAGAACAAAATGTTATGTTTAATATTATTAATAATCAGCATTATTGTATTCATAAACTCCAAACTAGGCATCTAGTCATTGCAAGACAAATCCTACCTCAAGCACATCACATTTGCAGCAGAGGTGAGCTGAATGCCAAGATCTCGAAATGGGAGCTGCACATTCACAACCATTTCCAGCTACTGAGTGCAGTAACCAGCCCAGATACCCACCCGACCCTGCATAGGCAATACTCAGGGTCTTTGTTTTCCTGATATGGGAAGAGATACTTCAGGGTATTTTGGCTTTCAAAGATCTACCCACTTTCTCCTCTCCCAAATCCCATGTCTACAGGAACATAGACTCTGTACTGCACGGGGTTCTTTTCTTGGCGGTAAATATTTTTCTCCCAGTACTCAATCTCTGGTTTCTAAAAATTCCTGTTCTTTTAAAAAGGAATTACTGTTTACTTAATTTATATTCTCTTATTCTCAGTATGGGCCTTTGGAGTAAATATTGTTCCATTTTGCAAATGAGGTAACTGAGGCTGAGTTTGCTCAAGCGTCAGGAGCTAGATTGGAGCCCCGCTTGATTAAGGGCTGGTATTGTGCTGACCTACAAGAGTTCCAAAAACGACAGCCTAACAAAAGGCACCTTGGCCTATGAGGGGTTCTGCAGCAGGGTCCCAATACACAAGGGGATATGGGAGTGATGCAAAATGAAAACCAAGAGGCTCTGTAATCCATGAGTTTAAATGCAGACATGACATTAACGGCATGATAACCCAAGAATACTAACTCATCGCTCCTAATTAGACTTTGCATGTCTTTACTCTTTGACAGATGCAAAGAATTTCAAAATATAATTAAACTTTCCAATACCCTTGTGAAGAGGTGGCAACATATTCATTTTACAGATGGGCGAACCGAGGCCAACAGAAGACACATCTCTGAAAGTTAACTCATGATTCTTGAGAAAGCATTCAGGAAACCCCAGGGTTCTTTGCACCTCTGTGCTTCAGCTCCAACCGGCTCAGAGCACTGGTCTAGAATTTTTAAGGAAGGAGTCAAGGCTGAAAACTTTTCACCCATATTTAACCTCAAGTACAAGTAAATAAAAGTCAGTTCATATGTGCTTCAAGCTCCCACCTTAGTTGCAGTGTGTTTATCCAGGGGTTCCCCAAACTTTCTTGGTCATAAGATTCCTTTGTGATACTTGTTAATAACATAGCTTTGCTGGATTTTCCCCCTGGAGATTCTGATTTTGTATGTAGGGATCATATCCTAGAAATCTGTATTTTTTACAAGTTTCTGGGTAGCATTTTATACCCAGGCATGTTTGGGAAACACTCGATGAAGCATTCTACAAGTACTTCTAGAATGTATTATTTACTTGCCTAGCACTGTGTTGGGTTCTTTTGGCTATACTCAGAGTGTAAGAAACAACCTCACAAGTCCTCTTCCCCTTATTCAATGCAATGGAGAATGCAACAAATGTTTATTGCATTCTATCTTGCACTATACCCACTGTATTGATAGCCTTTAGCTCTTTGGCTGAGTACTGTGGCAGTCACAAAGATGAAGAAGCAGGGAGAGACAAACAGCTAAACAATCTCTGTATTAATGTTAGATAATATTGTAATAGAGGTTGGTACAAAGAATTCTGATGAGGGAGATTAGGGAGCAAGTAACTGGCTGAAAGAAAGAGGCTGGGGGACATATAGCAAGAGAGTGACTTATGAGATGGGTTTTGAAGGATGAACAGGAGTTTCTCTACTGGGGCACATTACAGAGAAAACAGAAAAACATGAACAAACAAAATTATAGATACATGTATGTGTACACATATTTTAATTATAATTCTTTGGAAGAAAGGCAAATGATAAAGCATGATGAGAACGTAAATCTGTGATGAGGAGGGGTGAGTAGTGATCTGCCGAGGTAGGTTTTCAATGTCCTTGCCCATCTTATTAATTCATTCAACAAGTAGATATCAAGTACCTGCTGGGTGCCACACAGTGGCTTATGTTCTGAACATTTAACCACTATAAACTCATTTTAAAAAATTTATTTCCTTGTGAGTTTACATTTTACGGGGTGAGAAAATCAACAAGACAATTAAAATATATGGTATGTCAGATGATAATAAATGCAATGTGTGTATATATATATACACACACACACACATATATATATATATGGTGAGGGAAGTAGCCATCTGGGGGAAGAATGTTTCAGACAGAGGGAAAAGCAAATATCAGGGCCCTGAGAGTAGAGTCTACCTGGTGTGTCTGAGAAAGAGAGAGGAGGCCAATATGACTGTGATGAAGTGGGATTGGAGGGGAGGGTGGTAGGAGATGAGGCTAGCAAGGTGACAGGCAGGAAGGAAGGGGGACTGATTGTGATGGGCCCATTTCATGGATTTTGGGCTTTTATTCTGGGTGAGAAGGGAAACCACTAGAGTGTTTTAAGTAGAGGTGTGACATGATCTGATGTTTAAAAATGTGTCACTCTGTCTGCTGTGATGGGATTGTCCTATAAGGGCTAAGGCAGAGGATGTGAAAACAAAGAGGAGGCTACTGCAATGATCCAGGCATGAGATGATAGTGACTTGACCGGGGCGGAAGCAGTGGAGGTGGTACAAAATGGTAGAATTCTTGATGTACTTTGGGATAGGTTAAAAGGTTTGACTATGGGCATGAGAGAAAAAGAGAAGATAAGGATCTTGAACCTCATTCTGGAAACTAACAGAAAATTGCAGTGACATTACCTGACCTATCATTTTGTGAATTCCCTCTAATTTCAGAAGAGAAGATGGAGGGTAGGTAGAAGGCTCGGATAACAAGACAGGAAAGAGATAGGGAAGGTTGACTAAGGCTGAGTCTGTAAGTTCCACAAAAACAATCATGGTGAGAGAAGCATGGAAAAACAAACTGCAGAATTTGGTGACAAATTACATGTTTGGTGTAATCAAGCCACGATGGAAAGAGAAGGGGAGTGAGATTCATGGTAGGAGAGAGGATGAGTTTGGTTTGGGCTTGTTGAGATGTCTATGGTCTTTGGAGGAGGAATCACTAAAAGAATGAGCAATTTAACTCTGCCATTTGGGAAGCAGGGTATAGCTAGGAAGTTGTAGTGACAGCTAACGATTTTGGATATTGCAAGCTAATTTTAAAATGAGCTTTCTAGATCTTGCCAAGGATAACGATATCTGCAATTTATAGTCCTCGTATCTCCAAATTTGAACACCAGGAGAGCTTAGTAGCTTAGTAAATGCTTAGAGATAAAATAGTCCAGCAGGAATGAACATTGAATATCGAGGATGGGTGGAAGGGATATCGTGGGATGTGAGAAGTCACCCAGTCTCCTCGAAATAGAAATGGCCATACACTAGGAGCAGGCTGTATTATCTGTGAATTTTTTCTTTGCCTCAATAAGTGTGATAAACACACTCATAAATTGTTTTTGCATTTTTGTTTTGTTTTGTTTTGGAGACAGAGTTTCACCCTGTCGCCCAGGCTGGAGTGCAGTGGTGCCATCTCGGCTCACTGCAACCTCTGCCTCCCGGGTTCAAGTGATTCTCCTGCCTCCGCCTCCCAAGTAGCTGGGATTACAGGCGCCTGCCATCAGGCTCGACTAATTTTTTTGTATTTTTAGTAGAGACGGGGTTTCACCACGTTGGCCAGGCTGGTCTCGAACTCCTGACCTCAGATGATCCACCTGCCTCGGCCTCCCAAAGTTCTGGGTTTACAGGTGTGAGCCACTGTGCCCGGCCTGTCTTTGCATTCTTAAAGCATGCTATAGAGATCCTCAGAAAAATTCCTAAATGGGTTTCAAACTCCCTAGCAAAGCCACATGGCATTTACCTTCCATTATGCTTATAGAATCAGAGGTTATTAATATTATAAATGTTTCCATGATTGAGGTAGGCCAAAGTCAATCCCCTTCCCGATGTCTATAGATTTGCACCGGAGACAAATGAATAATATATACATATTCTTTCTTTGAAGTTCCTTTGTTTAGGAAGTTTGTCTGCTTAATTTTCATATAGAGATTTGTCCCTTGTTTCCCAATTGAATCGGAAGAAACATCTAATGGAAATTTGCCATGGGCCTTATAGGATTAAAGCATGGGGAGGTTATTAATAAATTTCATTGTGGGCAGCAATCTCTGCCCCAGGGAAGGTTATTTTAAAAGATCAGGACATCCCCTCAGCTTGTGGGAAGAATTCCCCCTTGTCACTCAACAGTGGCATGACTGTTGGCTGGAGGCAAAAGGCAAATTGCCTTTGTGTCCACCTTGTCATTTTGCTACACCAGTTCTGGAGTCCTGATCAGTTCAGAACATCCATCAGTGTGTTACCTGTGTTTGTGAGCTGAAAACTACATATCATATCTAAATATTGAAATTCCCCTCTTAATGCAATTACAAGAATCAACACCACTCTAGCCCAGAAAGCAGTGGCATCCTTAATTTTGGCAACCTTAATACAGTCATGAGCTTGTCCATCTCTTGACCCACATGATCATTCCAATAGTATAAAGTAGGATTCTAGGTAGAACTGCAATGTATTTGGTGATCCGAGTTCACCGAGAAGGAAAGGCGAACCCACACTTTTGCCCGGGACTCTGTTGCCAGAGGCTACAAGCAAAATAATCTCCCCGGAGTTATACAAACAATAATGGTCACTCTATGGTGACGGGAAAGTGAGAACATAGATCTAAAATAACTGAAAAAAGAAGAGCCCTTTGATGTTTATGATGTTTACTCAAGGGGGAAAAGAGGAAGATTTTGCTGGTACGTCCTGGGAGGAGTGGGTAGGAGGGACCAGCTAAAGAATAAGAGGGAGTTTTGTGCACAGAGGAAACACAGACAGGCTGGAAAAGAGAGCAGGCCACATACTCCCTGGCTCATTGTAGCAGGTGGTGTTCTAAAATGTGTCCCAATGATCCTGCCTCATGGTCTTCATGCTCTTGTGTGATACTTTCCCCTCGACTGTTGGCTGGATTTGATGATCTGCTTCTAATGAGCAGAATATGGCCAAAGGAATGAGATGTCACCTCTGAGATTAGATCATAAAAGATTGTGACTTCCATCTCGCTGACACTTTCTCATTCTAATGCCCACTTCTGTGAAGCCAGATGCCATGCTGTGAGCTGCCCTGTAGAGAGGCTTATGTAGCAAGAAACCAGGGGGTGGCTTGGCCAAGAACCCAGGAGAAACTGAGGCCTTCAGACCAGCAACCCATGAGAAAATACAGCCCTCCGACAACCACTGAGTGAGCTTGGAGGCAGATCTTGCCCCAGGTGAGCTTTGAGATAAATACAACCCCTTGAGAGACTTTGATTACAGCCTTGAGAGAGACTGGGGACAGAGGCACCCAGCTCAGCCATGGCCAGATTCCTAACCCATGGAAACTATAAGATAATAAAATGGGTGTCACACTAAGCTGCTGAGATTTGGAGTAATTTCTTTCACAATAGATAACTAACGCACCAATTGACCTGGGATAACCTGGGATGGTTTCCCTGGAAAAGAAACAAAGGGTCTTACATAATGAAAATAAGAAGTTGTTAAACATGTGACCCTGACATAGAATAAAATTTAAAAAATAGACTCCAAGAAGCATTGGAGCAGAAGATAGAGAGAAAAGTATGGAAACAATGACCAACCAAATTTGAAAAGCAAAGGCAATTTATCTGGAGCTTGCTGTGTAGCAAGGGAGCCGGCCACCATCACTGGCGTCTGGCAGAGACTCAAAGGCAGGCAGAGGAGTGGGACAGCTTTATAGCAGACACAAGGGATGGCTTCAGGTGTGCCCTGGTCAGAGGCCATTGGCCTGGGGAAGCCGGGGTGGCCAACTGGGAGCAGGGCAGCCATGTGATTGCTTAGGGGGTGTGTTAGTCCATTTTCGCGCTGCTGACGAAGACATACCTCACATTGGGAAATTTACAAAAGAAAGAGGTTTAATGAACTCACAATTCCACATGGCTGGGGAGGCCTCACAATCATGGCAGAATGTGAAAGGCACATCTCACATGGTGGCAGACAAGAGAAGGGAGCTTGTGCAGGGAAACTCCCCTTTATAAAACCATCAGATCTTGTGAGACTCATTCATCATCATGAAAACAGCATGGGAAAGACCTGCCCCCGTGATTTGACCACCTCCCACTGGGTCCCTCTCACAACATGTGGGAATTGTGGGAACCACAATCCAAGATGAGATTCGAGTGGAGACACAGCCAAACCATATCAGGGGGCATATTTGAATTCTTTGGCTGGTCCTAAGTTGGAAGTGGGGACACAAATCAGGGAAATGTAGAAGATTAATCATGTCCTGGCCATTTGAAGCTTATCAATATAGGGGCTATCATTCAGCTTCCTGGATCTTGAGTAGAGACGGTGGTCTCTCACACAATTGACTTCCGGACAGTAGGCTGGATTCCTGGCCTGGTTTCCAGAGAATGGTTTGGTTTCCTGGACAGATTGCTGCAGGTTGTGGGTCAGAGTTCTCACTAGATATATGGTCTAGTCCTTGTCTGTTCCTGTCGTCAGTCTCTCAGAAGGAAGAATAACTTTGAAGAAATGGGGCCCTGAACTAAATCAGGGATAGTCCCACAAATGGATTTAAGATACCCCTGTCACAGAAGGATTAGGAGAACCTGCTGCTTTTTGCACAGCCTCATAGATAGATCATTGGTGAGTATCACAAGGATGGTTCGGCCATACTATGCTTCAGAGATTTGGAACAATGACCAGTCATCAGTTCCATTCAAATTGCTTGTTTCAACCACACCTGGTTTTCCTTTCACTGGATCTGGAAACAGTTTTGTCAAGCCATTTCTACAACATACTTTATAAAGTTTTTCATCTACTTTACTTTTCTTTCTGTCATGTTTATCTCTACAGCCAGCATTTCAGTGAACTCGTACCACCAAAGCCTTCTGTCTAGAACCACTCCCAGTAGAGTCTTTATCTTCACAGTCCTGAGTTGCAGTATAACTTTCTTTACTGGATTCCTTTTAATATAACCTTTTCCACAGTCAGACTTTGGAGGCTTTTTTTGTTTTTTTTTGTTTTTTTTCCCTTTGCTTTTTACCTGCTGCTTAACTAGAAAATTACCCGGCACATAGGAAGGTAAATGCCATCTCATCCTGTTGCCAGAATAAAAAATTATCTTTTACCTTTGCTCTGTAGGTCAAACATCTACATTAGATCAACACTCCCTCTTAGCAAGTGGTGACTTTCAGAAGGGGGCCTGGAGCCTGGATAATAACAGCAGGGCTTGTAATCTTCCCCGTGCTAATGAGGGTCGCATCCTACCTGACATGTAGGCCTTCTGCAGAAAGTTAAAAAAGCTTCTCCTGCTTTAATTAGTAATGGGTGATGGAGGGGAAATCCTGCACCTTGAAAAGTATCCATCCTAGTGGTTTGAACAATGCAGAGAACAATTACTTGCAGGCCCAATGGCAAAGATGGTTAATTAAAATAGTGATGATGCGATAAGATGAATGACAAACGGGGGGCTCCCTCATTAATGAGAGTGGTCACATTCCAGGCTCCCTGCTCCCCTTGCTCATCAGGAAATAGCAGCGCGGAGCCCCTGGGAGACTCCTGCTCAATTAGGCCTTGCAGGCAGTGGAAACAGCCAAAGGCCCACCCTGTGAAGAGAAAATTTAACCACCTAATTTGGGAGGGAAGGAGAGAGGGCACAAGCTTTAATGGAATATGCCATTGGCACTTGCAGGTCCACATATGATAGGAAGTGCCACTCAAAGCAGTCCCAGGAAGGCAGCAGGGTGGCTGGCTGCAGAGCACAGGCTTTGAAAAACACAGGCCAGCATTTGAGCCTCTGGTTTCTCATTGAGAAACATAAGGAAAATGACAATGACCTCAACAAGTGCTGTGAGAGAGAGAGAGAGAGAGAGCGCGCACATGGTTAAAACTGGCACCTTTCCTCTCCTTCTGTCCCAACAAACTGCCCTGATAGCTGTGATCCCTCTCTGTCATCTCTCATGCAATCCACCCTTCACAGGGGATAGACAGTAGGTTGGATTCCTGGCCAGGTCACCACAGAGAATGGGTTGGTTTCCCTGGAGGCTGCTGCAGGTGTGTGAGTCAGCATTTTGTCATCTCCACTTTGTCCCCACCATTGAAAAAGTGTCTATGGAAAGTGTCCTGAACAACGTTCTTGAATATTTTGTGCTATTTCTTACAGGGGCCAGCCTCCTGAGGACAGAAGCCATTCTTTCTCTTTGTCACCTTCCTATCATCAAGCCTCAACAGGTCCCCCGTTGTCACATCTAAGTTGGACAGCACTCTCCTTCATCGCCTAGAACAAGGGAGGGAAAAGAAGCCCTTGGAGGACTCAGGAGTGAAAGAACACGAATTCTTGCTCTTTCTGGTTTTCAGAAACTCTCGCTAGTGCTAATACTCTCGCCAGTATATTTGTACAGCAGAAGCATCTTGTTATCTCATTTTGTTCAATGACCCTGTGAGATTGATAGGCTGGGCAGAGACTCACAAAGTTTAAACACCTTGGCTAATATCTCCCTTCTAGGAAGAGGCAGAACTAGAAGCCAGGTATTCTGAACCAAAGTTGGAATGTATTTTCCATTCTGAAAATAACTAATGCTTGACTCTGTATAATTCAAACTAGGCTGTGGAAATCTCAGCGGCTTAAAGCAACAAAGGTGTATTTCTCCCTCCCGCTGTCTGTCTACTGCAGATCAGCTGGGGCTCTCCTTACTGAGTCTGCATTTGGAGAGCCAGGCTGGTGGAGTAGCCACTCCCCAGAGCATCGCTGGCTGCTGGGCAGAGCAAAGTCAAGTATGCTCAAGCACGTGCTTTCTCTTAAAACATCTGCCTAGAAGTGACAACATTTCTCTCCAGTCACATTTCATTGACCCTGCCTGGGTCTGATGGGGCAGGGAAGGGTAACCTATAACCCTTCCCAAGGGAGGCACAGGGACTTCAGTGAACAGTCACACAGTCTACCATCAACCCCATTGTTCTTTGTCTCAACTACTTGCTGCTGTAGACACAAGTGGAGTCTTTTGGTGATCTAGTCAGCCTGGGAAGAGATTGTAGATGAAGATGGAGGTGGATAAAGATGGAAATCTGCGGCCCTGATTTCTCACCCTATGATGGCAGCAGAGACACAAGAATGACATTCACAATAGTGTTTGCTCTGGAGGAGACTATTTGGAAGGTGATGTCAAGTTTGGCCATCAATACCGTATGTTTAGATCTTGGACCATAGGTTAAAATATTAGCAAAAGGAGAAGCTATATGAGCTGTCTTTCCACTTCTGTAAACCAATGTTCCAGGTGACAGGATGGTTCAAAGCTACACGCAAAGGCTTATGGTCTTCAATAAGAAGGCATTAAAAAGTCATATGTGTATGCTTGTGTCTGCTGAAAAGAAGAGAGGATCATATAACTTGATAATGACAAACGGCCATGTTTTCCCCTAGGAACAGCAGATATGGCATCTCCATGGTGACAACGGAAGATGGTCAGGGGCCTCAAATAAAGGAACTGACTTCTCCATTTACATTTGCAGTACACTCTGCAACTTCATTCTAGAAAACAAACTTGTTCACAAAACCCAAAAGGTAATAATGCAAAATATCTTTTTCCAGTTCGTGGAACCTGTTCGATACAAACATACATCAGATATTTACTTATTTCAGTAGACTTCATATTCCTCTTATTGCCAGGAAAATTTGAGGCAAGTTCTGCATGAAATGTACTGTGAAACAGGATGGCGAGATCTGAAACCGGAGCAGACACTGCAGGGCAGGAGCAGAGCGAGTCAATGTTTCCACATCCCTAAAATAACCAGTGGCTTATGTTGGGCCCTGACTTGCCTACAAAGTGTTGAAAGGCCACAAAGGAACATGCTGACCTCTCTGGGAGTCATGCTTCTAACAGACAACCCACGTGATTATACAGGCAAAGTGTCACCCTAAGGGCTGTCCCCTCCCACTTTGCCTAAGCCCTCTGCCCACTATGCAGAGGCTTAGGAAAGGTTGATTTATTTCTAGGGTAGGTGTGCAACAAAATCTGAAGCAGCAGCCTCCTCCGTGAGAGTTCACATAGGCTTGCCTCCATTCCAGTGCCTCCTTCCCTCCTAGCCAACTGTCATGGGAGGAGAGGATCTGTTCAGACGTTACCTGAGAAGACCTTAAGACATGGCCTGATTCAGGAATTTTCATTCAATTACATTCATCTAATAGTTATTTATAGATTACATTTCCAGAGCCTGGAAATACAGAGACGAAGAGAACAGGGGTTGTGGACATTCATATTTTAATGTGATTCTTAGGGATTCTCTGCATTTGAATACCCAAAGGACTTAATCTCTTTTGAGATAACTTCAGGTATGTCCTATGATTGGGTAAGGAAATTATCACAACTAGACAATCAACTCCCTCTTCCACCTCTCAAATAGTCTCTTACTAGTGCTTGCCTGTGACATCTGGGCCAGGCATGCTGTCAGTTCCTACCAGCATTGAGGCCCAGAGGGGCTAAGCATGAACACTAACCCTGGGACCCCAGCAACCACAGCCCCCACGGTCTTCCTCCAGCTGTGCACCTCCTCATGGGGAAAACAAACTGTGGGGCCAGGATACATGTGTCCCCTGAAGCCTGTGGCCCTCCCCCATTCTATTCCATGTTCCAGGTACTGAGGACCCCAAAATTATCAGCCCCAAACAACCCCCCCCACAGCCTACAGGACCTGCACAAATCTCTTCCCAAGATCCTTCCTTGTTGGGGTTCACTTAGGCTGGTAGGAGAAATACCAGTTATGATAGCCACAAACCCTCTTGGAAGGCCTGAGAGTTTGCCTAACTTTGATAATATATATGGTTGAAGGCAACCTGATCTTTAGCTAAATAAATTAGAGTAGTAACAAGGGAATGTGGGGAAGTTATCTAGCTAGTTTGTTTACTCATGTGGTCTTAAGACTAACCTTTGATGTACTGTGGGTGCTTAAGTGCTTTCTACTCAGGAAGTCCACAATGTCAATTACCCTCTAGTGATGTTGACTCAAGCCTTTATCGATTAATCTTTACCAATAAATGTGAGTCTCACTAGCTGGTCGGGGCCACAGTCGCAGCTGTTTACAGGACTCTGCTGGAGTCTGTAAGTAGCTCAGACACTCAGCTGGACTGGCAAAGCAGAATATCTGTGTGTCAGTGTACGTCATTCATCTGTCGCTGGGTCAGGGTCTGCGGGTCAGACCCCTGCACCTGGTGCCCCCGTGTGAGGAGCGCTACCACACATCCTGGCCTGGGCTGGGGGGTCCATCCAATGGGTAAGTGTTTGATGGGAGGGTTGGCCACAGCTTGCACCTCTGGCCTGAGGTGTCCACAGACTTAAGACCATCCCCCTTCCCTCAAGAGATGGAGTGGGGGGTGGGAAAGAGTGGAATGGGCAGCAGGCCAGGGCTTCTGCTGGAATACCTGTTTTTGATCCTGAAAATATGTTGGTGCTTCGTGATGAGGCACTCTAGGAGTTGATGGCAAAGCTGAAGTGAGAGCTGAGCTGATCCCCAGTCTAGAATGGATTTCTTTTTGCCAGCAAGGAGTTAATCTGCCACTGTTACCTGTTTCTGATTGTTTACGGGAAGATGTGATCATGAAAGGCCAATGAGAGTGTTCAGGACTCTGATTCTTCTTGTCTATCTAAATTACCATCTCAGGAGGTAAAGCAAACCAATTTACCTTGAGGTTTTCATCAAAGAAATCCATAGACAGCCCAGGAACCACATGCTAACGAGATAGTGAGTCCTAATGTAGAAAAAGAAACTAAAAGGCCAAACTCAAACTAAAATATATTGCTTCATGATAAGCTCCCACTTATCTAGGCAAAAGAATCAAGAATAGTATTATCAGTGGGAAATATAAACTAAAAACATCTGGTTTACCAAATAGTATGTTAGGATTACATGTCCTCAAATAATTAAAAATAGAAATATTAAAATTATACTAAACATAATCAGATCTCTTCTTCTTTGTCACCAACCTCAGTAATTTTGGCAGATGGCTGAAATTTTTTTGTTTTTTTGTTTTTTCTGGGATGACAATACATACTTAGGTTCTCTTTCCAAAGACAGCTATGCAGTAAAAGTAGGACAGAATTTCCCCAGTGGGTCCCTCCTTGTTATAACAGGCACACAAAAACTTTCCATTAGAAGAGTCAGACATGTCCTTACAGACATAGTCTCCTGCCTATTGTGTGTGACTTCATTATTGCAATGGTATCTGAATGTCTGGTTGGACTGTTCTCAGTTATTATGATTCTAGAGTGCATAGCTCGTCAAAGAATTCTCTCTCAGTATCCCTTCCTCCTCTCTGCTCTTCCTTCTGCACTGGAGGTAGAACCACAAATGCCTACTCAGCTATCAGAGGCCCACCCCCGTAAGGGTTGTCCAGGTCTCTGCTATCCTTTTTCTTCTTCCCTTATCTTCTTAATCAACTCCACCCTCACCCACCCAATGATCCCCTGAGGCATTTTTCTCCCTAGAACATTTGGGGGAATTCTCCAAATATTCTGTGTACTAGAACATAGGTCAGATTTCAGAGAGAGCAAGATGACATGGTTTGGGGACAGGGTATAAGTTGATGTGTCCTAATTGCTATGCTGCAGAGTATTTACTTGATCATAAGGTCAACTGTTACCAATAAGAAGGTTGACCACAGAAGTGACATGACCAGGTCTTTGAAACTGTAAGTTGAGCTGAGAGGAAAGGCTTTGGAGGCTTGAAGAACAATCATTGCCTAGTAGAACTTGGGCTTTAGGTTGAAGCAAAACTGACTTCAAATTCTAATTCCAATATTTATCAACTATCGAACCATTAGGTGGTTATTATTTACCTTCTCTGATACTCAATTTTCTAATTAGAAAGAAAGATAATGCCTTCTGGTATTTCTGTGAAGATCAAAATAAGTCTTAAAAGTTCCTATTGGAAAACAGGATGAGATAGGATAAAATTCTAAACTGGATTGGTGGTTGTGGGAATGGAGAGTAGGAGAGAGACTTTAGAGGCGGTGTTATGAAGATGGGTAAGAGGAGTTAGGGTGAGTAGGGATTCTACCTTGTGTGACCCCATGAGTTGTACAGGTCATGACTCATTTGGGAGTTGTAAGGGAATACAAAAGAAAGAACAATTTTTTTTTTTTTCCAATGGCAAAAGAGCAGATAATGAGTTTCATGTTCGTTAAGTTGAATTGAAGGGGTGGGTGAAAGACATTTAGGTGCCAGTGTTCACAAATTCACTAAAACTAGGGACCTAGAGAACACTGTCTATTTGGGACTCATCAGAATACAGGTCACTGAATACACTGTGGGATTTGCTTAGCTTGCCTAAGAAGACATATTGGATTCATTCTCTCATTGATTCTTTTACCTACTAATTTTCTCATCCAATGTATATAGAAAAGGTACTCAATATGTTCAGCATCACATCATGATACTGATAATTCCAACACACACACACATATATATTTCTCTCTCTCTATATATATATACATACACACACACACACATACACACACACACACTATGGTATATATATATATATGCCATAGTAGATACAGTAGATACTCTCTACTGAGAGTACCTACTATGTGCCAGGCTCAGAATTATTGAATAGTGAACAGACAAAAGGTGTCCTTGACTTTAAGGATCTAAAGTCTGGAGTACAGGATCAAAGAGAGTCAAGGATGCCCCTGACCTTTAATCATGGGCTATCAGGAATCCAAGCTTGTGCTGAGCTTGATGCCTGGATATTGAGCTGGGCATGCAGTGAGGTAAGCTGGGTCTGTGATTGTGGATTATGGCACAAGGACGAGGGAAGACTGTCCAGGCTGAGAGCATCTGGGCACAAAATACTGATTTAGAATAAGTTGTGTACAGGGCACAAGAAAGGTGGAGTGTGCAGGTACAGATGGTTGGGGGTGGAGAGTTTCTCTAAGGTTATTGTGAGGGATAAGGAATAATCTTTTCTAGATTCTTCTGACACTTGGTTTGTGAGTGCTAAAGAGATGATAAAAACAGTGTTTGGGTCAAAATGACCCTATTCTTTTAATTTAGCATCTAGTTTTGTGTTTGGCTTATAGAAAATGTTTAGTGAAAAGTTTTAGATTGGAAAGCAAAAGGTATCATAAAAAGAAAGAGTGAAAAGACTTAAATTATTATCATTCTGGGTTCTAGATTTAGAAAGTTGTGAAGATACTGTAGATTCTCTACTGATGCTCTATCAAGTCATGGAGATCATTATGGGGGAAATAAACCTGGGTAGTCTGAGTTTGAGGACTGTTGAAAATTAATGAAATTTATGACCTTTAGTAAAACTGGTAATTAATAACACCAAGATGTGCAACTTCATGGTGCGATGCTGAATGTATTGAGTACCTTTTCTAAATGTGAGAATCTCATCTAGAGAAAGCTTTCTTTCCTAGATAGCAAAGAAAATGAGGCTGTTAGTGGAAGATCATGGCTCATCAGTGGTGACTGGGCTAACATATTGCGTGTGCTTCTGCTTTTACCTTCTCACGAAGAGCAGGATGGGAGTGGCAGGAGATTCATGGCAGTGACTCACAGCTGCACAAGTGAATACTAACCATAAGCAGTGGCTTCTTAGAAGAACAGTAATATATATGCTTTTGCTTAAACCTTAACTGGCAGGCTTCCTGGCAGGGCTCCTGGGAGTGATGCCCTAATTTGCAAGGATTTAATGACTGCTTGTAGTCTAACACCTGTAGGGATGGAGACAAGCAGGGGAGAACATTAGCACCTGGCTGTGCCCCAGATAAAGCGAGCACCATGGATTTGTGAAGGCACTATCTTTCCTTTCCAGAAAAAATTCCTTGTGTTACATTTATTCAATAACTCTTACTGTAATATTAAAATTGCCAGTGTTCTTACATGGCAATATTTAAAAGCTATATTCTCAAACTAAGAGAATATCATGCTATCTACTACAGAAGGTCACTTCCTCCCTCCTCTCCACTGTGTGTTATGATGGGCTTTAGCTAGTCATAAATTAAACCTGAAAACAGTTGCATTTCTGTAGTTCTGATAAAATTTTCATTCCTTTTCTTTTCTCTGAACAAACATATTATTCAAGGAACTGATGACATTGTGAAAGCAAGCTGTCCCCATAGCTTTTAAACACTAATTTATGAGATTCTAATTTCCTCTTTATCTTCGTGTCTTCTTATTCCACATGCAACAACTGTTTGAATAATTTAAATGATCAGATACATGCAAGCATTACCCAGAACTGTGGGGCTTGACTTTGAAAGTAACTCAGTATTTTCAGATCAGGATGAGAGTTTTCAGTTTGTATAATTTCCCCACGTCTTTCGATATAGTTACCATACTAAGTATAATAATAGTATAGCAGCAACAACACTATGAATCTACAGTCTCATCTTATTTCTAACCCAGAATTTTTATCCAGATAATTAAAACAAATACTTGAAAGTAGGAAAAGGGAAGCATATAAATGTGAACATCTTCAAATTACATAAAGGAAAACCAAATGAATGTGGTTGCATTCCTAACACTGATTCAAATAAATGATAGCCTATCATAAGAGAAAACAAAACAGAAAAGCATAAATAGTAAAAATCATAAAAGAAGAAAACAGAAGACAGTAATCTATAAATTATAACAGTTCTCAAATAAAAATATTTAGATTATGTGAAGAAAAGTTAAACTACACATGACTCATAAATTATAAAATGTTGTAATAATACAAAAACAAGAGAATGATTTAAAGCAAAAGGTATTAAATAATACAAAAAGGTCATTTTTTCTTTTTCTTTCTTTTTTTTGAGACAGAGTATCGCTCTGTCATCAGGCTGGAGTGCAGTGGAGGGATCTCGGCTAACTGCAACCTCTGCCTCCCGGGTTCCAGTGATTCTCCTGACTCAGTCTCCTGAGTAGCTGGGACTACAGGCACCTGCCACCACAGTCAGCTGATTTTTGTATTTTTACTAGAGATGGGGTTTCACCATCATGTTTCACCATGATGGGGTTTCACCATGTTGGCCAGGATGGTCTCGATCTCCTGACCTCGTGATCCGCCCTCCTTGGCCTCCCAAAGTGCTGGGATTACAGGTGTGAGCCACCGTGCCTGACCAAAAAGGTCATTTTTATTGAGAATGGTAGCCTTATCAATGAAGAATATGAAAGTCATGAACACTAAATAACAAATCCCCAAAATATATAAGCTAAAAACTGTTATGAATTGATAAAAACACAATTATAGAGGGAGATTTTTGTACACATTCTGTCTCTGATAAATTAAATGATTTTATGCATATATATCTGTTTATATAAATAGGAATATATAATTCAAACTGTTACACATAAATATGTATTATATATACTTATATATACTTCATATAAATATAATTGTATAGTACAATG